>NC_135441.1:18357500-18957500 GCF_051991255.1 Vanacampus margaritifer | reverse complement strand
AAATCAATTATTTGAATATTATTATTAATATCAGTTTATGAGAAAATTAAATTTTAAAGGCCAGGTTTTTTTTATATATTTTTTTACTGTTTTCTTGACATTTACTGTTCACATAAATGTAAAATTATTTTCTTACATTTATGAAAGACTTGACTTATTGTATATTGAGAATCGTTTTAATATATTTACAATTATTGAATTAGAATTATGAAAATATTTTCATCTCATCCTTGCTCATGCTAATTTGTTTGTGTAACAGGTGATTATAATTATAACACTAAATAATTTAACCAGTTACTTCCTCCACAAAATTCAATTTGGAATTTATTGTTTGTAGAGTTTGTATCATGTCCTTGATATTTAAGAAGACTTGATGTTTCATAATTAATATCGGATTGAAGTGAAGTGAATCAAATTGAATCGAAAAAAATCCAAATGGAATCAAACTGAACTCTTGTGACTCAAAATTGAATTGATTGAGGAAATTAGAATTGATACCCAGCCCTAAGATTTAGCCTAAAATTTAGACTAAAGCAGAGTTGAGGAGCTTCTTTTTACACTCTAAATGAAGCTCCTCAACTCACTTAAATCCTTCACTCCCAGCCTTCACTGAAGCAACCCCCTTCGCAGTTTTACTGGATTTTGACCGATTTTACAAGACCCACTGAATATTGTCTTCTATTGCTATAAAAACATGGAAAGTCTCTCATTTTATTAGGAAAAAAAGTACATGTGTATCTTTCCATTTTGCAGCAATTAGCATTAGAATATAGATAAGTTTCACATTATTCACAAACCTGTTGAAATAACTGGGGAAAAGAGCTTGTTGCAACATGGCCCTGGCTGATCTTTTATACTCCGCTGCCACCTGCTGGCCGTTTTTGTAATAACTACCATTACTTTAAGCAACCTCTTCATGTCAGAAGGTGTATCAAAGACTTCTGTATGCTCTAGCATACCCCCCCCCCCCCATAAAAACGTTTTGGGTAGTGAATGCCAAAGTATTAAAAACGTAACGTAACCGTTTTTGGGTTTGAATGAGTTAAACATAGTTACTTAGCACCAAGATGCGACAAGATGGCAGCAAAGCACCACGTTAGTCTGAATGTAGCTCACCAACTCACTTCAACATAGTTCCTTGGCACCAAGATGGCGGCAAAGCAACACTTTCATTGGCCTGAACACACACAAAAAAAACAATAAGTTCCCCCCCAAAATACGTTATTACAGGAATTTGCCAATGCCGAATATACAAAGAATGAAACTTCCTCTTTAAATATGCAATAGCAATAGAAAACACACTATGGCGTGGAAAACAAAGCCTAGTAACGGTTTACCTGATCTGATGCTTTGGGCTTTGATTTGTTGTGTTGTGATTTGCTGTTTTTAGTTTAAAGACACCAGTACCAGTTCATTAGTCTCACGACTTACATTTGATCTATTATTTGTGATGTTGCGTTTGAATTAATTCCCAAATGACATTCGAGTAGTACTGTAATGTAATTCATTTGAAGTTGCGCTTTTCCATGCAATTGTCTCATAAAAGCCAAAACAATTTCTTTAATAAAACCTTTTGTGTCAAATGTGTGGCGCGTATGCACGCGAGTGTGGGAGAAATGGCTAAATCCATTTCACCCAACTTAATCTGTGAAAGCTGAAGCGAAGCACAGGTTCTTAGTCATCCTCTGCGAGCTTGTCCCAGCAGAAGTCCAGCGAGTTCGATCGATATGAAGATGAATTATTGTGTCCAACTTGAGGGCTGTGCCACCTCACCTACATTTTTTTTCCGGGCCTCCTGTGAATGTTCTTTCCCTTTTCCTGATGAGTGTTGAGCTCTGGCTTGTTAGTGCACTTCTTGGACCGAAGCTGTGCTGTGAGAAAATTGGACAGGGGGCTCCCGAGGCAGCATGCTGAGACGTAGCGGTTTAGCAGCTTAGCTCACTGTTACCTACCAATGGTCTCAATACTCCCCAATTTAAGGTATTAGGTTAAGTGTTCTCAAAGGCATCAGTACAACTTCTTCTAGGATGATTTTTTTTTTTGTGTGTGGTTTGACCATGCATGACAGTCCTATTTGTCTTGGGGGTCCTTACTCAAATTGCTCAAAGGGTGTTGGATTCATTTAACCAGTTTCGCTGAGTGATACTGGTATTTTTGTCTTGTTGCTGTGAAACGAAGTCAATCCTAAGTCAGCACATTCCCCAATAATTGCCCACCAACCAGATGAAGCATTTGGACCACGCCAGCCACATTCCTCCCACTTATTTAAGTGTTTCTTCATGGCCTTAGATCTAATCCTTATTTTGAGACTATTATTCTTTTGTGATTTTGTAGAAAACCTAAGAAAACAAATGTTGGTTGACTTCCAAGTTGTCCAAATTTTAAAGTGTTTTTTTTTTTAAATTGAACATAGTAAAATATATCCTTTCATTTAAGCAAACTGTCACAAATATGAAACCTTCACTAACTGTACATATCATTTCTGCCAATCCAATAAAAAAAAGGATCTTTGACGTCTATAGTCGTCAATGGCAGTGAATGAGTTAAGTAACTAAGTAAACATTTTTGACTGCCCTCCAAGTTTAAAGAGAAATACATGATAAAACTTTACCTTCTCAAGGTGATGACACATTTTTAGCATGGTCAAAAAAATTATTTTGAGAATCTCAATTGACCATAATTTGCACAAAATATATATGATGATTTCATGGAATTTCTGTATTACTTTTTGAGGCAGATTTTTGTCCTTGACCGTAAGGTTATTGGACTTCGGAATTTGTCTGTGTTTTTATTTGTGTCAATAGTTTTTTTTGTGTCAATTTTTATTCGAATTTTCAAGAAATGAGAAAATAAAACTGAATGGAAACGCTCTAAATTAGAAAAAAGGCCCAAAAATAGCAAATAGTTTTTTTGTGCTTAGCGTATTAAAAAAAAATGTGGCTATGGAAACAGGTTTTTGCGAAAAACCGCTAGGAGGACCGTATACAACTTTCACGTTTTGACCGGATATTACGTCACACGTACGTTTGTAGTCCCAAAGCAATGTCGGACGATAAAGTAAGGCATGTTTGGGGGGACGACGAAACAGAAACCTTTTTTGAATTAATTAAAGAAGTGAATATATATATATATAATATAATATATTAATGCTATTTTAGATGGAAAACAGCAAAGAAACGCTACGGTTTATCAAGAATTACAAAAAAAAACTCATACGACGTCATCACATCGCGCAGTCGCTTCCTGTTTTTCTTCTTCTTCTTTTATATTCCTGGTAGATCACATCTCTATGGTGTATACTGCCACCTACAGCGGCGGAGTCCCCTCTCAATATTCGTAAAATAAACAACAGATGGGAACGGGCATTAGTCGCATGTCCTTTTTGGCGTATTTTCCGTAAATTCGCTTAACAAATTCGAAACAATTGGATGGAAACATGACTAATGGCGTTTAGAATGTTTATAACTTAGGTAGAAGGGGCAGAGCGGATATGAATATGGTAATTGTAGTTTTGTTAAACTTCTAACCCATTTTATTTCTTTTTATTATTTTTTTTCTTGGAGAGCTCAGTATTGTTCATTGGGTAATTTTACCGATTTGACATGTCATCATCATTGCTCTCCCCTTTTTTTTTTTTTTTTTTGTGGGTGATTATGTGTATGTGCGTGCGTGTGTGAACCCATATTATTTCTATTAAACCATTTTGTGGCATTTGGCTGTGGAAGGTTACATTGAATAAATAAATACAAGAACAGAATTTATGAGTACTTAGCAGGAAGACAGATTACAAGAAGATAAAAAAATAAAAAAAATAGTGGAAGACGGTTTGTTTTAGCGCTATTGGTATTTAAACAGCGGATGCCCACTCAGTGGATCTTTGTCTTTGGCATGGCTTCGCTTCCCTAATCCTCACATAGACTGCATAATTAATGGTGAAATGACTGGATGGCCCGCAGTCCTGCTGCTAATGGAAAGGATTCATCTTGTTTACTCAACTTAGTGTTTCCCTATGCTGGGCTTGGCCAGAATGTCATTATGACTGTGGTTCTTCTCGGGGATGTGTCAGATGTCTACAGACACCGCAGCAGACGCAAACACTCTCAGGTGTGATTGATCACTCATCCGACCTCATTCTCACTTAATTATCATTGAGACATCAGGAAAGATTATTAGTGCTGAAAGTTTCCGCATTAGTCACCCACATCCCAACGTGTATCATCAGCTGAAGACTGAGCGCTCCTCAAACTAAATATAAAACTGAATTGAAGTTTTTATGGTATGGTCTGCCAGTGAGTTCCCGGTTGACCAATCCTAGCTGAAAAATTATGATTACCCTCAAAACTGGAAGACAAACATATCTGGTTGACTTCCAAGTTGTACATTTTTCTGCTCATCGTTCATCAACACAAACAATTTAAAATGTGCACTTGTTGTACAATTTGTGTTTCAATATTAAATGCTGAAAGCATTATAACATCACCACATACTGTAGATGCTATGCATTAGCCCATCTATGGGGTTTCCCACAATATGCTAGCATTAAGCTAACTGCTTTTTTGCGTAGTAAGTTGAGTTCACTGACGCCATGCGGCGCTCATGTCTCAAAAGGTTTGCTCTCAAGTCAAAACACAAAATAGTCCGAAATAGCTTGCATCTCAAGGCACCGCTCTCCAGCGGAACCTCGATTTACAAACGACACGGTTGACGAAACAATGTGTTTTCGGAGCTAATTATTTTAAAAGAAAAATTGCCTTTGCTCGCAACCTATTTTACGTTCACCGTTTTTCTCACGCCTCGAAAACATCATCGGCTCAATGCTGGTGAAAGCTGCTAATCATTTGTGTTTTTCCAAGACTTAGCCGTTTAGATTTAGCTAGTATTTGCTGTATGAATGGTTAGCAACAGGTGGGATACATACGTTAATTTGTGCCTTCTGCCATCTAGGGAAAAAAAAACCCTATTTGCAGTAAATAAATAATTTTCAGAATTACACAGTCTGAAATCACTGCTATAGGTTGTACCTTGAGTGAGATAAATGGACTCGCTCTTACAATGCGTCTGAGCATTGTAGTGTTAAGTAAGCATTTTTTTATGAGCTATCATCATCAAGGGAGGAATACACATTTACCTTTTCAGCAAGTATTTACAACAGCAGCACATTTTAATCATTACTATGCAAGCGCCGTTGCCTTTGACCACGCAAACAATACACAGGTACCGTTTCTATGCACAATGTACATTCCTTTGTATCGCCCGTCTGATTGTCACATACATTATTTGGATGTTAACAAAGCAGCAGGGAAATAACAGCCTATGCCCCGTGGTAGAAGTCTTACTGTGTACAGCCGGCTGCCCAAATCTCCCCCGGAGCAATATTTTGACAAAGGCTTTTTAAGAGTTGTGCTGTCAGACCCCCTGACCAGACACTCATTAGCCAGCACCGTCGCCCAAAAAGCAGGTTGGATGGAGACGCAATTCAATTCTAGCTTTATTCTGGGGGGTTGGGGGGCGGGGGGGCGTTCCGCAAGAGAAAACAGGGTGACACTCCTACTTAACGTAATTCCTCTGTCAACGTTGGCCACTAATAAGTCACAAGATACATTGTCCACTTGATACAAAAAAACTCCCTCAAGTAACTTCCCATCACAAAAACATCTAGTAATTGGTAATGGTCACATTTTCAGGATTAGGGATAGACCAATAATTGGCCTGGAGCCGAAATTGGGCATTTTGACGAATATCGGTATTGGCCTTTTTTTTAAAAAATATGATAGCCGATAAAAGGTAAATCTAAAACCATTTTAATCTCAGCTATTTAAATTGTGAGATTAACTTTATAAGTGATGCTGCTGACCCTGGGAACCTTCTAAACCTTTTCTTTTTGTTCGACATTAAAACAAAGAAATGTGAAAGTTTAAGATTTCAGGTATTTTTAAATTTTGGAAAAATTCACGTTTCCATTTACCTTTTTAAGACGTACTGATAACCTTGGGAGCTCCCTGAACATTTGTTGTCTATTTTCTAAGATTTTCAAAAGTCTGAAAATTGTTAAATAAACATGCTTTGTATGGATTTGTATTTTTTTTTTTTCTAATTGACATTACCCCCGCCCCGCCCCCTTTTAACTGAAAATGAATATCGGCTTCAAATATCAGTTATCTGCCTCCTTGACTACTAATAATTGGCATCGGTATCGACTAGTGTTGTTCCGATACCGGTATCGGAAGAGGCCCCGAAACTGCATTAAAACCAGTGGTATCGGCATCGGCAAGTACTTACAAGTAACATGTCGATACCATTATTTCTGTTGCTAACATAGGCCTTTGGAGGCAGCATCTTGTGTCTTGCTCGTGCACGATATTAACTGATGTGAGACGTGTTCCCTGCATGCCGAGCCAAGATATCCTATTAGCCCTTGAATGCTCTGAACCAATGGCAGGGCAGCTTTTTCATGTTGGGGGAAAAAAATAAAAATAAATAGGTATCGGTACAGTATCGATATCGGCCTATACTGCAAAACTGGATATCGGAACAACACTAGTATCGGCCTATCTCTATTATAGATGCTAGTGCCCACAGATAAACAGGACTTATTTGCTTAGCCCATATAAATTTTGTTGCTAACCAAAACAGTAGCAAATATTGCAAAAACATGAGTTGATTATTACCCACAGGTTGAAGTCTTGGTTTCTGGTTGTAAATCAATTTAATATCTACTGGAGAGTGACAGGAACACGTTGTTCGTCCGTTAGCGAGTGAGGTAATCGGTTCCGAGTGTCGTGGATGAGCGGGTAGGATGGCCGTCCAGCACTTGGAAGGCCGCTGGTTTAATTCCCGCTTCCCTAACAAGGCTTGTGTGTCATCGCTGCGGGATCGTAATGGAATATCTTTTCCGTCTCTCCACGCCGCACACATTGTCTGAAAGCAGCCGCTGGTGCTTGTAAGGCACCAGGACAAGCAGCAAAAAAGCACAAGCGTGGTGGCTCATGAGTAGTTTATAAATAGAGACTCTTGTATGATTTATACTTCTTGTCTTGCTGGGAATTCACTGCATGTGACCCCATCAGCGCACATCTGAGAGATGAATCGAAGACAAAGTTGCCTCAACGTGACTTCTCTAATTTTAGACGCTATGATGGTTTTATTTATTTATTTATTTATTTATTTGCTTCTCTCATGTCACAAAGTATCCTGCCTGATAACCACAAGGCTTGAGGATATTTTGTCGAGCTTTTCTTGTATTATCATTCTAAAGGCTGTGATAAACGCAGGTCATGTTTAGATAGTGGCACCTTGTGATATGCGCGACTATTCTTTTTTTCATGGCACGAGCTGTCGTTTGGACGATTTTAATTTTGTTTTGCTTTGAATTATGAGCAAAAAATGTTTTTACAGATATGATGAGTGTTATGTGTGTATGTCAAAATATTAACAAGCACATGTTTTAAGTTAATGCTGAATTTGATGATTTACACTCTAAAAACAGTTGGGTCACAAGTAACCCAATTATGGATAAAAAATGGACCCATCAACTTTATGGGTCAATTTGACCCAATTTTCTGGGTTGTTTTATACAAAATGAACACATTTTTTAACTCAAGTCAATATAATATAATATATAATATTTATGAGTTGTTTTACACTAAAAGACCAATTTCTCGACTCAAAGTTGGGTCAAATTGACCCAAGTAGAAGATTTTTTTACCAATACAGTAGTTGGGTTATTTTTTTACCCAACTGTTTGTGTGAGTGTAGCATATTCTAAAGTTGATTTCTATTGCGCTGTTATTAAATATGAAAATGTGTAGTCTGACTGCTCTCATTAAGTGCGGGCTTATTAAAAAAAAATGTTTTCCTGTGTCGAGGAAATTCAGATGTTTCTTCAAGAGAGTACCGTCTGCTTGTTGGCTGCATCGTTAGAAGACTGTGTCATTGATCGGGAACGAGATTGAAATTGACTGAGAAGGAGAGTGAAATCAGTGAATCACAGCCGTTAAAATGATGTTCCCGCGGAGCAATTGTATAGATAATGAATTCTGAGAGCTAATATCCTTTCATGGCAATGTTGAGAGATTTTTTTTTTCCTTCCTCATATATAGCTAGATGTAATAGTTCCAGTAGAAGAAGATTGTTGGGTAGCTTCCTGGAATATAAATGTGGATGCACACAACTAGGCATGGCTGATATCAGGTTCTGACGGTAAGATAACCATGAGCAAAAATATTGCTATTACTTTGAAATGTTTGGGTGGATAAAAAAAAAAAAAAATCCATTGAAGGTATGCTATAGGTACATACAGTATATCCAGAAAGAAAACTTTTCTAAATAAAGTCAAAATGAAGTTACTCTATTCTACTCTGCTCTTCTCTACTTTGTCAAGTAATGACGTAAACAAGCTAATGTTAGCCATGCTAGTTAGCTAATTATCGCCTTGTTTAGCGAGTCTATATTATGCTACGTTCAGACCGAACCGAAAATATTGCGACAAGACGCAGGGTTCCCCGAAGGGATTTGTGTCCCTGAAGGGATTTGTTTCCCCGAAGGGATTTGTTTCGCGCCGCGACGGAGGAAGAGGAGGGATTTCCGCTTCGGTTGGTGCTAACTTTATTGTAGCATTGCTAGCTTGCTTCATACTTCGACAACTAAACAAACAAACTCACCAGATAAGCCAACCTCGCGCCACCGGAAATGCCTCCCCCACTGTTGGTCTGAACGTAGCATTAGAGGTGTCATTTCACCATTTGGAGATATGCTAACTTTTGTAGCTGGTTGCAAACGTTCATGTCCAGACAGCATTATAGTAATCAACTTGAAGTTATCTTAAAAGGGATTACCCAAGTAACCAAAGAAATAACCAAAAGAGCCGGCTTTACAAAAGGAGAAATGTTCACTGGTAGCTTGCTAGGTGCTGGAGAGAGATGCTAATGATGATAACCCTAAACTACACACCACATTGTGGAGCAGCCATTTGTCAGTCTGCTGGATACACTCCACACTTTTATTGGCCTCGGTATGTGCTGCTGTTTTGGTTTGCAGCAAAGTCCAATGGGGCTTAGAACTTGACTTGAAACTGAGGTAGTTGTGCTTACAACCAGTGTTTGTTTGTTTTTTTGACAGGATATAAAAGGCTTTTATTTGAGGGAGTTTTTCATTTGAGGAAATATGGCAGCAGCAGAAGTACCCTGAACTTCTGAAGTCCCCAAAGTTGCACAGTTTGGAATTCAATGAATATTTTTTGAAAAATACGTCTCAAAATGCAAAATGTCCCGCACCTATTGTCGTTTTGTGCTTTTCCGACCGCAAATTGGTTTTGAGTGAATCAGCTGTGCTACTGCTAGCTGTTAGCTCACCTCGTTTTCCCAACCATTTCACACGATTGATAGGATTAATGATACTAAACGACCATTTTAACAACTGTCAATTTAACACTAATTAGTTGAAAAGATCTTGTTTTTATGGCTTTGACCCATTTTTTTTTTCTTCACTGCTTCTGTTGATGGATGTTAAGACTTTTTTCATTGTGTTGGTTGAATGACCTCTCGCGGGCATGGACGCCTTCTCTATCGCTGTTTAAGTGCGATCTACGAACTGGCTAATTGCCTCGGTCCTGATCGCTTCCATGACCGGGCCATTTACTCTGGAAAGGTCATTTCCTCTCCACCGTGGTCCCCAAGTACCATTGAGTGTGAGTCACAGCCTCAGCTGAGAGATTCCACACGCCACTTGATGATTTTCCCCAATATTAGCGTTGCTTTTTGACTGTATATGGTAAACGGTGCTTGCTTTTTCCCTGGGGGGGGGGGGGGGGGCTGGAATGCGCAAACAGCTGGGAATGTACAACTGCTTTTAGGGCTAGGCCAGGGTTTGAGATTTGGAAATGTTTGCCCGAGTAGACTTACAGTGACAGTAAGCACTTTAAGGTTTTAGACTTAATTTGGATTCAAGTGATGTAGAAGCAACACATGAACCTAATTGCTGGTAACTTTCCGTTAAAGATGAACTAACCCTAATGAACTAATGAATACACACACTCACGCACGCACGCACGCACATACACATACTCACCCACATACAAAATAAAACATTTAAAAAAAAGGGAGAGCAATGATAATGACATGTCAAATCGGTAAAATTACCGAATGAACAATACTGAGCTCTCCAGAATTAAAAAAAAATAAAATAAAAAAAATAAAAATAAGATGAACTAACCCTGCAGTGGTCACTGAAATACTGAAAACTGGCAAAAATAATCGGTAAAATTACCGAATGAACAATACTGAGCTCTCCAGAAAAAATAAAATAAATAAATAAATAAAAATAAGATGAACTAACCTTGCAGTGGTCACTGAAATACTTAAAACTGGTAAAAAAAATAATAAATAAGGGACTTGCAGTTGATATTCTAATACAATCCAGATTTTTATTTTATACACCGTTTTGATTACATACCATGGAAAATCCACGTTTAATATGAGACGTTGGCTTTAGGCGAGAGGCAAAAGTACACCTTGTACTGGTGGCTGGACAAACAACCATTGACATTCTATTTGCACCTATTCACACCAATTTAGTGTCCTTACATGCATGCTTTTGTTATGAGGGAGGAAGCCAGAGTACCTTGCAGGGCTGAACAATTAATCAATTAGACATTGCGGTGTAGTAAAATGAGATTTTCAAATCACAAAGGCTGCAATTTGGAAGAAACAAATGAGCCTTTTTCATTTTAGTCGTAATTTAATATATAACACTTTGGTATAACTTTGTGAAGTCAAAGTGTTTAGTAAGTTAGCAACGCTAACTTAAATAGATAAACTGTCTTTCATATTAATTCATGGATCATTTGCCTATTTTTTTTATGCATAAGCCTCACCGATAAGACCAAAACATTTATATGTATAAAAATCTGATAAAAAATTCTAATACTGATTAATTTATTGGTTGTTTGTTAAAAATGCATCAGGATAGGAGCTGAGAAGAAATAATTGAATATTAAATCACAATTGCAATATTAAGGGAGAATAAAAAATTCAAATAGATACATTTTTTTAATCGTTTGGACCTACTAGTACCGAACTCAAGACAGAATCTCATAACTGTGATTAGAGATAGACCGATGTGTTTTTTTCAGAGCCGATACCGATGCCGATTAATTGTAGTCAAGGGGGTCGATAACCAATATTTGAAGCTGATATTCATTTTCAGTAAAAATAGGAGGAAAATATTGCCGTTAAAATAGTTTAAAATACTAATGCCAATCTTGACTTTGTTGTAAGGTTGTTTTAAAGCATCAATGCTAAAATGTAAGTTAAAAAAAAAAATCTTAGACAATATACTTCATTTTACACTTCAAAAAAAATGAAAAATTCAGGGAGCTCCCAAGGTTATCAGTATGTCTTAAAAAGGAAAATGGAAACTTGAAGAAGTAAATACCAGAGCTCTGTTTTTTTTTTTTTTTAATAAAAATAAAAAATCTTTAACTTTCACATTTGTTTGTTTTAATGTTAAACAAAAACAAAAGGTTCAGAATGTTCCCAGGGTCAGCAGTATCTCTTATAAAGTTAACTGAGAACTAAATAAATAGTTCCCAGAGATTAAAATGGTTTTAGATTGACCTTTTATCGGCTATCGGTTTTTGAAAAAAGGTCAGTACCGATATTCATTAATCTTTGACTGCCAGACGTTTTCAGAAAAGGGATGCCGTGGGTGCCAGCCGATTTAAGCATTTTGACTGATCTTTCAAGGTCCACAGAAAATTATGTGTTTGGACTATGGAAACACACATACTACCAAATGAAAGATTGGACTCTCATCTTTCATCAGAAAAAAAAAGTTTGTTTCTACCTTATTCCGTTTTTGAGTAATCAACAATAGAAAATGGTTAGTTTCACCTCTGTTTTGAAACAAACGCCTTATAACGTCTTTGGCACTCCTCCATAGGATTTTACTAAACGTTATTTAACGTTTTTGGCAGTCAAAGAGTTAAAATGCCCAATATCGGTCTAGTCTTAACTGTGAGGCAGACATGTAAACAACGACCCCAAAATGGTTCACATGGTCATGACAGTACTGGAGAAAATATTTAACCACAACACACGCATCGTTTAAACTTTTCATCCAGCCTATTAACTTTTGCAAATAACGTTAAAGAATCATCATAACAAGGACATAACAAACACTCCAGCACATTCCATAAAGACTTAAATATTCCGTGCCCCCATTTTTCCACATGCTAACATGCGGAGCTTTGCGTACAAAAGACAATCTTTAGTCATACATGAGCGAGCTAATGAAGCCTGTGGCGCAAAATGTCAACCCTCATTGTTTGATGTCACTTGTTGTTTTGTCACAGCAAAAACGGAGCGAAGGTGTTTGTGCCAAAGAGGCTCCTCGAGTGCCAGAAGGCATTATTCAGTCGAGCAGGCGACGCCACGCTACGCCATGACGAGGGAGAAAGTCGGCGGGAATCTATTCCGTTAGCTGCCACGTTGAAATGTGCTGCATAAATACGGCGAATCCCTACTGGGGCGCCGGAGCACAGCACAACATCTTTGTTGGCCGGGGAGCGGTGGGGGTCACAATAGGTTATGCTCAGTCAAGTAAATACCCACTTAGGAACAAAATGATTTCTGTGATTTATTCAAAAAAGCCTTGGGTTTTTCACTGATGCATGCTAAAGTGCAGCAACGGCTCATCTAAGCGCAGAGAGAGTGGAGCCAAAAGGGTAAAGTCAATCACAATTTTAATATGACCTTTGGTGCAAACTTTTCTTCCCAAGAAAGACATTTGAGGATGCATAATAGCGTGTACAAATCTGCATACATAGCCTACATGACAACATGGCCATCTTTATGGAGTGGGCTGCCTTATTGTTATGTGGCACTAAAATATGTTGCCCTTTTTTTAATGCCTTCTGTTTGTTTCAAATTATTCACAAAGGTCAAGAGACTGGATAGATGTAAAAAAAAGTTGCAACTGTGAGTTTGGTTAAGTAACACATCTGCAAATGTTTTGAAAATATTTAACATTTAGTCTATTTTGAATAATTACCTAACATAACCATGAAGCCTTGGAAGTAAATGTAGTCTTGACTGAATGACAGCATTAATGTTTCTGTGACACTTAACTCCAAAAACGTATAAAAACGTTCTATTTTAAGTATTGCCATGATCCCAAAAATGTATTTATGTTTTAGTTTTTTTTTTATGCTAGAGCATACAGAAGGCTTTCATGCAGCCTCTGACCCAAAGAGGTCTCTTAAAGCAATGGTAGTTATTACAAAAAAATGGCCAGAAGGTGGCAGCAGAGTATAAGAGATCAACCAAGGGCCATGTTGCAACAAGCTCTTTTTACCAGGAATGTGAATATTGATGAAACTGAAGCCATATTGTAATGCTAATTGCGGTAAAACGGAAACAGATAAAAAAATATGTTTTTATAGCAATAGAACACAATATTAACCCCTGGGCGTTATTTGACCATTTTTTTGGCTTTTTGTTGGTTCTGACCAAGCCATTTCAAAATAAAATAACGCCCAGGGGTTAAGTAGGCCTTGCAAAATCAGTCCAAATTCATTAAAACAACCGGGAGCAAAGGGGGTTGCTTCAGTGAAAATGGCTCGGAGTGAATGAGTTAAAAATCTTAATTTTTACAATTTGAGTAATTTTATGTAATTATATTTCACTCAGACCAATATTTCAAATTCTTTGCAAAGGGATCTGAGGGGATCTGTTCTATTCCCACTCATTAATGGTGCAAATGCAAGTCAATGATTGTCTGTCTCCAGTCCAGGTTGTAGTCCATTTTGGATGGATGCAAAATGTTGGAATTGTGAGTCTTTGGATCACTTAAACTAGGGAGAAAAATTATGTTATGTTATGTTAAACTTGTCTATTTACCTGACGATTAAGTCTGGAATGTAACGTTGGACTTCCACCTCATTTTGGATGATTTTTTTGCAAAATCTTCACAAAGGTTATTGTACTTAATGGTTGTAAAAAGTTCAAATTATGAGTTGTGCATATAAACATATTTACAGGCTGGCTCAAATCCAATAATTTGATTCACTGATGTTGGCCTTCACTCCTCTGCCTGATGTTTCCAGCAGCAGCAACATCTCACTTGGTGCTGCCTTCCTCCAACAAATATCGTAATCCGACACATTTGCATGCTAGCTGCCGGCCGTTGGCGGAGTTCGAAGCTGCTGAACAGCCAAGGACTTAGTGGAAATGAAAACATGAATGACGAGCATGTGTTTTCACTTCAATCCGATGTGTCGTGTCCCGAGAAAATTAAATTGTCATCTAATGCACCGGGGGTGATAATAATGTGTCAAAAGTATCAGCAAGAAGAGTGATGGCAAGCAAAACCCGTCGTCATCCAAACTAAATCTACAGTCGCTGACTTGTACATCTGTCAAGGCTTCCGAGCAATAGTTTTAAATAATCGTCTCCAAGCCTTAACGATGGAAAACAGTAGCATCAACGTGTAAGAAAATGCAATGCGCGGCGACGATCATCACACGTCATCGCACTTCAAAGCTTCCCGGAACACAATTCAGACCGCGACGTCGTGCTGAATGACAAACAGCCATCTGTTCATTATTTCCTCCAGACCCGTACGGGAAAATACATCCCAAAAATAGCATCAAACGGGCCCGAGCTGGTGTTTGAAAGTGGGCGTCTGAAGAGCTCACTTGTATCGTTACTCAGGGGCTCTCAGACATTTGGATGCAGATTCAGACCGACTTCATTTCAAGGTGGGGGGAGGGGGGGGGGCAGAGCAGAGAGGAGGCCGCAAGCACGCCGCAAACAATACAGGCAGCTGAGGAGTTCATTTTTTTATGGCATTAATTGACACACAAGGGAATATGATGTCTCATCTGCTCTCCTTGAAGCGCCGCAGTGCCAAGGTGTGTGGGCCTGCTTTTTCAAGTCCCAACTACAACTTTGCAGCTCTTGGTCAGGAAACGACTACCTCTAATAGATGCCATACTCCCAAGTTGTCACTTACATGAATATGGATCAAATACCGTATTTTCTGGACTATAAGTCGCACTTTTTTTTCAATGTTTGGCTGTTGCTGCGACTTATACTCCGGAGCAACTCATACATGAAAAAAAAAATATACCGGGGGGGGGTATATAATTCCAAAGACAGCCACAAGAGGGCAGTATCCTATAATATACTATATATATTTAATGCGACTTACATTCCAGCGTGACTTATGTATGTTTTTTCCCGACGTAATTATGCATTTTTGGCCTAGTGCAACTTATACTCTGGAGCGACTTATAGTCCGGAAAATCGGGTTAGTTTACCTCCATTAAACGGAACATTGGTTTGTGTTATGTGCATGCTCTGTCCATAAGGAATCTTGGTATTTAAAAAAAAAAATTCCTTCTTTTTTTTTATTTTATTTTTTTTATTTATTTTTTTCTGGAGAGCTCTGTATTGTTCATTTGGTAATTTTACCGATTATTTTTGCCAGTTTTCAGTAACCACTGCAGGGTTAGTTCATCTTATTTCTATTTTTTTTATTTTTTATTATTTATTTGCAATTTATTTATTATTTTTATATATTTTTTCATCATTGCTCTCTTTTTTTTTTTAACTTTTTTTAAAATTCTTTTTTTTTAATTTTGTATGTGGGTGAATATGTGCGTGCGAGTGTGTGTGTATTCATTAGTTCACCTAAAACCTATTAAAAAATCCCATACCGTTCACCTAAACCGAACACTTCCATCTTGGTATTTTCTGTACAGGAACCACTTTGTTTGCACGGCGGCCATCTTTACATTCCCACTCGCTAAACGAGCCCAACTTGAATACATTGATTTCTCGGTGGCATTTTCACGTTATTTTCTGTCTCTATGGCGAAAATGCCACAGTGCGTATATATATAGACACATAATGCACATATATATGTCCGTGCTTCTGGCGCCACAACTGGAAATACACAACCAGAGGTAAACATGGCGGCACAGTACAGAGCCACACTTCTAGAGAGTAGAGGTAACCGATTATTTATTAGTGTGGTGAGTGACATAATGTCTTTTATTGACTGTAGAAAGTTAAAGAAAATGATGTTTTGCGTAATGACGTACGTGCGTCGCAGTTTAGATCGGGATTTGCATACGGGAGTAACTGTAATGTAATGGTGATCCTGAATGTTTTAGAAACCATCATTTTGACCTTATCCCGAATATTGACTGCATGTAAACACCATTTACTGACTAACGGTGACCACACATTTAGGGTTTGTAATTTTTTGTTTGTGTTCAAATATGTTGATTGTGTGTTTATTAGCATGCGTGGGGGTAAAAACTTGCAAAATGTTCACCTTTTGCAGGTGGCTCTGGCTCTTTTCATAAAAACAACACAGACTAAAAGTAAAGCATGGTTTCCAAAGTTATTTTCCTAAAACGTTCAGTACTGCGCTGCAATAATGATACAGAGATATAACCATAGCCAATATAATCTTACTCTATCCAAATTGTTGCTTTTTGGATATGACTAAATATAGTGGATTGAAGTATCTTTCAAAGGCTTCTTAAGAAGAACAGCACAGATGGCCGAGACACGCTCGCTTAATGACGCCTCAATTCTCTCCTACGTGTTGTTCGGAAGAATTGACATGCCCAAACTATGACAATGAACGCCAGTGCGTAAGCTGACATGACCTTATCAACCCGTCGTGCCATCTCATTGACACATAGCCACTTATTCACTCGGCGGATCGCAAGAAAGGGCACATGCCCCCTGGCAACTGAAAGCGGATTAGACCGCCACCGCAAAAGATTTTGAGTAAGTTTAGAGGACTAAGGATCATTGGAAATGAGATTTAAATGAATTAACCTTCAGCGTGTTCCCTGAGGTAACGACAGACGAGGTCTGGGGGGGGGGGGGGGGGGGGATTATTTCCCCTTTACATGTTGACGTGACATGACAGCATTACGCTGGTAAGACTTGCAAATAAACATGAGCGCGTTCCTGTACGAATTACAGCAAAGGTATTTACTGTAACCGCGTTTCCGCAAATGGTTGCCGGGGTGCGTCATTCACTTAACCGTCATTAACAATGAGTAGTAACTATTGTGATTCTGAACCCATTTGAACTCGGTTTCCCTTGTTAGGAATTACAATTTTAATATTGTCTTTAAAAAATGCATGAGTAAAGTCAGAGCTTTCACTTTGATATGCAGCTGACCCCATCGAGAGTCCCAAAGCCACTTATTGCAAAAAATCCAGAACATTTAATGCAGGAATTGCAAATGTTAATGTGCACATTTGTATTTGTCGGCTTGTATTTTGACCTTTGCCAGTCCCAATTTTCCGATTACTTATGCCAATGTATTTATGTATATGTAGCGTTTGTGTACTATGCAGAGGAGCATTTAGAATTACAAAATAAGAAGATACTCAGATGGTATCATTTTTTTCCAAATGTCATCACATCAAGGAATAGATTAACCTTTACCCAACAGTAAGAACAGAATTCTTTTGACATACTTATTAGCCTGCTAGTAAAGTTATCAGCCACTGCTGTGGATGTTCCAAACATTCTGCTGCTTTGCTTTAGACCCAATAATTAATTATAAAGTACGATATGTGTGATAGGGCTTTAACCCTGGAAAACCCAAGAAACCTTTTCTTCTTTGGAAAATTATGAATTATACATTAAATGACTGCTATAAGTTCACTGAACACCAAAAAGTTTTTACAATGTTTTGAACTAGCTCAGAGTTGCTAATTGTTTGCTGAGAAGATGGTTTTGTTTGGATTGATTTCCAGCTCAACAAAACAGCATGTTGGCAGCCATCTTGTCACCACCACTCATGTAAGTGCAATATTCATCCACTAGATGACCCCATGCAGGGGTCATAAGTGGCACTCTGGACTTTTGAAGTTAAATTTGTAAAAAAAAAAAAAAAAAAAGGTCTTTGTTATTTGAGTAGCAGAATTTATAGGGGCCAAATTTGACCCCGTGGGTTCTCCAGGGTTTTAATGTTGTTTGTTTTTGTGCAAATGTGAAATTTATAAGATACATGTTTTAACTCCCACATCTATGATATTATCCATCCATCCAAGTCGGAACATAAGATGAGTGAACACAACATACACTACTCAAAAAAGTTAGGGATGTTTAGTCTAAAATTGAATGTTGCCTTCTCTAAGCTTTTGAACGCACATGTCCAACTGTTAAATGTTCCAGTACTTTTTTTGCACAAGTTGCTGTTCTCTAACTACCTCAAATGGAATGGCTCGCACTTTCTCCAGACCTAAATCCTATTGAAAACATGTGGGATCAGCTGAGTCGCCATGTAGAGGCTTCCCTTCAACAAGAGTGGGATGTCTCGCCTCAGCAGACAATGAGTCGACTTGAGGACAGCATATGACGTCCTTGTCGAGTTGTAATTGATGTTCAAGAGCACTTGAGTTATCCAAATGTTGATTTTTGTTGTTGTTGTTGTGGTGTACCCACCATTGTTGTTAACTTTTATTTAAATGAATTGCTTCTACTTAACCCTGGAGAACCCACGGGGTCAAATTTAGCCCCTATAAATTCTGCTACTCAAATAACAAAGACCTTTTTTTTTTTTTTACAAATTTAACTCATTCACTGCCATTGACGGCTATAGACGTCAAAAATGCATTTAAACTATTTCTTTTAGATTCACATTTTTTTGAGTGTGACAACCTAAAAAAAATTATTGTTCATTTAGAACGGATATAAAATTTGTGATTAATCATGAGTTAACTATTGAAGTCATGCGATTAATTACAATTTTAAAAAATTATCGTTTGACGCCCCTAATTTTTAATAATCTTTCCTTTTATTTATTTTTTATTAGGGGCATCAGGAGATTTTTTTTTATTGTAATTAATCACATGACTTCGCTAGTTAACTCAAGATAAATCACGAATTTTATATCTGTTCTAAATGTACAATACACTTTTTTCTAGGTTTTCATACTCTTGTTAACAAAAGTGGAAAAAAATGTGAAACTAATATAAATAGTTCCAATGATTTTTTTACGTCTATAGCCGTCAATGGCAGTGAATGAGTTAACTTCAAGAGTGCCACCTCTGACCCCTGCATGAGGCCATCTAGTGGATGAATATTGCACTTACATGAGCCAGAGTGGTGGTGACAAGATGGCTAAAATGCAACAAATAAAACCAAAAAATGATATTGTTCAATGTAGCTGTGTATTTGATTGATTATTTTCTTAAATTCTAAATAGTTTACTGACAGTTTTTGTTATTCAGATTTTTCGAAATGATACCCCTAAATCCCAAAGGGTCAAATTTCGCCCTAATCCTAAATTAGGGAATACATTTTAAAAAAAAACGTTGAAAAAACATATATTTTGGTGTTGAGTGAATTTATAGCAGTCATTTAATGTATAATTCATAATTTTCCAAAGATGAAAAGGGTTCTCCAGGGTTAAATGTCCTACTTTGATGATATGATATCACTGTAGTGTGAACTTTTGACATTTTCCATAAATGTCACCTGAAAGCCAAATATCCCGAACTTTTTGCGAGTAGTGCATGTCAATGTCTAATCGTCTTCAACACGTTCGCTGCCATAGACGGCTATAGACGTCAAAAAATTATTTTTGCAGTGAGTGTGTTAAAGACGTTGATTCCACATAGAATTGAATGCAACCGGCATTTCTTTGTCGTTCCTGGATGACGTGTCCGCAGACTAAATCTTATTTGAGGTAATCTGGTATGTAGTTGCATACTGACTCTCATTGTAATGGTTAAAATATTGTCAGCCGAGCCACGATCTTTATTTCATCGGTAATCTTTCAGGTGACTGGAGGCTAATTTTAGAGCTGCTGCCAGCTGTCATCCAGCACGGCCTGTCACCGTCACCGTACCGTGATCCGTGGCAGCCGGTCTTGTTATCAGAGGAAGACTTGTGACCCGCATTACTAATGTATGTGAAATGCTTTGGCTTTTGAATACGATATCATAAGACTTGGACGCTACGCCGACCACACGTAAATGGAGTCACGGGCAGAAGTTGGAACCTGGATCGACAGTAAATCACAATCCAGTGTCAGTTGTTCAATGCGAAATCTCTGTTTTTCCTGACTTCAGACGGTCAATATTTTAACAGTCTTCGTTCGAACCCGTGACCTCACACGGCTTCTATAGTTTTATGTTCGTCCCCGCCGAAGCACTTCCCATGTTTCAATGTACGATCTACATTATTCATGTTGCACAATTGAGTTTATAGGCTCTTAAGAGTACGGTTGAAGTGTGGAAGAGAATCAAGGCTAAAGAATGGCGGCAGCACACCAAGTAAAGCTCCGGAAGGTTCCATCTACCCCCGGCAGCCAGTGTGCCGTGAAGTCATTATTATTAAAGTATAACTTCACCCGCAGGTTGGAGCGCTGCATCACTTTGCAGAAAGGATGTGAATGGGAGGGGGGGGGGGGCGGGGGCTTGCGCAATGTGCATGTGCCGTTTAATAGTTGTGCTTCCGAAAGCCTTGCCAGTTGCCAGACAGAATTGGGAAAAAGAAACCTTAAGGACCTGTGACTGTTTTAGTCGTATATCATTGTTGAAAGGCTACACGCTGACCCCTAATGAGTTTGACTGTTTTCTCATTTGGCTCTGGCACTACCTATAACTTTCGATTCGGTGAATTTCGACGAGGCTAACACAAACAGTATTGAGTTAATCAAGTAAATATGTTCATTTTTTTTTTTTAAATGTATGCATTTCAATGAATAGCAACAATATTTCCACATTACAAGAAGTAGATAAATACAAAGAAAAGAAAAATCTTCCCTGTCTGAGGAGCAGGCAGACTTTACACGAAAATAATAAACTCTTCGGTTCTAAACCTAACAACCTCAACCACCTCTCATTCGGTCTGATCCGCCGCCACACACACACACAGGCAAACACACACATGCGCTTGTTGAATGTGTTTATAGGCTCAATTTGTCACGGTGGATCAGAACATGACCCTTGCCTCTGCGACGTTTATACATTTTCTCCAGCGGAATGAAAGCCTTGTTGGTGAATTGACGGCAAAATGAAAAATACTGCAGCTTACACCAACTTCTGGATCGAGGTGTTTTTTTTTTTTTATTATAAAATTGTGAATTGCTTCTTCTTTATGTTTTGGATTAATCAAGGTTAAGTTGAGTCTAAAGCTGGGGTCTTTGATTGTTCAAGAACTCAATGTGATACAGTATTTAAGTTATATAAGTTTTCCTCTTTTTTTTTTAAGAGCTTTTGAACAAGCATCTAACACAAGTCCTTGGAAATTAAGGTTTCAGTCTGTATGCTGTATTTTTCATAAACTATATTAATAAAAATATTTCCAACATGATCAAAACTAAGTTTTGGGAAGTTGCCGTTATAATAAAGCTCCTCTGAATCCTCCAAAAGTTGCGCAGGCGAAACATTGTGGAACGAATCTAAAAGGTCTTAGTCAATGTTTGTCTAGTAACCGATAGTGGCTCTTTGAGTTGGTTCTGCAAAGCCATAGAAGGAACAACAGCAAATGTGAGTGCTAAAGAAATGTCCATGAATTTTTCATGAGCCGGTCTCTGCAGGACTTTTGCTGTGAATTATGAACGCCTACATTGAACTCAAAAGTGCTGATATATGGGAGCATTCAAAACAAATCGAGTAAGATTCATTAGTGATCTCCATGCGAATCTTTTCGCTCATTACTTCAAGAAGGCTTTCTCGTTTATTGCATGTGTATGGATTTAGTCGGTGTAAAGAAAGATTTAGTGCGCAAAATAGAAAAGTCCACCGAATAAATTGGGCTCAGGGAGAACTCTGCCAACACGTTCAAAAATAATGACTATATACTGTATACAGTGCGTAACACATTTATGTGATGACCGATCATTAAAAATGACACAAAGCCATCCAGCATCATTTAGTATATTATTTTCGATTTTAGAACTGAAAGTGATTTACCTTTGTAACTAACAGGAATGAGAATTGTATTCATCTATTTTTAATAGCAGGGATGTGATTTTTCCGCTAATTCGCGGAATTCTGCTTTTTTTACCCCCCCCCCCTCCCAAAAAAATTTCCGATTTATTTATTTATTTATTTATTTTTAGTAGTTCATTGTGTATGCACATGACTCCGACAGATAACATCTTCTGCTATAACAAAGACATTTGTGGTATGCTCTAATATGAGTTACTTTTCATTTGGTCATGATACAATTATTTGTTCATGAAATTTGAACTCTTCAACATTATTTATGTGTTAACTTAGTAATCACATTAGTTAGATATGATGATATTCTCAGTGATAGTTTTTAAAAGCAAAGGCAGTCCAATGTTTTTGAATGTGACTGATTTTGAGTTGACTAAAACTGCCATTTTTAAATGGGATAGTTCAATATACATTGAAAATTTATGCTGTTGTTTTGTCTATTTCTTTGTCATGTGAGTGCATTGAAAGTACTTAAAAACACGGAAAACCCATGAGCTGACCCTGGACCTAGCTGGGTGCCTGCGGCCCCCAGACCCCCGGCTAAATTTTCAGATAATTTCACTTTGGTCAAATCACATCCCTGTTAATAGTTTTTGTGAAAAAATATTTGTATCAACAATAATTAAGGCTGAAAGTAGCAATAAATGCTAATTTTTCCATTTCCACATAATTTCTTGAAAAGTTCCCTTTGCCTGGGCTTATTTGGACAAATTCCCCTGGAGCCTCGAAAATTCGCTTGAAATGGCTGCTTCAAACCAAAATGAATCCGTGAATTTTCCATGAATCCTGTTATGATAGACATGCCCAATCAGTTTGGCGCCGATCGGTTAAACTGGTGCTGGGGAAAGACGGTGAAGCATGGGGCCCGGCTCAACGTCCTCCTTTTAAACATAAACACCGCATAAAGTACCGACAGCTCACTGCTGCTTGTTAAGAAATATGAGCTTGTCACCATAAATACAGTCCAGTCCAGTAAATGTAAACTCAGTTGAAGTAATGCAACGATGATTGATGCGCTAGCTTGACTAGCCTGAAACTCCCGTTTTCACCCCCCGTGTCATAACGGGTTCCTTAGAGGAGTTGTGCCACAGTGGAGTTAGCGTCAATGTAGGCCACAGCTGTTGTTGCGTTTCTTTAGCCGGCAAACAAGTTGAGAGTGAATCAACAACCTCTGCGGGTCGTAGCCAAGTCGCGCACTTCATTTAGCCTCATTAATTAATCAACAATCAGTTCTACACCATTGACAGATTTCCTAACGATCAATTAGCTGACTAATCCAGCATTTTGCACAGTGTGGCAGATCACACAGCTGTTCTAAGACTGCTAGTGTTAGCATGAATGGCAGCTGTGTTGAACAGCAAGCCGGCATTCATTACATGGCAAAGGGAGGAAAAATAACAAACAATACATATCGAAACACATAGCATACGTTGCCAATATATTAATCTGGGTCCCGTTCTCAGTTATTTTAGCCACTGGTTAAATCGCCGGTTAAATTCTTCACCCGCCGTTAGCTAACCGACCGTGAAATGTGTTGTTCATGGTTAGTCACGTTGTTAGTTAACGGCACCGTCAAAGTTAACCCTGTGGTTCGCACCCATATGTCCCACAATTCCTCATTTTGTTTATTTATTGTCAGAGGTGGCAAATCCAGGTCCAGGAAGTAAAAATCCTGCCACAGTTTGGCTTTAGCCCCTGATACTAGCTAGCTAGCTAGCTCCCTAAAAGGTAAACAAGCACCATGAAAGCTAGCTAGGGAGCTAGCTAAAAGGTAAACAAGCCTGGGGCTAAAAGCCAAACTGTGGCAGGGTTTTTAATTTCTGGATCTGGATTTGCCACCTCTGTTTATGGTTTTGCGGAAGAAGAAAAACGATAGCCAAACGATCCCGAGCATGCACTCGTAGGAAAAACACGAGAAACACCCCCCCCCATTTTATTTTTAACCGATATTCTTTCGTTATTTTGGTTGTGCTACACATTGATGTAATATGATTCTGTTAATATCTTTTAGTGAAAAACTGACTTAATTATGGAAAATAGTCCAAAAAATATAATATAAATTTTAGACTGTCAAGTTACCGTGGACAGCGAAAACAGAGACATTTTACGGGTGTTACATGCAGGCGCAATATTTACCTATTACCAATATTTGTTTTTGACTTAGTTCATTTTATAATTCAAATGTCCAAGATCAGTCATGTCTTACAATGTCAATAAATCTATGAAATATGTTATTTTCCCAATTTAACAAATGATTTTGTCAATATGGATTAAGAGTAGGATTAATTTCAATTCTCCATCTTGAGTAAACCACAAAAATTAGCACTGGTCTTTAAATGTGTTAACTTTGATCTCAAATTAACGGTCGGTTAAAGTTGACTTGAGTTTCAACAACAAACTAATTCAATCTACTTAACCAGTTGTTAAAATGATAAACAACCGGGCATTGGTGATGTCGCGTGGTACATGCAGAAGTACTGATACTGTACAGTATTAGCAAGGATACATCATACAGGTATTGGCGCATCACAAGGTGAAACTATAAAAAGAAAAAAAAAATCACCTGGAATGTATGACTATCACCAGTTTGTCAATCCTATGCTGATTCTCGCCATTGCTTGTTTACTGTAGCAGTCAACATAAAAGTATCAACGTTTGAGTCGTCTTCCCACCCGTGTCATTTTCTCCCACGTCGACCCGTATTTATTTATTAACGGCGTGTGTCTTTCTGTGTTTTGCTCTCGAAGGACTCAATGCTCTGCCCTTTGATCCGGCCGCCAACAACGACCCCTTGCACTTCAGCAGCTCCGGCGGCTCACTGGTGACCGAGTGTCCGTCTTTGGAAAACGCGTCCGAAAACAGCAAGAAGAGGAAGCGAGCCAGCCTGCCCGCAGGTACCGACGCTGACTCAACCGCGGCGGATTTTTACGTCAAATGTTGTGCGCGCTTGTGGAATTGCAAATGCGATGCAGCCTTGTTTCTAATTTTTCACCCGTCAAATCACCGGAATGGGAATTGTTACCTAATCCTATTATTTAGTGTCACTATGGCGGAGAAGAGCAGCTTAGTCTGCTCTTTGCGAGGTGTGTCCTCCGGCACGGCTTGTCTGTCCATCTCCGAGCGCTGTGTTGAGAGTCTGCCTGACTGACTGTCTGTTGCCATGACAACGCCAGCTGCCAATCAACACAGCAGCAACCGTTTTTTTTTTTTTGCTTTCCCCGCACTAACACCAACTGACCTTGCGTATGCTCTAGTATGCGTATACTCACATGGCTTTCGCGCGACATCATTATTTTGTATTTCAGATTAACCAAAGTTTGCCCCCCAGCACTCCCCCCCCCCCTCCCCCGTCAATACGTCACATTAAAACAAGACTTTCTAATTACACACGGAAATGAACTGCTTTTGTGTTTAAAAAGAGACTAGCTCTTTCTCTGCTTTGCTTTCTAATGTTAATTCCCTTTCCATGTAAAGCAATAATTGGATCATGTCTCCTATCAAAAAGGCTCTTAAGTGTCATAATTATTAAGTGAAGTGTCTGAGGTCAACAATGAAGCTGCTTCGACATGAAATCACATTGCTACTTGAGACACCAGAGACCAAGAACAGTTTGAGGATTGCTGGAGTGATACAATTTAATGCAACATGTGGAAAATGTATGGATGCTCAGTATAATATAAGCAAAATTATCTAAAATAATTACTGTACAGTAATTAATTACACAGTCCTTTTACCTAGTAGACGTAAATCGCATCCCTCCATTGATTTTCAGTAGCACGTCCTCATTAGGGTGGCGGGTGAGCTGTGGCTTATCCCAGTTGACTCTAAGCGAGAGGTAGGGTACACTCTGGACTGGTTGGCAGACATTTTCAAGGCACATAGAAACGAACAATTCTTCACACTTACATTCACACCTTTTATGGAAAATTAAATATCTATCTAAATAGGGATAAGAATTTGGGAGGAAGATGGACTATCCAGAGAAAATGAGCCGAGATTTAAACCCATAATCTCAGAACTGTGAGGCGGGTGTGCCAACCTCGAGGCCAGGGGTCTGAAACTTGCGGCTCTGGAGCCACATGGGGCTCTTTAATCCCTCTCCTGTGGTTCTCTGTGGATCTAAAAAATAAAATAAAAATTGTGATTATTTTGTTTTTGTGTTGCATATTTATCTTTATTTTTAGAAAAAAATATTCAAATGAAGTAATAATTTAGAGGAAAAAAATGAATAATTAAATAATAATAAAAAATGTCTGAGTCCAAATTTTTACATTGTCAGAAAAAGAGAGACAAAAGGTAAATGAAAAACTTTTTAAAATGACCTAAAAATGTTCAAAAAGGATGAGGAAAAGCAGAAAATTACCATAAAATGTCCACAACATTTCCCCCCCAAAAAACTTTAATCCTAGAAAAGGCAGGAAAGAGAATGTCCAAAAACAAGAAGGAATCCCAAAAATTACAATAAAATGTCCACAAAATTGCCCCAAAATTAATAGTAAAAAATAAATTAAAAAAAAGTCATAAAATAGCCATAAAATGTCCCCAAAAAAATGAAGAGGCAGAAAATTACCATAGTATGTCCAAAAAATTGTCAAGGCAGAAAAGTCTAAAAATGTAAAACAAAGTCTGAAAAATTACACACACATTAAAATAATAATAATCAAAAAACAGAAGATTAAAGGTATTGGATGCTTATGGTGTAGCTCAAATTAGCACTGTCGGGGCCCTCAGTACATTAGACTTAACACTAACACACCGTTCCCTTCATCACAACAGATTTTTGGTTATTTATTTGGCCTAAAATGGCTCTTTTAACTGATTTTTTTCCCGTGTGTCATAAATTCTCTGACCTTGACTTAATCTGCTCTACTTGTCTATTACTGCCCTTTGAATAGCACATGTAGTTAAAAAAAAAAGGTCTTAACCTAAGAAATTACCTGAGAATCTTTACCATGCCTGTCAGGCAGATGTCATTCTGAGGAAACGAAGCCAGGATTGTTAGCAGACGATGCGTCTTCACCACGTGTTTATGTTTTTTCCTCACGCATCTGTAAGTCATTTGTTGGCTTGTTTTAAATGATTTTAAAATGTTCTGGGTCTACTTTTTTGGGTTTAAACTATTAATATGGGCAATTCTAAACAGTTTGGTGGGATGTCAATTACATGTGTGTTTTTTTTTTCTTTTTTTTTTACTATTCACAGTATGTACACAGTTCAGGATGTTACAGTTTTGCGATGGACACATTCACTTTACATTAACACAGTTTCCAAATCTGAACCAATACGACATGTTTACGGCATGGCTCGTGCTGCTTGGCTGGATCAGTGGCAATATGCTTTTCATAGTCTGAACGCGTATGGAAATGTCAGTATTGTTAAACAAGCAGCTACTTGAGCGCAGATGTTTCTCTTGTGCTCTCAAAGACGACAATCCAAACACTGTTGGCATAAACATAACATAACATAACATTTCTTTACCCTTTGTGAGGCAGCAAATGCCTGAATGTGTTTTATCTATTTATCTTTTATGCAAGGCGACAATATTTGTATAGCGCGCGTCGTACGCAAGGGAAATTGTTTGTGCTCAACAGGGATTTGAAATATAATGTAGTAATAATATACAAAAATGCTTATTAAAAGAGGATATAAAATAGTAAGAGATTTTGATTTGAATTCTTCTAGAGAGAATTCGAAATAGAAGAAAACTCATGCGAGAAGACTAAAAGGTGATTATAGTAGAAACTCGTTTCAAACTAAATCCGCTCTTCCTCCTTGATGAGCGTGGACTCATGGTCAACAATGAGGCGCTCTAAAACGGCCATGCCAGCAGACGATCCAAAGGGAAGACTACAGTAGTTCTCAGTCTTTACTCATTCACTGCCATTGACGGCTATAAACGTCAAAATTCATTTGAACTGTTTCTATTAGTTTAACATTTTTTTCCACTTTTGTTAGAAAGAGTATGAAAATGTACATTTAGAACAGATATAACGTTTGTGATTTATATATTAAATCAATATTATATATATCAATATATCAAAATATTTTCCCTTTTAGTAAAAATTTATATCTGCTCCAAATATCGGTTATCAGTGTCATTGACTACTAATAATCAATATCGGTATCGGCCCTAAAAAAAAACATATCCTTCTATCTCTAATTTGGAAACAAATTTCTGAATTCACTTGAACTCTTTGGACACAGCAAATTTGCATGACATTTACTTTATCACTTTAATGTGTTAATCTATGTTGTTTGGGCAGATGTTGATGTGTATACATCAACAATCAATTTATTTTGATGCAATCCATCTGGCAGTGATGAATTATATTCCATCTGTGCATTTACGCCGCACTCGCAGATACGTAGTGGATTATTTTTTTTTCTCCACATTTGAAAGAGGCCTGATATGGATCTGTAGCTGTCCGATTTCATGGATTCTTTTTTTTCTGTTTTCACTGCCATGACGCATTTCCCATTTGTGCCGGTTGAGCGCAAAAAAATTTGAATTATATCACTTGAAGCATGCAGTATAAATCGCGCCTAAGTGACTCGGACAACTTTCCTCTTCCTCTTAAATAATGCACGTTGGCCAAATAGCTTTTAGGTATAATGCAATGAATCCCTCAGTATTTTATACCTCATCCTGTCACATCATGTTCAAGTCATGGCCTTCGCATAGTCACTATTTACTGTCCGCCGTAGACTGTGATGAAGAGTGACATGTCGTTTCTTATGTAACGGGATTTGTCTCACGGGAGATGATCTATTGCGAGGAGGTTTTATGCTAGCATATTTTCCCTTGTGGCGTTTTAGGTCAGTCTTTGGCTCTCTTTTTTTTTATGGTAAATAGACTGAGCCTATCTAGCACGTTAACATGTCATTTCTTCTTTTTAACATTGTACAAGACATCTTGGTTTAAGTCATTTACTCCCAAAAACATATAAATACGTTCTATTTTAAATATTACCATGTTCCCAAAAACGTATGCAGTATATACGTTTATGTTTTTTTATGCTAGAGCATACAGAAGGATTTGATGCAGCCTGTGAACTGAAGAGAATGCTTGAAGCAATGGTAGTTATTACAAAAACGGCCAGCAGGTGGCAGCAGAGTATAAGAGATCAACCAGGGCCATGTTGCAAAAAGCTGTTTACCGCACAGTTTTAAACAGATTTGTGAATAATGAGGAAACTTAGCTATATATTCTAATGCTAATTGCTGCAAAACGGAAACCAATAGAAATATACTTTTTTTTTTCCTGATGAAAGAAGAAACTCTAATCTTTTTTTTTTTTGGGAGGGGGGGGTAGGTTCCATGTTTTTATAGCAATAGAACGCAATATTCTTTGGGCCTTGCGAAATCAGTCAAAATCCAGCAAAACAGCTGGGAGCGAAGGGGGTTGCTTCAGTGAAAATGGCTGGGAGTGAATGAGTCGGCCTTTTGATGGTACTGCCTTTTCATTGGCTGTCTCCTGTGTGACACGCTCAAGCTGGGCGGAGTCCGCTGCTGATGGAGCTCATTAACATCCATGCTGATTTAGTCTCGTTGAGGGACCACTAATGGATAGATTTTCCTCATTACTCTTGATTTTGCGCTTCATAATCTGTCGTGTGTGTGTGTGTGTGTGCAAACGTCCTTTAACAACACACGCTTTTGGAAACAGCATTGCTCAGCTGCAATTTCACTTCATTAAATTAGGGATAAATTTAAGAGAGCAACAAAACAAACGACTTGTCTGATGCAGCCCTCGAGGAATTTGACTCATTTCAGACTCAATGTTTCCCCCGCTGATGGATTATTTACAATGTTTCAGCTAGCCAGCCAGCACAACACAAACACAGATGTCCTCGCATTCAGTGAGTGGCAATAGTTTACGCTTTCACATCCAAAATTGTGCACCTTAATTAAAGCTCATAAAATTTGGTGCATGTCCTTATTTCAACCAGCATCAAAGGATAAACCACTTTTTTTTTCCTGAAAGAAGGATGGTGGCAAGAAAAGAAGTAAGGATACTTTTTTTATGTGGACATTTTTGCCCATGTGTGTCTTTTTTTCTTTCTTTTTTTTTGTCAAAGCGAATATTCAATTTCCAACATTTCAACTGTTTTCAAATCACTTTTTCTTTTTCTTTTTTTACACTGAATACATGCTCCTTCTTTCTGAATGTCCACAAAGCAAGTTTCACCTCAGGGGCCAGCGGGCGCACGGCGAGGACCCTCCGCTTCTGATTTGATCACTCTCACTACGCAGCCAGAGATGCTCATTTTCCCTCAAGCCCCGCTGAGCGCTAGCTGCAGGTGGTAGAGCCAAAGCTGATTTGGAGACGCACAGCCGACTGCTAGACACAACTGAATACAGATCAGTCCATTTGCTAGTCTTTTGTTATAGAAGAAATAATGGTTGCACTACTGAAGTCAGGGGAAGTAAAACATCATTTAATGCTAATTATGCTAATTATTATCACGATCAAGCATAAATTCAATATATATCATATACATAGCATATCGAATAAATAAATAATATGCATACTATTCTGACTCCTGGCGCACTGTTGAGTTGTCAGAAGGTAAATAATGTAATAGGCGACGTTAGCTGCCACTGTTGACAGCTCGTTGCTCATTGACATATTGTGCGTGTGTGTCTTAAAGTCAGGAAGATGGACCTGCGCAAGGTCACAGGGAGTTTTAGAGTAATGGAAACACATACTAGCGATTGATGCTTCGAGATTAAAAATGCATGTTAATCCCTTATGTTGTATATTCACCAGAGGGGGCAAATCCAGGTCCAGAAAGTAAAAACTCTTGCCGCAATTTGGGTTTAGCCCCAGGTGCTAGCTAGCTAGTTAGCTAGCTCCCTAACAGGTAAACGAGCACCATGGGAGCTAGCTAGCTAGCACCTGGGGCTAAAGCCAAATTGTGGCAGAGTTTTTACTGTCTGGACCTGGATTTGCCACCCCTGATATTCACTACTATTTACTAGAGTAACTTTGAGGTACTAAATAAATGCAGATTTTCAGAAATAAGCAACGCTAATCATGTGCCGCAAACATAGATTTTTGCAAATGTTCTGTCATAATTACTTATCTTCTTGCAGCAGCAGCATATCATGTACTGTGTGTGTGATGTGAAGGGAAATTTCTTAATCTTCAAGCAGCAAGCTGCATGTCATGTTGTCTTATTTTTGTACATTTTGGGTCAAATGTTTAAATTTTTCAGCAGCAAGCATGCGCTGGCTTGAATTAAGTAGTTTATATCAGTGCTAGTGGCATCAAAGTATGACTGCGTGGCTAGTAAGCTTCCGATTATTTTGAGCCATATTTCCCAACAGCATATCATACACTGTCTTGTTTAGGAGTTTAGAAGTTTTCATACTCTTGTTAACATAAAAGTGGAAAAAATGTTAAAGTAGTCATTGATATAGTAATTTCATAATAATTCATATAATTGAGTACTGTAAAAAAGTGTGATATGGATTTGTGTTGAGGTCATTTTTCTGCCACTAGATGGCATAATTGCATTTGTAAGACATTGGTGATCGCTCAGTGTATTTTTCTTTTCATATTAAGAGCTATCTAATCTTTACCATTAAGTAACTTGTGAAATTCTGCACAATTCTCCACAAATCTATGCATTATTATTAAATGTATTACTGCAAATTTTTGACGGGGATGTGTCTGCTGCGTTGTGACTGGAATTTTTCCGTACAGGCTTTCCAAGTCAGCGGCGGTCATTAATTGCGCATAAAAAAAATTGTGGCGTTAAAGGAACTTTAAATTAACTCAAAATGAATGCACTCATTTTAACACCCCTGTAAAATCCTGTTTTGGCAAAATAAGGCCATCACTGTCCCTCAGTTCTAAAACAGAATCTAAAACAGAATCAAAACCAGAACCAAATCTTTTCAATATGGCTGCCCATGTGATTATTGCCCTACCTGCAATAAAATAAAAAAAGATCAATAAATGATTAATTAGGCTGCCTTGCCAGCATTCTTGCCCCATAATTCAATTTATTGTTGTGAGTGCCTTCGCAGCAACAGCAACACAAAGTGTTGCAACCGTGATGCACAGGCTCGGGGACCGTGGGACAACACTGCCGGGTTCAACAGTTCACATCCAAAGGAAAAACAAAGCGTGAGAGGGTAGCCAAAAGCTTCTTTTCTGACACAGTAGAGCCAAATCCACACTCTGGGTTTGATATATTGTATATTGTCCTAATTAAATGGCAGGTAGGCTTAAATTGAGCTTCGGCCATTTGATACCCAATCGTCTCTTTCTAAAAAAAAACATCTCGAAATGTTTTCTTAAAAGCCTGTAAATGAGGTTATTAAGCATTGTAGTAAATTGAGGTATGGATTTTCTTTGTGTTTGGGATTATTTTTTTGCTGGACTATGGAGAAAAAATTGACATTTTTAATTACATTTTTTCATCTCACACTTAAACCTGCTCAGTTTTAGTTTTGTATTTATTGTAATATGTTAATTATTGGCCACAGGTGAAAACTGGTTGACAACAGCATATGCAACTCACCATTGACATTGAAATGAGACATTTTCAGATCGCTGCACTTCCTCTGATGTATTATTTTTTTTCTGCTGGCAGGTGGTCTGAACAAAAGAGTCTCGGACAGGACTGATTGTCCTTTGTTAGCGTGCGATTGTTTGCCGGGAGAGGTCATAAATGCACCGAACGGAATGTCAAATCAATAACATGATTTGCGACGCCAACCAAGTGATATTTATTATAATAATATACAATTATGCAAATGCGTTTTTTCAGCCGAGAAACTGATTGTGGCCCTCAACTGTGATATCATGAATGCACTTTAAGTACAGCATTCTGACTCTCTTTAAATTAAATATGCAGCGAGCGAGGAGCTGCCGCCGGCATCCTGAGTGCTGCGGATGGAAGAGTGGAGGAGTGATTTGAAATGCATAGCAGACTGCATATAGGGCCCTGCCTCTTGCCTTCTTATTCATTTGAGGATTCATGTGTGTATATGTGGTTGTGTCATGACATCAAAGTTAACTTGTCTCCACTTCTGCACCAACAGTGATAAAGACTGTCCATTGCATGTACTCAATCTCTCTCCACAAGACTTGATTACTTTACTTCTTTTGGACAGGTGGTCCACCCAATGACAAATCATTTAGGATTTATTTGTTATTTTTCTTAGACTGTGTGGAACTGATTGTTGGTTAATCACATCATGAAGCAGTGGAGAATAATTGGTCGCAATCGGCAGAGGTGATTAACTAGTTTGATGTGTGAAAAGCATAACACCAGCTAGAGCGAGGTACACAAATATACATTCAAAATCAAATAAAAAGCAAAAAAAAAAAAAAGATACTGATTTTCCCGACCCATTATACAGTAATAGATTATAGAATAATTGAGTGTTAATTTTCCCTATCATCCATCAAGAAAATGTCCTCAAATGTCCCTAAGTACTTTACACCAAGTAATAATAATACATTTAATTTGTAATACATTTTACAATTTCAAAGATTACAGTGAATAAAACAATCAAAACCATACAATCTAACAAAGTTAGAAAGTAAAAAACAAAGTAGTACAAGAAACACATTAATATTCATTTATCACAAAATAACATTAATATTCATATATCACAATAAAACCATTTGATACCACAAATCACTCACATTTGCTTAATAAACTGGAGAAATATGGGATCAGGATGATAGCTGGGAACTGGTTAAAAAGTTATTTAACTAAACAAACACAATACGTGAAAATGGATGAAAAATTTTCTGATAAACTACAGTGGGTGTTGCTTGTGGTGTCCCCCAGGGGTCAATGCTGGATCCCCAGCTTGTTTAACTTGTGCATGAATGACCTATTAATATATCAAAATTATTCAAACTAATATTGTGTTGTCTGTTATGTATATTATTAGGATTTGTATATGAGTAACTAGTGAAATTCTTTTTTATGTTTGCATTTCCATACTCTTGTTTCCCTCTTCTGTAGTCGAGTAACCAAACACCCTTGACCACTTGTCGCAGCAATATGTTACAGTAAACCTCATGTTCACATCCCATTGTCGCATCATACTCAATGCATCGAACTGGACAACAAAGCAACCAAACACTTTCTTCTTCTTCTTCTTCTTCTTCTTCTTCTTCTTCTTGCTTTGTCGCTCCCGTGTGCACCGCAGCGGTCAAAGATTTATTGCCACTTCACCCCATCTTGCAGCGCCTACAAACATGTGAGAGCTAAATAATGAATGGTGCCAGAAGGCGCTCGGTGGACTCTCACCGAGGCTAATGGCAAAGCCTGCAGACGGACTCCAGCTCTGCACGCTGTAATGTTAAAAAAAAGTGCATTTGGCCTCAAGTTGTTTGATCACAGCAGAATGGGATGATGTTGTTGTGCATCAACCCTATTATTACCTTGAGGCGAGCGCTGCTACAATGTGGAAGAGATTAGCAGAATAAACTTTTTTTTTTTTTTTAAAAAAAAAGCCCTTAAATAGAGTTCAAGTTTTCTCGTTTTGCTTTACAAACATTACAAAGTAAATTTAAAGGAAGTACATTCTTCACTTATGTTACGTTTTTCATCATCGTATGCGGTCAAGAGTCACCATATGAGCTTTTTTTTAAACATCCATAGCGCCAAATGTTAAAGTTTACCTGTAAGTCAGGAAAACAAACTAAACTCTAAAAACAATTTGGTTAAAAGTTACCCAAATATGAGTCAAAAGTGAACCGATCCTCTACTTGGGTGAATTTGACCCAACTTTGAGTCAAGAAATGGGTAAAGCAACTCATGAATATTGGTCAAGTCAAAAAATTGGGTCATTTTGTATAAAACAAGCCAGAAAGTTTGGTCAAATTGACCCATAAAGTGGATCGTTCCATTTTTTATCCATAATTGGCTTACTTTTGACCAAGTCATCCAGACATAATTCATTTGTCAATATGGTCAATGTCCACCTCCAGAATTTTTTTAAATTTAATTTAAAACAAACAAAATGCCTCTTTTATGGGTGGGGGATTCCAAAATGTAAAACTAAAAACTCTGAGATTTTTTTTTTGTCTGAGTACTCTGACTTTCATGTTAAAGATTAGCTGGATCTTAATATGAACAGAAAAATGCACTTAGCTGTCGCCAATGTCTTACAAATGCAATTATGCCCTCTAGTGGCAGAAAAATGACCAACACAAATCAATATCACACTTTTTTTTTTAGAGTGCAGTACGTTTTTAATTTTTACTAAATTTTTTGTATTATTATGAAATTACTGTATCAATAACTAAAAGATGAAGCCATATTTCTGATAGTTTAACATTTTTCTCCACTTAAGAGTATGAAAACTTGGAAAAAAAGATTGTACATTATATGGTACATTTGGAACAGATAAAAATGTTTTGATTCATCGTGAGTTAATTATTGAAGTCATGCGATTTATTACGATTAAAAGATTTAATCGCTTGACACCCCTAAAATGAAGACAGAAAAATAAAACTGCTTGTCGTATAAAATAACCCCCACATTTTGACAGAATCCCAAATTGCAAGAGCTTTTACGAGGTCAGGAATTGAGGTTCCGGTTTAATTAATTGATAGAGAGGTGTGTGTCCCAGTTATGCTCATGTGCAACTAATTAGGGGACTACATGTATTACTCCTACTACTAGTGATTATTTCCGTACAGAGCATGACACGAGTTCATACCTCAAACGAGAAAATGTTGTTCAACTTTTAATTGAAGATGTATTTTTTTATCTTACGCTGCCCGTATAATCATTTCAAAGTCAAGAGGTGGGCTTTGATAGCTTGTTTGTCTTTACCACATCCCGGGCATGACACTTCTTTAAAAGCTGGCATTTCTTCTCGTTGGGGGTCACGTACGAAAACAAACAACAAAATTATAGACACCGGGGCTCAGCGGGTTCAACGACTGATGTAAAAAAAGATGAAAGCCTAGAAGAGGGCTTATCTAAGTCTGCATTTGTCAAACAGCATTAAGACACCAAGGGAAACACTTGTTTCAAAAGTTACGCTTTTGATTTATTTATTTTCACAGCAGGCAAGCATTGTTTTTCCTACCAAGCTAGAACAAAACATGACTACAACAACGGCTTTTAAACTTGATGCGATGTTAAAGGAATCATTAAGCTTTTGTTGCACAATTTAAAATAGTTCCCTGGGGTTTTAATAGCATGCTAGTGACACACTTTTGTCAAAATACCCCAAGGATCAAGAATTTATGGTCCACATTTTGGCAGGAAAGCACTTCAGAACAAAACTATTGTGTGCAAGCCCTATTTTCAAAATGGGTTGTTGAGTGGGCATTCACTCAAGACACAGCTGTTTGTAGAAGCCATTAACTCATTCACTGCCATAAATTCATTTAAAAAATAAATAAAAAATTAGGGGCAAGAGTCGATCATTTTTATTTATTTAATTAATTGCATGACTTCACTAGTTAACTCACGATTAATCAGAAATGTTATATCTGTTCTAAATGTACAATAAAAAAAAATCTAGGTTTTCATACTCTTGTTAACAAAAGTGGGGAAAAATTGTTACACTAATAGAAATAGTTCAAATGAATTTTTGACGTTTATGGCCATCAATGGCAGTGAATGAATTAAAATAGAAAAGAAAATATTATATATTCGGGGCGTCGGGCGATTCGTTTTTAATCGTAATTAATCACATGACTTCACTAGTTAACTCGCGATTAGTCACATATTTCATATCTGTTCTAAATGTACAATAACAAAAATTCTTGTTAACAAAAGTGGAGAAAAAATATTAAACTAATACAAATAGTTGACATGAATTTTGACATTTATAGCGTCAATAGCAGTGAATGAGTTAAAGTGGAAGTCAACCTTAAACATTTCTTGAAAATAATATGTTATATGTGACCTCACTAGTCTAAACATGACATTCTGATTAATATTACATTTTTTAATCTGAGTTAAGCAGCAAAATCCAGCCTTTTTTTTTGTCCATCTCAGGGGGCGGCCATTTTGCCACTTGCTGTCAACTGTCAAATGTTGATCACGCAATGCCCAATCACAGCTCACCTGTTTTCTGAAGTTGTGCTGTGATTGGTTGTTACCTGAGCCTAAGCAACATTGATGTCATCTTCAGTCGAGAGCAAGTTTCAAAATGGCCGCCCCCTGAGATGGATAAAAAAACTGCTGGCTTTTGCTGCTTAACTCACATTCCACTAACACAATATAAATAAATACAATTTCCATAATATGTCCGCTTCTTAAACACACAAACTATTCTTATATGGCTAACAAGGCCGTAATTATTAGAAATATAGAGCTTTGTTTGGATAGACTTTCTACAAGCGGCTAGCACAAGAAGCTAACGTAGCAATCTACTCACTACTCCTGTTCTACTCTAACAGCACAGACAGTGGCTAACATTAATATATAATATACTTTTACTAATACGAATGGACAAAGATTTGTAATTGGTAGCACAAGAATTACACAAACTTTGGCAAAGGTATGTCGTTTTAAGATGATTCCCTCCGAATATACTTGTGAAATTTCTCTGTGTTCCTGCTTCTTGTCAGCATTTGCACTCAAAAAGAGCCGTTTTTTCTCACCTTACCATTGATCCCTATCTTTCCGTCTGCCATCTCTACCTCCTGATGGGGTTTTAGCGGGACTACACCAGCTGCTTCTTTATGCCTGTCAGAATTAGAATTTTTTTAAATTAGTGTATTTTGTGCTTTAGCGTCTTCGTTGTCCTGTCGCCTTGCTTTAACGCCCCCACAATGTAGTGCAAACGTCCAAAATCATCTTTAAACCGTCTGTACCTGGATGTGTATGCTTTTTTTTTTTTTTTAAGCCCGATGATTTAGTCGACAATTATAACTTTCACAAATTAGTTAATACTAGGAGTGGTTCATTCTGAACATGAAAAATGAAGTTGTATGCTATGTTGAAGTTGTAACATCAACTCGAGTTCACCGCCTCATCCATTAAAAATGGCCCTGCAAGCAAAGCCCTGTCCAATTTGGCTCAAGCCGTGACGGAAAGAAGGGCCGTCAGCGCAGGTATGCCTCATGGCTTTAGTGGACCATGTCGCCATTAGGGAGAAGATGAGCTATTGAACACAATGCTATGACCTCAGTGCTGAAACATTTACTAGCTCTGTGATTCATTCAGTGACTGCCTTAACGATCCTATATGGTCAGACCGTGCTTTCGAGAGCACTCTTGCGACTTGGAATGACGTATGGCGGCGAATGTACTTGTATGCACTTAGAACCATTAGAGCAAACATTAGCAGGTTTGTGTCCTTCACATCCCCTCTAATTTTTCATCTGTGTACATCATAACATTTTAAATTATTCAAACAACTAGCCCAAGAATCTCTTTTTCTTCCATTTGTTTGTGATTCAATAAAAATGACAACAAATTAATTGAAACTAATCTAGAGTCTAGCCTTAATTAAAAAGCACCAAAATGTGTGTGTAAAACCGTGAAGGTTTTTATATTATTTATTACGTTTTGAAATAAAGTGCTTCAAATTGTTTGTCGCAGCCCTTAGAAAATCTTTGGTTTATGAGGTATGAATGAAAAGATATAAAAACACCTGATTTTTTTTTTTTTTGCTTTGTTAATACTAAATTGTCTGTATGTCTTATTTTGTTTAAACACAAGCGATAAGTTTCCTTTTATGAAGGACTTATAGAAACCAGATAAGAATTAATGTTAACTCATTCACTCCCAGCCATTTTCACTGAAGCAACCCACTTCGCTCCCGTCTGTTTTACTGAATTTTGACTGATTTTGCAAGGCCCACGGAATATTGTGTTCTATTGCTATAAAAACATGGAACCTACCAAAATAAAGATTAGTCTCTTCTTATTTATGTTTCTGTTTTGCAGCAATTAGCATTACATTATTCACAAATCTGTTTAAAACTGTGGAGAAAACAGCTTGTTTTCAACATGGCCTTGGTTGATCTCTTATACTCTGCTGCCACCTGTTGGCCGTTTTTGTAAGAACTACCATTACTTCACCCGTTATCTGCAGCTCAGAGGCTGCTTAAAAGCCTTCTGTATGCTCTAGCATTACAAAAAAAAAAGTATAAATACGTCTTTGGGACACTTAAAACATTTAAAATAAAACATATTTATACGTTTTTGGGAGCAAATGAGTTATGAGGCTGAAATCAGAAGATTTAGACAGTTCTAAGTTTAAAAAAAAGGCTCCAAATGATTTCTCAATTGTTAAAATAGTTGCCGATTAATGTGGTAACCCATTTGTTGTCGATTAATTTTGACACCTCTAGGATTCTTGTACCCCGCTTGACTTTTGTTTGCAAATCGTTATATACATTACAGTTGGAATCTGTTATCATTTTGTGTATTTATTATAGCACTAAAGATCTCAGCAGCGGCCCAAAAATTTACGACATGTTGATGAAACTGTAATCCCACAACTTCCCAACTCAAATTGTGCTGTCATCGGAAAGCATGAGAAATATTTAAAAGCTGCGCCGTGGGATACATTATGTTGAAATATGTCATTCTATTAAAACAAGGGGTACTGGCAAGGCTTGTTTCAAATTGAACATGAGCAAATAAAAAGTCCTGTGCTGGCCTTAATTTCTTGAAAGTTTACTATTATTGTGAACGTTTGTGTCACACGTTCAGCTTTTTATAGCAGTTCATCTAACATATTCGGGTCTAAGCATGCTTTGTTGTGATGTAGTTGTCGTTAGCATGCTAACGTACCTTAGCGTTGTTGTTTTTTTTAATTCAGCCCCTGGAGCCAAATTCACTTCGCAGTGTGAAACTTGGTAGGCTTGTCTATCATGAGAAGACAAGAACTCTTGCCCGAAAACACACAGGAAGTCAGCCATTTTGTTGTGAAGTGCCATATCAGGATCAGCTGTCACCGTTAAAAATCCATATTGCGACACGCGTGAAGTCTTTCTTTAGTCAGGCAAAGAAGCCGGTCATACCTGCACAGCTTTTCCTTGTCACAACATTGCTCTCTGCAGCAGCCTTTCGCGTGACAGTAAAAAAGTGGCGGGTCCAGATGAAGTAGCCCGGCAAGTTCACTGAGCTGTTGACATTTCCTCACAGCAACTGCTCCGCTTCTAATTGGCTGGTGCAGATAAGATGTCCGTGTTGTAATTGGCAGCTGCTGATAAGATGCCGTCAGTGGTGTCGGCGCGGCGAGGTGACGACAGCTCGGGCCGACGGGGGCTAAATCCTTCGGCTCGACCTTGTTTGACAATGACACTGTGGCAAGATTTGTGCACAGCAATCCTTCCGCGCTACCCCCCCCCCCCCCACAAAAAAAAATATTGTTTTTTTTTTCATTGTCTACAGCAGACTAGAATAGAATAATATAGAACTTTTATTGTCATAAATCAGAGTACTCACAATTTGCAGCAGTGAATTAAAAAAACATATATAAACTTGCAAGTGTCAGGTATTATATGAAAAAAACTTCCCATCTGACGTTACCGTTAAAAATAGCCCTTTTTGGTGCTTTTACACAATTTTTCAAAGTGTCATCAGTTATTGAGTGTGCATTGATTTTCATTGATTTTGATTTTAAAGCACACCTGGCCAAAGATGGCTGTCAAATCAGTCTTTTTCAGTACCAGTCACAATTCTTAACTGATCTTCTTCAAATGTCGTCATATGACTAATGCTGGATTTTGGTGGTAGCTGGGTTCATATTTCGACAAGTTTTTGTCATTGTGCATCTTCCGTCGTTTTCTAACCACGTTGACCTCCATGACACTTGCTTATCCAGGATAAACCCGTCCAGTCATGTAATCAAAAAAGCCGATCATGGTTTTCTTTTCTTTTTTTATTCCATTGGGCATGTTCTGGCTTTGTGTTTTCAACCAGAGCTCTTTTCTTCCCCCTCGAAAGTTGAAAGTCTCCGGTCCATTTGGTCATGTTTCAGGTTGTACTTGATTTAACAGATGGGGTTTTTAGCAATCAAATGTCGCCTTGAGTCTCTTTGCGTTTTCATCTGGAACTGCTGTAATGATTTTCAAACGAGTTTGCCCTTAGCTCACCTCTCTGCCAATAAAACTCTTAATCCATGCTTTAATTATTATTTTTATTTTTTTTATCATGCTTGAAATTCAAGGACAGACTATACGGTAGTGGCCTTTTATATTATATAAACGGTGAAACTCGAGAGGTCAAACATTTTCTCTGTCAGATCAGAACTGTGCTGCTGAGATGAAGCATACGTCCAGTTTGTTCCACTGGGGTCAGGTCATAGTGGCTTCTCCCCAACCACTTCATCCAGCTCTTGCTCTGGGGTTTCCTGGCCAGCGGAGGCATAGTTTCTCATGCGTGTCCGGCGGGTCATCCTTGGGGCCTCCCTCTGGTGGAAAGGCCTCACCAGGAGCCAATACAAAATAATGTGGCTCATCTTGATGCGGAGGATCTCTACTTGCAGTCCCTGCTAGATGACCAAGCTTAACTAATTTGCTCCCCAAAACGTATAATACGTTCTATTTTAAATATTACCGTGGTCCCAAAAACGTATTTATAAGATTTTTTTATGTTTTTTTTTTTAATGCTAGAGCATACAGAAGGCTTTGATGCAGCCTCTGACCTAAATAGATCGCTTCAAGCAATGGTAAATATTACAGAAAACAGCCAGCAGAGATCAACCAGGGCCATGTTGCAACAAGCTCTTTTCCCCAGTGTTTTGAATAGGTTTGTGAATAATGATGAAACTTAGATATATTCTAACGCTAATTGCTGCAAAACGGAAACAGATAGAAATATACTTCATGAATCTCTAATCTTTCTCTTGGTAGGTTGCATGTTTTTATAGCAATAGAACACAATATTCTGTGGGCCTTGCGAAATCAGTCAAAATCCAGTAAAACATCAGGGAGCGAAGGGGGTTGCTTCAGGAAAATGGCTGGGAGTGGATGAGTTAAAGGGGAAGTCAACCCAAAAATATATTTTTTGACAATATGTTCTAAGCAGCCCCACTTCTCTAAATATGGGATTCTGGTTGATATTGTGTGAGTGGAATATGAGTTAAGCAGCAAAATCCAACAGTTTTTATCCATCTCAGGGGGCGGCCATTTTGCCACTTACTGTCGACTGAAGATGACATCATTGTTGCTCAGGTTTCAGTCACAGCTCAGCTTCAGAAAACAGGCAGATTGGTCGTTGCCAGAGCCCTGAGTAACTGTGATGTCATCTTCAGTCAACAGCAAGTGGCAAAATGGCCGCCCCCTGGGTTGGATAACAATGTATGGCTTTTGATTCATAACTCATATTCCACAAATGAAATATTAATCAGAATGCCGTGTTCAGACTAATAAAGTCACATATAACATATTATTGTTAAGAAATGTTTAAGGTTGACTTTCACTTTAAATTCACCATCAAAGACTAGAAATTATCCATGGATGTGTCAATAGTTGTTTGACTATATGCACCCTGTGATTGGTTGTCGACCAGTCCAAGGTGTACCCCGCCACTGACCCAATCAGTTTTGGTAGACTAAACCTCGCACAGAACTATATCAAATAAAGGCCTCAAGTAAATACACCCAATTTAGATTATAGGTAAAAAAAAAAGCCGTGGCCTCCATTTTTAATAAGAACTGTTTCTCCTTGCATGCTCACTGTAAAGTAATAGTACTCATTAAGGTTTTAAATTAATTAAGGCTGTCCACTTCCATAGTGTTTCAGTGACTGAGCTGTAGTGTAATGGGTTGTTCCTGCCACAGACTAATTGATTAACAGTTTGCCTCGGGACGTTTCCAGCTGCGATCCTCAAAGACACGATACAGTATTAGCTTGTCGCTATGACGGCTATGCAAACAAGACAGAAAATCCAGCTGTTTTTCCTTTTTTTTTTCATAGTTGGGAGAGCTCAAAAGATAAAATGCAGCTTTTCCTCTTGGAGGGTGTCAAGCTGTCCTTTGAGGCATCAATTGACGCCTTGAATTGGTGTGACTTGCATAGAGCGGCAGTCGGGGGCTGTGTAGTGACAACTTGTTAAACAACAACTCCTACAAGAGTCAAAGATGGACACACGATGCCAAAGTTCCTGAAAATACTGACACACTTTTCAGTAGCTGCGAGCTTCAAGTGTTCTCTTTATTTCGTTTTTCATTGTTTAGACTTTTCTTGCTCTTGTCATAACTTGCCGTCCATGGATTTAAAAGCAATAATATGGATGTTTTCGCCTTCATATCCTCTTGCGGGGAGGGACAATGGAGGACATTATTACTGACAGCAGCCAGGAAGAAATTAATCAGATGCTTAGAATCCTTCATACTTGGCCCCTCCGGAGAGAGGGAGCGGCAGGGAGTTTTTTTTTTTTTTTTTTTTTTCAGTGGATGACATTTTCTTCCAGGCTCTTTAACACAGTGTTATAAAATAAGACAGAATGGTAACTCCTATTGGAAAGAACCCAGTGTCTGTTGTGGTGTTAAAATTGTTGTCTAACAAGGACAATTAGGCATTACGTGTCACGACCTTTAACACAGATGAGCAACTAACTGTTCTCCATTTCAAAATTGTTGGTTTGACTAATCAGCGAACCCTGTGAACTTTTCCTTGGTCGAAATTGATGTCTCTTTTTGAAAAATTTTCATGGCTTGGTAGACGAAAGATTTTGCTAGAGGACGCAATACTACAGAGTGCCACCCCATCATTCATCAACAAATTCAAGGTATCATTAACTCATTCACTCCCAGCCATTTTCACTGAAGCAACCCCCTTCGCTCCCGGCTGTTTTACTGGATTTTGACTGATTTTGCAAGGCCCACAGAATATTGTATTCTATTTAAAAAAACATGGAACCTGCCAAAAGAAAGATTAGAGTTTCATGAAGTATATTTCTGTCTTTTTCCGTTTTTTCAATTAGTATTAGAATATAGCTAAGTTTCATCATTATTCACAAACCTGTTCAAAACACTGGAGAAAAGAGCTTGTTGCAACATGGCCATTATGTATGCTCTAGCATAAAAAAATTATAAATATATCTTTGGGACACGTAAAACATTAAAAATAGAACATATTTATACGTTTGTGAGCAAATTAGTTAATATATTAACGCAACCAGCTACAATTAGCATGTCTAATGTCTACACTTGGTGAATACTATAAACTTGGTATCAAGGCAGATTATATGGCTAAATAGCAAAGCTGACATCAGCTTGTTTTCACTCTGACATTACTTCGCAAAGCTGATGAGAAGAAAAGTAGCTGCTCATTTTCTGAGAATTTTTTTTTTTACTGTTTAAATCCATTGTTGATTTTCTATTCAAGTTTATGAATGTACCAAATATTCAATATGGTTTTTGGAAATAAAATTGATTATATTCAATGAAAAAAAAAAAGTTGTCTTTTACACAAACATTTCAAAATTAAACATGTTTTAGTTCAGAGTGCTTCTCAATTATTTTCTGTATATAAATAAATATTTTATATATATATATTTTTTTTTTATTAGTACTTTTTTTTAATTTTGTAACAGAAAATATTTGTAGTGCATGAATTTGTCAGAAATTAAATAAAGAAATAAATGAGTGCCATTGCCATCTACTGCAGTGTATGTGCAATTACACTTTAGTCTAGTTCTAAAAAAAAATTAAAAAAAATTAATATAATAAAATAAAAAATCTCCAACTGCAATATTGTGATAATGTGAACACAAGGTTATTATACCATCCGAATCTGGTACTGGCCCATGCATTTAACCTTTATTTAACCAGGTAGGTCAGTTGAGAACTATAATGATGCCCTGCCCAAGAGGCAGCATAAGAGGCAGTTATATGGAAGTCATAAGAGCATAACAATCAAACCAACATCATGTTGAACAACAAACATCAAAAATACATGAAAACAATAATAAATGAATAGCTTTATTACAGACACGAGGTCCAGACACAAACAAACCAGATACACAATATAAAAATGATAAAGACACAATTGCTATCAGCTACTCGCTTTCACTTTTCCGCCTTTGTGACAAAACATATCTCCAAAGCCAGGAAATTGCCAGGTCCATGTCAGCACCTTTCACACAGAACAACCACATGAAACGAAGGGCGATAGAAGTAATTGCGGTGTTAAACTTCACACCCGCTGTTTTGGCTTTCCGCTATTGCCTTTCACAAAGACAGCGTCCTGCCGCTGATATTACCTCTGAAAACAGGAATTTGCCTTGTCACAATCTTCCAATTTGGTGTCACTACCTTCTGCAGAGAACAGTGAAACGAGAAAAAGAGAAACGGGAAAAAACTTCAGACCTTTTTTCTTGGATTTTCTTGGACATATTGACGGCCTCACACGTGGGATCAATTATATCGCACAGCTGTTTTGATTCCTGCTCTGTGTCGACATCGCTGCACTGTTAAGGATTAGCCGCATTATTTGAGCGGCAAATGTGGAATTCTTGTCGTATTCGCCATCTGACGCGCTGCTGGCAGACGCTCTCAGACTTAATCCTCTGTGTTTGCTTTGTGTTGTCAAAAAACAGTCATGACATTTTGGGCGTGGATGGGAAAGGATGACCTCTTGGAGGGTTTCTTGAGTTTTTTTTGTATCTACTTTTTGGAGCTCTGTAGAATAGAATGAATGTGTTTTGCTATTTGAGTACTTTTCTGGCATTTCTGGAAACACTTGTGTTCATTTGGGGTTTTATTTTTTGATATATTTTGGATAAAGATATGACAGTGACGCCTCTTAAATCTACTTATGTTGTTTGTTTATTCTTTTTCATAAACAGATCTCATTGCGCAGATTTGAGACATACTTCAAAATAGTATTAGCAGTCGACAAAATAAAAAATGTTGTGTTATCAATTACAGCTGCAATTTTTCAAGGACCATGTATGGTACTGTTAGCCGGAACGTTAGCTAACTTTGACACACTTAAAGTGGAAGTCAACCTTGACCTCACTAGTCTAAAAATGACATTTTTATTAATATTACATTTGTGGAATATGAGATATGCGGCAAAATCCAGCCATTTTTATCCATCAGGTAGCGGCCATTTTGCCACCTGCTGTCAACTGAAGATGACATCACAGTTGCTCAGGGCTCAGGCAGCGACCAGTCACAGCTCACCTGTTTTCTGAAGCTGAGCCGTGGTTGGTTGTTACCTGAAACATGAGCAACATTGATGTCATCTTCAGTCGGCAGCAATTTGCAAATTGGCCGCTTCCTGAGATGGATAAAAACGGCTGGATTTTGCTGCTTAACTAATATTTCACTAAAACATAGAACATATAATTTTCAAAAAAACAAAAATTTTTACTCATTCACTCCCAGCCATTTTCACTGAAGCAACCCCCTTCGCCCCCTGCTGTTTAACTGGATTTTGACAGCTTTTGCAAGGCCCACAGAATATTGTGTTCGATTGTTATAAAAACATGGAACCTACCAAAAGAAACATTAGAGTCTATAAGTATATTTGTATCTGTTTCCGTTTTTCAGCAATTAGCATTAGAATATAGTATATATATAATATATAATTGTGGGGAAATCAGCTTGTTTTCAACATGTCCCTGGTTGATCTCTTATACTCTGCTGCCACCTGCTGGCCATTTTTGTAAAAACTACAATTTCTTCAACCGTTCTATGCAGTTGATAAATAAATAATACGTTTTGGGGAGTGAAGGACAAAGTATTAAAAAACGTAATTATACTTTTTTGGGGTTTGAATGAGTTAAGTTGGGTAATCTCCTCTCAGTAATAATTGATATTTCAACAGCAATATTATTCTAATAAGATGCTGTTCACCATTATCAAACCAAGACTTCATTAAGTGCAACCTCAAGTGCGCTTTCATAATGTGGCGTACAGTTTATGTACAAGTCCGTTTTGCTCTTTTATTGAAGTCAATTTGAAACTTTTCAGCTATTGACCGAAAGCAATCATCTCAGCCAGTCTACTTGGACGACGGCGGCATACTGGTACAAATTGCTCATGATAAGTCAAGTTGCAGGCTAATGCATAATAGATGAGCGAGAGTTGATTAATATAGCATGCGCGCACACGTCTCATTTCATTAAGATTCGTGTTTATCTAAATTCACTGCCGTGTCAGGCCCGCTTCTGCATTGAGGTTTGAAGTCTCTATAGATATGAAAGTTTAACACTCCCAATGATTTTCCTTTTTCCATTACTGCAAATACAGTATGTCTTGTTTAAAATTCCTGCTGCTGTGTGATCGTTCAGCGCTCCGAGGAAACTTAGCAATTACTTTTTGGGAGTCCCTTCCATTTTTCGTTCTTATTAGACACGTGAATGCTTTGCAAACAGCAGTTAGACGGCAGTGAACGGACAAATGTTTCACAAAGAAGTTATGAATTCTAAAAACATTATTGAGGTAAGTTTACACAAAAACACATTGTTATATATAATATTTTCTCACTCAAGTGCCGTTTTAGTACCATATTTACTGTACTGTATTATTTTTCTATTAAACCACAAACATGGTGGCAGCAGAGTATAAGAGAGCAACCAGGGCCATGTTGCAAAAAGGCTTTTTCTCCAGTGTTTTAAACAGATATGCGAATAATAGCTAAACTTAGCTATATTCTTGCGCTAATTGCTGCAAAACAGAAACCGATAGAAATTTACTTTTTTTTCCTGTTGAAAGAAGAGACTCTAACGCTATATAAATAAAGATGACCTCACTTGACTCAACTTAATCGTTACATATTTTTATAGCAGTAGAACACAATATTCTTTGGACTTGCAAAACCAGACAAAATCCAGTAAAACAGCCGGGAGCGAAGGGGGTTGCTTCAGTGAAAATGGCTGGGAGTGAACGAGCAAATTGTGTGCAATATTAAATATACACCATAGTAAAGTAAAAATAAAAAGTAACACATTTCTTACCTAGCGTTGCATTTCAGCTGAGTTAAATGAAAAAGCAGACGAGTCGAGCCATTGATGCCAAAAGTCAAGCATGCAAATTTGTCATCTGAAGGTGCTTTTCTATTGGCTGCTGCTAGATGATGTCACTTGTGTGTGACACACTTTCAAACGTCGTTATTCAGGTTAATATTGAAATAAATATTCTTAGAATCACATTTAAAATCTTCCCCAAAGGGTCATGTATTAATTACCAAAGACTAAAACGAAGGACATTTTGGTTCTAATTATAGTTTTGTAAACATAGATTGTAATTTTAGTTATTCATTTTTAAAAAGCATTTTCGTTTTTATTTAATTTTGTTTACGAAAATGTTTTTTGAATTTTAGTTATTTCGTTAGTTTTCGTTAACTAAAATAACCCTGTCTTGCAGAAAGCATACACACATTTCTCTTCCTCATTCCACAGGCCCCTCCCCCCCCGGCCTCACTCATCCAATCACCAACCAAGGATGCCTTCATGGCCTCACAGACAGACAGAGCTTATAAAACTCTTGCAACAATCAATGTAACCCAACTTCTCCTCCTGTATTTTGATTTATTTGCATGCAATTATGTACTCTAGAGCTTTGTACAGGGAGGTTTTAGTTGGTGGAAGCATTATCATAAAAAAAATAATAGTATTTGTGAGGTGAAACAATGAATCAAGACAAGGTGTCTAATAGAGTAGAGACCACTTTGAGGAAATATGGCATGCACGGTTATGTAATACAGCTGCTGCTCATTTAGCCTTCCTATATAGCACCCTTGAATTACGTCACTAATGAGACATGCATGCTAGAAGCAAACAAATGGGATGCTTTATTGATTCCTGGTTGGCTGGACAGTAAATGAAGCCAGAGTGAAATCTCGACTTGATGTCATACGTTTCCATATGCAAGTGCTTGTGTTTAGCACATAAATTGTTTTTCACACATTCATTTCGCACCGCCGACTTGTAACGATGCAGTTGCCTTATTAGCACTCGTCTCCTGTGTGGACTGCGCCGCTCCACTGGGACTCGCTTCGTTCACATCTGCCTGCTGTGTGTGTGAGAGCGCACACTCCCACCGCCCTTGTTTAGCTTTGCCGCCATTAAATATATCTCAAATTCAGCGCCGCGCCTCTTGCACATTTACTCACTCTAGTAGAGTGGAGTAGATACATAATTTGCACATTTAAAAAAAAAAAATGAGGAGTCATTTTCTCCCGCTCGCTAAATGAAATTCGTGGGATCATTCGTTGTTGTTTTTAAACATATAAAACACGCACCCACTCTCTTTTATTGCTTCATTTCATCTAGTTTAAAGTAGGGAAATAATAATTTGATATTTTCTCTTTGCTCCCCTCTTGGGTTGCGCCAGTTTTTGAATATTTCATCATAAAGCACAGTTAACAGCGTTGAAGTGGAGTTCACGTTCAAAATATTTCACTATCGCGCAGTCGGTTCTGGAGGATTAACTTTTGAATGGAGGCCCTGAGAAGTCTATTAGACTCAGCGTCTCGTCGAGGTGACATATTTAGACGCCACGTGTCGTGTTTGACAGCGGGCAAATCCCAAATGTTGGTGGCATTTACTGCTCTGACGCTTGCTGAATCTTAATCCTTAGGGGGAAAGAAAACGGCTGCACTACAGGTGCCGGAGTTAATCTGATCCACTCAAGGAATTTGTCAGTTTACCTTTTAACACTGGCACATTGTCTAGAAGATGGATGGATGGAGGGATGGAGAGCCGTTGATAGAGTTTGGCCAATTCGGTTTCAGTAGGGTAACAAGATGGCGTCCATATGTCATGTGACCAGCAGTTGACCAATCACAGCAATATGGACGCCATCTTGTTACCCTGCTGAGTTGGCCAAACTCTCTCTATCAACCGCTCTGGATGGATGGATGGATGGATGGATGGCAAAACTTCTGTCCAACTGTTGTCACAAGAACATCAAGTTGCATGAAGATGGTCTTTTAGAGCCTTTATCTTGAATGTGCTAGTCCATAAATTTCTTTCTAACTCATTTGCTCCCAAAAACGTATAAAAACATTCTATTTTAAATACAGCATTGCCATGGTCCCCAAAAACGTATTTATGCGTTTTTTAAATGTTATTTTATGTTAGAGCATACAGAAAGCTTTGTTGCAGCCTCTGATCTGAAGAGAACACTTAAAAGCAATGGTATTTATTACCCAAAAAACGGCCAGCAGCTGGCAGCAGAGTATAAGAGATCAGGCAGGGCCATGTTGCAAAAAGTTCTTTTCCCCAGTGTTTTGAACAGGTTTGTGAATAATGATGAAACTTAGCTATATTCTAATGCTAATATACTTTTTTTCCTAATGAAAGAAGATACTTTAATCTTTGTTTTGGTAGGTTCCATGTTTTTATAGCAATAGAACACAGTATTCTGTGGGTTTTGCAAAAATCTGTCAAAATCCTGTAAAACAGTGAAAATGGCTGGGAGTGAATGAGCTAATCTCTCTCTCCTTCACTTCTTTTAGTCCGTTGGGGGTGGCGTGACTCAGTGGTAGAGTGGTCGTCTCCCAACCTAGAGGTTGTGGGTTCAATCCCATCCAATTGTGACCACGTCAAAGTGTCCTTGAGCAAGATACTGAACCCCCGTTTGCTCCCTGTACTGCGTCATCAGTAGGTGAATGAGTAGCCAAACGTAAAGCGCTTTGAGGGCCTTGTGAGGGGGCAAAACGCGATATAAATGAAGTACCATTCACCATGTTTACCGTCATCCATTCGGCCTCTGTACCAAAACGGGCGTAACTCGGCCACTCATTTCCCTGAATCGGGCACCCACACTAAGCTTTCTTTGCGTTTATGACTCAGTCTTCCTTTGTTTGTCATTGAGTAAGCATCACCCTGTGTGCTCATATGAAGCATTGTTTTATTGTTTTGTGCGTCTATTCAGCAAAAAAGCTAAAAAGGCTACCGAGTGCAAGAAACACAATCAAATTCTAGAAAGAACGCGAAACTGGCGCGTACATGACCAATCATTTCCATTCTCATTGGATTTACATTATTTCTAATGGGAAATACTGCTTCAGTTTCGTATGCTTTGGTTTTCATCAGGCTTTTTCAAACAGATACATCACAAAAAACGTGGCTCTGCTGTAATCTAGAAACATTTATAGTATCTGAGAAAAAAACAAATGGCCAAATCAAAACATACTCAGTCGTATTTTCTAATCAACCAAAATAGTCAGCTTGTTTCTTTGGAATCACATCACTTAATATTTGTCATTTTGATTATTTTTTTCAACCTTAAAAAAAAAACATACCGGTAATCATGCAAGCACACTTTATTTTTCACACTTTGTTCTCTCACCTCGCAGCAAGCTCATCAAACAGCTTGATTGCTTTTAATAGGCACGTTGACAAATGTTTTCTTTTCCACGCAGACGCGGCCTGCTTGTTATTTATCGCAACGGCATCACATTGTTTGCAATCCTTTCTTAGTATCGACGCGGCCAGGTCATTTCTGCTTTTCCTTATTTTCACACTCATTCTTATCTCACGTTCTTTTTTTTTTCCCCTCGTCTGCCTCTCTCTATCACTGTATCACTTCCTCTCTGGCACCTTTCTCCAAGCCTGATAAGAAGCCAAAGAGTCACGCTCTTGTCCGGCAATGGATGTTTTTCCTTGACAACGCTGGCTAGCATCTACACAATTGCCTCCGTTCCAAGACCAAAAACACATTATGATGGATTATAAGATATAAATAGGTCGTCTTGAAGATGTCTGCCCCGAAGCAACGCTCGAACCATGTTTGCGGCGCCATCCATGTTTTGGACTTTTTTTTTGCAGACGCACGCAGTGGACTGGAAGTTATTGAGCTCATTGTAAGCACAACGCAACATACGCATCTTGCATATTCCTACAAAATGTACAGAAATGGAGCGTATACATCTCGGCTCTACTTCTACTCATGGAATGTTGTTGAAGCATTGTCTGTAAGTGACTGAAGACGCTATATATATATATTGTTTGAACTATAGGGTAGTTATTGTTTACCTTAAATGTAATTGCTAGCACGCTAATGCTAATCGCGTTTAGCATATGCTAATTTTGTTGGTGTTTTATAAGGCTCGTGCACAGGAGATAATAAATAATTAGTAGTTGTGTGCACTCAATTCAATTAATGTAGATATAATGACGTATGTGTGGACTAAATGGTGGTTAGTGTTTGTTTTACCTTAACTGGCAATCACTAGCGCACTCATGCTAATCGCGATCGCTAAGCATTTAGCATAGGCTATTTTTCTTGGTGTTTCATAATGCTCATGCACAGAATATAAAAAAAATAATTAGTAGTTATATACACTCAATTCAATTCATTTAGATATAATGAGGTATGTAAGATTCAAATGATGGTTAGTGTTTGTTTACCTTCACTGTTAAATCACTAGCGTGCTAACCGCTTAGCATAGGCTAATTGTGTTGGTTTTGATCATGCATATGTACAGAAGATAATTAATGATGAGTAGTTTTATCCATTTATTTTCAACAAAGGAAGAAAGGAAGAGAGAAAGAGAAAGAAAGAGAAAAAGAAAGAAAGAAAATCAATTTCGTTAGTGCGGGTGGGGGAATATTCATATCATAATCGATAGGATAATCGATTTTAAAAAGATGCAACGGTGACAGCCCTAATATAATAACATAAGTAGTCTTTTTTAATCCTAAATTTAAGACAAGTCGCAGTCTTAAAATGCATATTGTTTTTTATCCCCTGTGAAAACTGACCAATATTACTGCATCTTACAGAGGATCTGTACATTTACAGTGTATATATAGTCTATACAGTCTTTATATAGTTTCTCTACTGAATAAATTGAAGCATTTGCATTCTGCCCAATTAATTTTTTTCTTTGGTTGCACATGCATACACATTGCATTAAACCGGTCCTGGTCAAGGAAGCGTTGCCTTTTTTTTCCCCCCCGTTGGTGGCTTTTCATCCTACAAAAGAAATACAAAAAGTGTAGAAGTCTCTATTGTATGGCAGAACAATGACTCAGAATGCAGCCAGCTACAATTAAAGTTGTTTTCCATTGTACACTCCATCTGTCTTCTCGACCGCTTTGTGTTCAGCGGCGGCGCTACGTTACGCACTAATTACAGATTTTTCTAGCGTCTACTTAGCGGTAATGACTGTCATCAAGTCCCCATACTCGAGCAATGCTTTGAAATCCAATGCGAGGGTGCTCTCATACGCTCTCATGACTGTTTTGCATCTTGTCTGTTAACCAAATCGACATCCTTCATTCGCCGTTCCTCATTTTTCAATTGACCTCCCCAGGTGTGTGAGCAAACCAGTAGTTAGCCGTTTCAACCACGTGACTTTTGCATTAATGGCCCACGGCGGCCATCTGCCTACTGTTGGCTCTTAGGGCCAATGGGCCTGAAATTGACTTAATTTCCCCAACTGTCCACCGGGGAAGCTTTGAGGCCATAACCCCGGAGAGCAGAAGCAAACGCTCTTAATTGTCATGCACACTAAGACGTATCGAGGCGGTGCCACTGAAGAGGCTCGCACAGTAGGATTCGCTCCCACATGGTTCCTTGACACGATTCCTGATAGAGGTTACATGCATGTTTGCCATTCAGCCAGGCATCCTCCCTCAGTTCCATGTATTGACGACATTCATGTCGGTTAGTTCCTCTGCAGTGGAGCAAAGCGCTTGACTCCCCTCGGTGGGTAGTAGGTAATGTCTGATCGGTGCTGGATTTCACTTTCCTATTCTTTTCTTTGATCCTTCCTCGGGTCTCCTGACAACCTCACGACTCTAGCTAGATATAGGTGAACGGTATGAGATTTTTAATAGGTTTTAGGTGAACTAATGAGTACACACTCACACGCACGCACACATGCACACACACACACACACACACACATACTCACCCACATACAAAATAAAAATAAAAATAAAATAAAAAATGTGACGAAAAAAAAAAAAAGGACAAATCGGTAAAAAAACCGAATGAACAAAACGGAGCTCTTAACTCTTTGACTGCCAAAAATGTTAAATAACGTTTAGTAAAATCCTATGGAGGAGTGCCAAAGACGTTAAAAGACGTTTTTTTTTCAAAACAGAGGTGAAACTAACCATTTTCTATTGTTGATTACTGAAAAACGGAATAAGGTAGAAACAAACTTTTTTTTCTGATGAAAGATGAGAGTCCAATCTTTCATTTGGTAGTATGTGTGTTTCCATAGTCCAAACACATAATTTTCTGTGGATCTTGAAAGATCAGCTTAAATCGGCTGGCACCCACGGCATCCCTTTTCTGAAAACGTCTGGCAGTCAAAGAGTTAAGGAGGGGAAAAAAAAATAAAAAATCCGAAGCCCCCAGTCACTGACACACCAAGCCGTCTATAGGAGTGCCCTGCTATCCGTCCGTCCGTCCGTCTTCAATTCCGCTTATCCGGGGTCGGGTCGCGGGGGCAGCAGCTTTAGCAGGGAAGCCCAGACTTCCCTCTCCCCAGCCACTTCACCCAGCTCCTCCGACGGGATCCCAAGGCGTTCCCAGGCCAGCCGAGAGACATAGTCTCTCCAGCGTGTCCTGGGTCGCCCCCGGGGGCCTCCCACCGGTAGGACATGCCCGGAACACCTCCCAAGGGAGGCGTCCAGGAGGCATCCGAACCAGATGCCTGAGCCACCTCAACTGGTTCCTCAACCCTGACCTGCTATATCACGGTTTATTATTTGGACCCCTCCACTTTCGCTCTAATTTTTTAAAATATTTTCCTTTGTCAAAGGGATAATTCAGCTGGGATAGCAACCCTGAAAAGGATCATCAGGAATAGCAAAATGATGGATGGATGCTTGTTATTGGACAGTGATGTTAGATAGATGAGAGTGTGTGTTTGAATTTATTGAAGCATTTATTTTTTATTGCGAATGATTCAGTGTGCTCTTTTTTGTGTGGGCTTATTATGTTAGTCGAATTGGATAATAGTCCCCAGTACATGTGGTCTCTCTAAGCTGCACTAAGATGCGCTCGGAGTTGTTTGGGGTTTTTGCGTGCTTGTGTGTTTATTCCTCTCTATCAATGCCACATCTGCTCATTCACATTCTCCCTTGTTAAATTCATGCCGCTGGCTTTTCTTCTTGGGCAGAGATCCAGGTGAAAGAAGCAAAAAAAAAAATTCTATTTTGCTCCGTAATGGCTTGTTGTGCTACAGACGACAAAAATTAGTACGAAGAAGTCTCCATTGTATTACGGAACAATGACTATGAATGCAACCATCGTCTACCCGAGTTGTTTTTCACTTTTATTTTGTACACTCCATCTGTCTTCTCAACCACTTAATTGGCCGTGGGGAATTAGTGTCACTTGGAGTGGAGAATTTCCGGGAATATAAGATGGGGAGTTTTGGAAACTTTACTTGTTAGAAAACAGAAGGTTTTGTAAAAATACGGAAACATTGAACATTTTGACATTTAAAAGTTTGGAGGAGGTCAAATGAAAGGGATACTTGACGCATTTTCAGCAGTAAGTTCGTATTTTTTCCAGAATGAATTTGATAACTTTTTTTTTTCACTTGCTGTCGACTGAAGATGACATCATCTGTGCTGAGGAAGTAGGTAAGGACCAATTATGGCTCACCTGTTTTTCTGGGTTTGGTCAGCAAACTGAGCCGTGATAGGCTACTTCCTCAGCACAGGTGATGTCATCTTCAGTAGACAGCAAGTGGAAAAAATAGTTTTTAAGGGTATTAATTGTTCATGAAAAAGTTATCACATCCATTCTGGACAAAATATTAACTTTTTACTGCTGAAAGTGGCTCAATGAGTCAAGTAGCCCTTTAAGGTCACCTTTTTAGGTTCCTGTTTTGTTCAAAAGCCCCATCTAAGTTAGAGATATACCGTTTTTTCTGGGCCGATACCAATGCCGATTATTAGTAGTCAAGGAGGCTGAGAACCGATATTTGAAGCCAATATTCATTTTCAGTAAAGGGGGTATTGCCATCAAATTTGTTTTTTAAATACAATTACCAAGCTTTGTTGTCTTAAAGCATTACTGCTTATTGAAGAATTTTTCAGACTTTTCAACATGTAGATTTTTTAAATCTTGGACAATATACTTCATTTTAAATTTGTAAAAAAAAAAAAAATGTCCAGGGAGCTCCCAAGGTTATCAGTGCGACTTATACAAGTAAATGCCATAGCTCTGTTTTTTCCCAATAAAAAAAAAAAAAAAGAATTCTTAAACTTTCACATTTCTTTGTTTTAATGTCGTACAAAAACAAAAGGTTCAGAGGGTTCCAAGGGTCAGCAGCATCTCTTATAAAGTGAGATTTTAAATAAATAGTTCCCTAAGATTAAACTGGTTTCAGCTTTACCTTCTTATTGGCCGTCAAATTTTGAAAAAAGGCTGATCCCGATATTCGTCTAAATGAAAAATATCGGCGCTGGTAATCGACCAGGCCAATTACCGGTTTATCCCTAATCTTAGTGACCAGTCCAGGGTGTACCTGGCCTCTAAAGTCAGCTGGTTAGCCTCCAGCTCATCCGTGTTCCTAATGAGTACCAGCGCCATCGAAAATGGCTGGTTGGATAAGAGGTCTTGAGTCCCAGTGGTCCTGAAGCCATCACCATTCAAAGTGTATTCAGCCTTGCTGATATGCAGCCTCTGATTGCAGCCTTAAGTGTACTAAAAGCATCCGCAAATACACTCTTCCTCTTGAAGTCCCCGTCACCAGCAAACCGTCCTCATCCTCCTCATGATGGCTAGAAACGTTTTTCGACAAACCCGTTGTTTGCACCGCTTTCTGCTTCTGTTGAACACACACACAGCTTTGGCTGTCGGTGATGAACAGCGGTGTGTGGTCACGGGGCGACGAGGGGGCAGTTTGGCTCTCGCAGCAATTTGCGGCCCCGTCAGCTGGACAGAGGGCGAGCAGAGGAGAGAGTGAAAGGTGCTCTCGAGCGGTGAAATGGACCGCGGCCACCCGGCTGAGCGCACGTGATGCGTTCAATGCGACGTGACTGCGGGCTTGCTATTATAGGGGACGTTATTTATACAAACGTTTGTGATTTCCCACAGTTTGAACTGCCAAGCGTCAGTTGTGCCCAGATAATCACACTTTGACACTGGGTGGAAGGAAGTTGGCTGTTAAGATTATCGCCGCATGTGAAACTAGTCCCTGTTCATTTCCAGTGGAGGGAATCATAATAAAAGACCGCAGAGAGATGGATAATTTTCCAAGAGTGTTCTGAGTGCAGGCTGCAGGGTCATGACAGCCTGCACTCAGCTCGCCTCTAAAAGGAGAGGATGGGATTGGAGATGCCATGACAACAACCTTCTAGCTGTCATGGTGCATACCGGTCCTCATGGGGAATTTAGCAGGACAAAAATAATGAGGATTTAAAAAAAATAAAATAAAAATCACTTTAGGTCAGTTTTGTCCTCAATGTGTTTTTACCCTTCTTTCCTTAATGTGGATGGATGGATGATTGGATGGATGGATGGATGGATGGATGGATATTAATCTACATTGCTAGCTAAATATTAAGTTAAATTGCTAGATAGCTACAAGCTGGGTGGACGGACGGACACAGACAGATCGATAATATCTATATCTATCTATCACAGATAGATAGATAGATAGATAGATAGATAGATAGATAGATAGATATTAAACTACATTGCTAGCTAAATATTAAGTTAAATTGCTAGATAGCTACAAGCTGGGTGGACGGACGGACACAGACAGATAGATAATATCTACTGTATATCTATCTATCATAGATAGATAGATAGATAGATAGATAGATAGATAGATAGATATTAAACTACATTGCTAGCTAAATATTAAGCTAAATCGTTAGGTAGCTACAAGATAGATAGACGGACGGACAGACTGCTAGCTAGCTGGATGTTAAACTACATTGCTAGCTAAATATTAAGTTAAATTGCTAGTTTAGGTACCTATAAGCTAGACAGACAGATGGATGGATGGATTGATGGATAGATTTCTAGCTAGCTGGATATTAAACTAGCTAGCATAGATTTCTAGCTAGCTAGATATTAAATTAAATTAAATCGCTAGGTAGCTATAAGCTAGATAGACGGACGGAGGACAGATGGATGGACAGATAGATAGATGGATGGATGGATAGATAGATAGATAGATAGATAGATAGATAGATTCCTTTGGTCCACATTTAGTGTGTTACACATCGTGTCACCAAGCTACACAGTGACCACTTGTCACCCTTTAAATAGGCCAACTGACTGATTGCAACTTTGAGGACACCTGTGATGCTAATTGGAGGACGGACACACCTTGGTAGAACATGTCCCTGTGGTCGTTATGTTCAATCTTTTCTAGGAGTGCCATCAATTTTGTCCATACCTCTTTCGTGAGTTTGGTTTTTAAAATAATTAAGTTGAACCACAATTTAAAAGTAATATCTGATTTTGATTGGTTGGTTTTTATTATATTTTTTATTATTACTTTTGTTGGATTCAAGTTATTTCTGTGGCAACTGTGTTGTTGTTTTTTTTTTATTAACAGAGGGTTACAAACAATTTTGTATGTAAATGACATGAGGGAAATGAAATGCGGAAACACTTTTTCAGAACCGTAAACATTGAGTCAACAATCATGTTGAATTGATGTTTGATGACTCATGTCCTGAGGCAAAATGGAGTGCACTACAAGGGTGATTTTTTTTTTATTTGAGTCTCAGAAAGTTTGCCGTCCGTGGCGCAACATCCAGTCAGCTATGTGAAGTTGAGCTACATCCTCGAGGCACAGTTTCTGCTCACTACGACATTGGCATGGAAACAGCAGTTCTGAGCAGTCACAGCTTTTTCCATCTCTAAAAACTATTAGCACAAAAAAATAGGAATTTTTGGTTTCCCCATAGTCAAATTATTTTGGAAAATATAGCCTTTTCATCGTGAAATATCGTCACGGACCAATGAAAAATGTGTACTTTTTTGGGGGGTTTGTTTTTCAGATTTGTAACATTTTCTCTCGCAATGACCTTTTTATTTATTGTTTATCTCTTCAGAGGGGATCCATAACATGACCATGGAGTCCAACTCCATATCGATGCCCATGTCAGACCCCAACGCCTGGGCCACCGCCATGAACAACCTGGGAATGCCTCCAATGGGCATCACCGGACAGCCTCTCATGCCAGGTACCACAACACATTTTAATTTATTATGTTTTTGTTTTTTAAGCTATTTTCTACTTGTGCTATTTGTTGGCATTTGTCAGTTAAATAAAATGGTGTCTTTCTTTCAAGTGGACAAAGCAATATTTAATGCAATAGCTTTGCCGGAGCTGCTCCGTTCCTCGTCATCCAAGTTGTAATTTTTTTTTTTTATTGAATTGTCCTTAAGGCTATTTTCCATTTAAGATAAAGCACCAAAGAGTATTTAAAAAGGGATTAGGAGGCTCAAAAGAAGAAAATACTGCCTTAAAAATGACTCAACTAGCCTGTCCTGTTTGTTGTGAGTTTTTGAACGTCTACATTTTTTTTTTTAACAGTCTTATAAAAAGTGCAGCTCTTCCTTGATTTGCTCTGGAGGTCAGAGCACTTTCATTTTCCATCGTAGTGAGTGGAGTGTGTTCATTTCCTGTGTGGCTGCATTGGTCCTGGTATGAATGTTAAACTGCCGAGTCAGCTAAAATGCTGTTACGATCCTACAATCAAACCGTCCAACGGCTGCGGGTTTTGCCTTAACATTTAAGGCAACAGTTTAAAATAAACATATTATGTTTGCATGTTTAATTATTTAAACACAGCACACATGTAAAACGCTAGCTTTTGACCAAGCATAGGGCCGCTAGCTATCAGCTAACTTAACAAGCTAACGTAACGGTCTACATCTTCACTCTCCAGTATTATTTTTCTTTTACTTTTTTTTTCTTTTTTTTCTTTTTTCTTTTCCAGTGTTATTTTTCTTAATTCAAGGCTAAATCACCCAGTCCTAACACGGGGACAAAAACCTATCAAAATAAATTAAGAGCAGTGGGATCGAACATCACATTTAATGTGAACAAGCGTGTCGACTTCCCTCTGCAGATGTTCGCGTCTCAACTTCAAGGCCTTTTTTTTTGTGTGTGTGTGTGTGTGTGTGTGTTTACATGAAAACGTAGAAACTTTTAATTGTGGTCCAAACGGGTGTTTCTAATGACATTAGCTGTGACTCTAAGGTACATCATTAAGCCTCGCCACTGCGGCAGCATGCTACGGCACGGAGCGCGAGACTGCATACCTGAATGGAGTGGAGCAATTAGCACTGTAATGAGCAACACCTGTTTTTTTTTTACAGCCAAATATGGTCGCTTAAAATCCAACTTAGACACCGAGCACTGCTGCGTGTTTCCTATCAGTGGCCATTTAATTTGTCCTTGGATGGTTATAGTCAATTTTCTATGTGTTTCTTATGTTGTTTTATTGCCATTATGCTCTGTTTATTTTATATTCCTAGTGGCCCCGGCAGACCTGTTTACCCAAAATGTTTGGGCGTTTTTTTTTTTCCACCTGTAGTCTAGTTTTGTAGCAAGACCTACAAATGGAGAATATGGCGGAAAAAATTGATGTCCCAAATTCCACGCCGCATTGCGTTTTGGGCAAACTGATTAAACTACATCCCAGGGTGGCGTAATGATGGCTATAGAAAATGGGATAGATGGATGGATGGATGGATGCAGATCCATAGATAGAGTTTGGTTTCAGCAGGATAACAAGATGGCGTCCATATGTCATGTGACCAGCAGTTGACCAATCACAGCGTAGTGTTCATTACAACCATCTTCATGCAACTTGATGTTCTTGTGACTACAGTTGGACAGAAGTTTTGCCATCCGTCCATCTGTAGTGTTAAAAACACTGTGATTGGTCAACTGCTGGTCACATGACACATGGACGCCATCTTGTTACCCTGCTGAAACCGAGTTGGCCAAACTCTCTCTATCAGCGGCTCTGCATCCAACCATCCATGGATGGATTTAAACGAGGAATCTACTGAGGCAGGTTCTCAGGATGGTTGGATTTTGAAGAATGGATTTAATGGCGCGTCTCTTGTAAATCCAACTTGTTGACGTGAACACGCGTCACGAGTGAGAAAGGGGTAATTATGCTCGAGCACGAGCATTATGTTCACTCCCACACAATCCCGACAAGAGTGCTAATCAGGCGAAATTAGCCGTCCTATTCTGGGATGTGCATGCATTCACGCGGCGTCGTGCATCAAGTCGGGAAGACACAAATTGGCAGATGAAACAAGTTCTAATGGATGTTCTCAACTGCTAAACATTCTACACACATTCGGAAAAAAATCAATAATTTTCTCCCTACTGCGGGGTCACACAGACGATGTTTAAAAATGAAATCTGGGTCCACGGGAAAAGGTAGTTCACATTGTCAAAACAACAGGTGGGGCTGTAACCTGTAACCATTTTGGTTATTCAGAAAATAGGCACATCTGTGAGTGTATTTCAACATTTCAAAGGCGCGGCACATGAAAATGTACAATAGCAATCACGGAATAATGTCTTTATGGTGAAGCAACATCTGGCTCATTATCTGGTTATTTTTGCATTCTTTGTTTCAAGTAAACAACTGTATGTTGCACGGCAGGCGCATCTATTAAATATTTTTAGAATTGAGTCTTCTACCAATTATCTCATTAAGTAATCGAGTAATTGGATAATAATTTGCATTAACTCATTCAGTCCCAGCCATTTTCACTGAAGCAACCTCCTTCGCTGCCGGCTGTTTTACTGGATTTTGACTGATTCTGATTTTGCAAGGTCCGCAGAATATTGTGTTCTGTTGCTATGAAAACATGGAACCTACCAGAAGATTAGAGTTTCTTCTTTCATCAGGAAAAAAAGTATATTTGCATCTGTTTCCGTTTTGCAGCAATTAGCATTATAATATAGCCAAATTTCATCATTATTCACAAACCTGTTGAAAACACTGTCAAAAAGAGCTTGTTGCAACATGGCCCTGGCTGATCTCTTATACTGTGCTGCCACCTACTGGCCGTTTTTTGCAATAACTACCATTGCTTTAAGCGACCTCTTCATGTCAGAAGCTGTATCAAAGTCTTCTGTATCCTCTAGCATTAAAAAAAACAAAAAAAACTTATAAATATGTTTTTGAGAGTGCGGGACAAAGTATTAAAAAACTGATATATGTTTTTGGGTTTGAATGAGTTAAACACAATGAGCATGAGTTGCAAGTTTTATTTTTGTCCAATCAGGGTGACTTTCCTAATGCCTGGTGAGTGACGTGGGTGTCAGCGAATGAGAGTGTGAAATTAACTCGAATTACTCGATTAAATGTTGCAGCCCTAATTTTAAATGTGTGATCACGAGGTGACTCCTGAGTCAGGTGACCTTGTATAGTGCATTCTGTGCTTGCTTTACAATATCTCCCTTTCAAGGTATGAACCACAAAGACCACTTGGTGTTTCCCTCTTTTTAATAAAGTAAAACAGAATATATTGCCACATCACAGGGGAACGTTTCAATGAGGGGAGAATTAACATAGAAATAAGTTTCCGCAGTCCAAAGACAAAACGGTACTCGGAAAGTTCCAACTGTGCTCAAAATGTGCCTCTAAACATCTTAAATGAAGCTAAAGCCAAATCCACTTACAAATTCTTTAATCAATAATCCTGCATTTGCATTCGGTAATTTCAGCCTATAACTCACAGGCCATAATTTACCACCCATGTTGTCATTTCTCCTATTGATCCCCAGGATGAAAATATAATTGAAAAGAGATGAATATACTATGTGATGTTATGTATAATTGTATTGGTTACTGAACTTGCTGCCTCACTACATTTCCAGTGGCCATTTTCTCTCAGCCACATCTCTCACACTCATACACACACGCCCACGCACACGCACTCCCAAGCCACTGTTGTGACTTTGAACTAATCCAGGTGGATTACCTATCGATTCTCCATGACTGAACATCATCTTTTCTTTTCACCTCTAAACACCCGTGAGACAATTCACGGTTCTTTCCCATTTTCTCTCTTTTAAAGTGTGTCTTTACTGCTTTCTTGTATACACCTTTAAGTTGCTTTGCTCATTCATTACTGGACACCCCACTGCTTTCAATTTCATCCTGTGCGAACGGAGATTTTTTTTTATTATTATTATTCTTCAACGGTGCCTCCGGCCAAGCGCATGTGTCCAGTCAGACAGCTGAATAAACAGACCACCTAGGGCAAAGCCTCCGACACACTTGAGCGTTTACAAAGCAGGCAATGATGACAGTTTTATTCCTGCGGATGGGGCTGCCAGCGTTTGTGTCTGTGAGGAGGTTTAAAGCACATGTTTTCATGAGTCAAGTGTTTGGATAGAGGAGGAGACTGGAGTCAGGCCAGCGGCAGCAATGGATGAGGTACAACTGGGTAAATGTTGTTATTCCATGTCATGATTACAACGGCGGTGTAAATGTGAAGTCGTTTTGTAGTTTTGGTATTAATTACAAGTGCTAAGAGCGATCGTTGCTAAGAGTGAGCGGTGCGAGTGGATCAAGTTGGTATGTGACTGTGTGAAATTGGTGAAAACAGGGAAGAAAGCAATGTGTATTTCATTAAAAAAAACATTATATATATATATATATTTGGCAATTTGGTATGAGCGTTTTTTTTGGCCATTTTTTTGCGAATGCCAGTCCTGTATGTTGGCTTCAAGTTGTTTAAGTATATAAACACGTATTTTAACAACTACCATAGCTTTGCCTTACAACAGTCAATTTAGCCAAATGCTAACAAGAATGTGGGGCTTTGTAAAGCGCTTTGGGCACCATACGGTGTAGTTAAAGCAGTCTATTTAACAAGAAAATGACTATTATTAACTGATTTGCTCCCCAAAAACAATATAAATACGCTCTAATTAAAATATTACCCGTGTCCCAAAAACGTATGTATACGTTTTTGTTTTCATGCTAGAGCATACAGAAGGCTTTGATGCAGCCTCTCAACTAAAGAAAATGGTTGAAGCAATGGTAGTTATTACAAAAATGACCAACAGGTGGCAGCAGAGTATAAGAGATCAACCAGGCACATGTTGCAAAAAGCTGTTTTCCCCACAGTTTTAAACAGATTTGTGAAAAATGATGAAACTTAACTATATTCTAATGCTAATTGCTGATGAAAGAAGAGAATCTAATATTTTACATTTGGTAGGTTCCGTGTTTTTATAGCAATAGAACACAATGTTCTGTGGGCCCTGCAAAATCAGTCAAAATCCAGTATCACAGCCGGTAGCAAAGGGGGTTGCTTCATTGAAAACGGTTTGGAGTGAAGAAGTTAAGGATTTGGGGAAACCCTGTACATGGTTTTTGGGTGGAGCAAGAACAGATTAATGGCATTTTACTTCATTTCAATGGGGAACAATGATTTGATATACTACTACCACAGCAATATACTGTATAGTTTGGTCATGTTACTAATTATGCTGATAATTTTATAACATTGTCACCACAATTGGCTTCCCTTCTCCAATATGTAGTGAATAGATGTCTAAAGTACATCACACACACGCGAGTCGATGCTTTTTAAAACTCTTCTTGTACAGCCGAGTGTCATCACACAAAGTGAGAAAAAGTTTTCAAGATGGAAAAAGAGAGCGGGCTGACGATGCTTAAACAGAAGCTGACAATCTACCAACAAAAGGGCACAGCAGAAGCCTTGTATAAAAAGTAGGGAATAATATAACGGACGAGGTCAAAAGGGAAAATGTGAGGCGTGTTTGTGTCGTATTGTGCTCAGTAAAATGGAATGCTTGAAGAGTCGTATTGATTGTATGCCTTGCCGTCATAGTCGTTGCAGCCGCAATCTTCTGGCGGTAGATAACTTTTTCTTTTCTTAACAGGATCCGTTTGAGAAAATTGCTTTTATTTGACAGTCAGTGTGCAGATAGAATACAATAAAGTGTTCTGATTTAACAAGCGGTGGTTTATAGCGTTTTGAGAACCTGCAAACAATAAAGTATCCACTCCTAACAGAAGAAGTTTCTGCATTTAAGTAATCTTTTAGAAACTGTCAAGGTTGTTGTAGGTAATTTTAGACATTAAATACCTTGTATATTTTGTTTGTATTTCTTGGTAACTGCTTTGCAATTTGGCTTCGTCGCTGTCAAGGTTATAAAGAAAACCCGTTAACGCTACGTGTTCGAATTAAAGGTACGTGTCAGTGTGATGCACGCAAAACTATTTGTAGCCAAACTCACACTCACGCTCATGTGGTCAAAATAATCACTCTCAAATGTACGTGTTGGCATAGCAACTAGGAACCTGTGGCCTTGTCATTCTCAAGACTGAAACGCACGACTGTTCCTAATTTGTGTCCTTGTAAACATTGTTAATTGGAGATCAATGCTAAGAATAGAATATAATTATAATCCAATGGATGGAATCATGAACATAGTAATTTAGTTAATAATAAAGTACCCCTCTACAGTGACACAAGTGATTTACCGATAGAGAGCAAAACTACATGAATGAAAAGTCAAGATGTAGGCGTAACTGGTAATAGGATCAGTGCGAACCAACATCTGTTTCCATCTATGACATCTGACATAGAGAAGATATCCTCTTCCAGGAGCTGTCCTCATTATCCACCCGTCCTTTTACCCCCGTGTTCACTGAAGCACGTTCAAACCTAGGATACCTTTGCCTGTTAGCGTAGGGCTGCTACCAGCAACTGAAACATCTTCAAGCATACCTTGAGCAACCAACCACGTCTTTAACATGACTGTAGTTCTGGAAAACGGCATTATTGCTGATGGTCCTTTTGATCCTCTTGTTCATGAGTGACAGAAAATGTTTTAGAAAACGACAGAGGGCAAAGAGAAGACGACGGAATATTGCAACGTCCAGAGCTAAGGCACAGCAGCGGGGCAAACTAACGTTAGCATGGGTATCCTCAAATGTGTCAAAATGTCTCCTATATAGGTTTTATGTCAGAACCTTGACCCAACACTAACAATAGTACCTGCTTTTGACAGTGAAAAGTAAAGCCCAGGAGGTACCATAGGGTAAAAGTGGCAATATGAGCTGTTAAGTGTCGGAACACAACCAGTAGCTCATAGCTTATGACCCTTTTGTACGAGCTAATGTTGCTACGTGGTACACCGTGCTATTTATCATATCTAGTCATCTGAGCTTTTGACTAGCATTACAAGATACACTGCTTGAAATGACAAAAACACAAATGATAGCATTAGCACTGGACTCTAGTATCATTCCTTACAGTTTCCACTTTCCTGTACACTCTATTTTCTTGTTGCCCTCAGTCTCCTCTCAGATTAAATTTGACTCCCTGCCGTGGGCCAAAAGTAAATTCTGAAGACGCATCCATTGTTTTTAGTCAAGGCCTCGTTCTGGCTGATGCAGCATAACAATTTTGCTTGAGAAAAAAAAACTGAACAAACCAGTCTTAAGTTTGCAACAAAAAATGTCTAGCACCATTCACAATGGTGAGATTATGACTCTGATGACAATTTTTCCGTGATGATGTTTTATACTTCTAAGCAAGAACTCAATTTAAGTATCTAAAGGTCATACTGGATGTAGCTTTTTTCTATTGATCACGGTGTTCAATGATACTCTTCAAAGTTTATGGAACTATTTCTTCCTCAGAGGAACAGATATATGTATTGTAATGGTAGATAGGTCAGGTTTCTGCAAAGGTCATTTTCTTTACTACTGGATCATATTGGCAAGGCAGACTTAATTGTAAAGCACAATTCATACACAGGGCAATTCACAGTGCTTTACAAAAAACAAAAAAAAACAAAGACCAGTTGAGAACATGCAATTACAATTAAAACAATCAATAAAATATAATAATGAGTTTAAAGTAGCACTAAGGAACTTTTTAACCTTAATAAAATATTTTCATAACTCTTCTGATGAAACATCGACTTAAAACTAGTTGAATGTTACTTTTGCTATGGCCTGAGAAGTTCTGTATCATTTTTACTGGCATTAAGCAACTTTTAGGTGGATGGTAGGAACACTGACACACAAAAAACTACAAATGTGCTTTATGGCATACATCACTCCCTTTACCCATTTGTTACAAAGATGGAAGTCAATTTGAATGTCGACTCCCAATGACTGCTTGCCTGGCAGAAGCTGCAAAACAACTGAAAAGTTTTGAGGAGACAAAAAAGAAAAAGAGAAGCTACCCGGATAAAAGGACAGTCAAGGATCCACATTGGCCTGGTTTTCGCTCGCTGTTGTAAGCTCAAAAACGACACTATACGCTTGTCCTCCTGGGAAATATGGTCTTCCTTCAGGCCATAACATTAACACTTTGGTCCATATGGAGCATCCATAATCAACGTAAACTGAAAGTTCTTTAGTGTTGCTTTATTTATAAGAGCAGAGTGCAGATAGAACACTTTCAGTTGGAATAAGCACAGCTGAACAGGATCATTTTCAGTCTAGACTTAAACATTGTCACAGTAAAAGCCTGTCTCACATCATCAGGAAGGCTGTTCCCGAGTTTAGCTGCCTGGAATTGAAACACAGCTTCACCGTGTTTAGTTCTAACTCTGGACATCAAGAGAAGACATGTCCCTGAGGTTGTGAAGGTCTGGGATGGTTCATATGGAACCAACATGTCAGAGATGTACTTTGTTGCCAGGCTATGGAAAGACATATACACAACAAAGCTGTTTTAAAGTCTGTTCTCTCAGTGTAGAAACCTGAGCATGGGACTGATGTGGTCGTACTTCTTGGTTCTAGTCAGGACCCAAGCAACAGCGTTCTGGATGTAACTTGGATGTACTCCTGTGAGATGGCCATTACGGTCTTTCCTGAGAGAGATAAATGCGTGGATAGATTCTTTGAGCCAGAAAGTAAGATTTAGACAGTAAAACTCTTGTTTATGTTTTTGAGTTAAAAAAGGCTGATATTATTGAATTAATTTAAAATTTTGTCCATTGTTACCACTCAATTTCAAACCTGGGTGTAAGGTTTTAACATAACAAAAATTTATTGCCGACAACAAAAACTGTTTGCAAACATCCGGTAAAGCGTGAGATGCCATCTTAAGTATTCGTAACTATAGGAAGCATTTAAAGTTGAGCAAAAGAAGTCTCGGAATAGACCCCTGTGGTATCCCACAAGTCACTGCCATCAGCTATACCATGGAGAAGTCCAAAAAGTTCATCAATATGAGGTGTCCGCTTTCACAGAAAGGAATTATTTGATATTTCTAAGATATGCGGGCTTAACAAAATCACACTACACACAAACTCCCTTTCCCCGTGGCAGAAGTATTTTCATTTTTACACAAATATATTTGCAAGTTTATCAGGCTTCATTTAGATGCACATACTTATGCTCAAATGCACTGCGGAGACGAGATAAGCAGGCTCCGGGGATAAACTATTGTTCCTTGAATAAACAACTACTCCTTTGTCTGCTGCATCCTACTCGTCCTCATCCCCTCCCCGCCGTGCGTACGCACACACACACAAAAAACACTCACTCACACTGTAGTGGAATATATGTCAAACCTCATAACGAATCAGCCGACTGCCATTCCTGAAAATGAATGTGGAGCACAATGTGTTTTTCTTTTTTGTGGCTCACCTGGATTAACATCACACATTATCTGGGAGGTCATTGCTTTGCCGTAAGCGCATTTCCCATCCTTGCATGGACTGCAGTGTCCCTTTCTGCTGACTGCCTGGGAGCAGCGTTGGGAAGGTGCCAAGAGGTTTAGGCAGAGTGTGGAGGCGGACAGAGTGGAGAGGCACAGACTTTGCGTATCCGTCGTGTGTATGGTGGAAAATAGAAATGGAGCGTTGGGTGTAGAAATACTAAAATAGGATTCATGACAGCCCTTCCTATTCATAGGGAGGGTGTTTTAAGTTCTTTCCATCAAGCAGTACACTTCAATCCACTTAGGTACTTCAGGCATTTTGTTTATGCGCCTATTGTCAAATATGATGAGGACTCCAAAGTACTACAACAGGTTTTTGGCACCCCTTTGCTAAGAGTACCAGCTGGGAAAAGGGCGGTGCTTGAGCAAGTCGTAAAATGAATTTGTTTCTTCCTAGGATCAAACTGTCATCATCAGGAAGCCTGTATTACTTTAGGTCCAACGTAAACATTCTGGGGACTTTTCAGGGATCATAGTTCGGGTGTCCTGGGATATAATGCCAGCCCAGTTAAAATGATTTTTTTGTTACGTCTATAGCCGTCATTGGCATTTAACTCTGACCGCCAAAAACGTTTAATAACGTTTAGTAAAATCCAAATGAGTGCCGCCAAAAACGTTAAAAGACGTTAACTATGTTTTTTTTGGGGGAGGAGGAAAGCCTTGGCCAGCTGTGCTCAAAGTATCAAGCAAATCGAGTTAGTATAATGACTATTTATGGGCACTAGATGGCAGCGATGACTCTCTTTGGACAAGATCGGGTAGGAGTCAGTAGTAGAAGACGTGAGGTGGAGCTAGAGTGTTGAGGGGAGAATGGCTGAGGAAGTGAAAATGGCGAAAGGAAAATGGTTGGCAGTCAAAGAGTTAATGAGACTCTAAATTGTAAATGTGAGCATCTGTGATTGGTTGTTTCTCACTGTGCCCTGTGATTGACTGGCAACGAGTTAAGGGGTACATACACCCTTACCTCTCGCCCCAAAGTCAGTTGGGATTGACTCATGATCATCTATGACTCTCGTGAGGGAATAAATGAATGGATGGGTATCAACGCTCTCTGCGGCCCCAAATGGTAGCCGGTTCCAAAGACGAGGGCCGCAGACTTGGACCCACGCCTCCCTGTGGGTCCAAGAGCTGAGTCGGCGTCTTATAACATGCCAGTATCAAAAGGACCTGAAGGTCTGTGAGTGTCAATATTTGAAAAGATCTGCTAGGTAAGAGATACTGAGACCATGATGGCTTTTATGAATTAATAAAAAAGAATCTTAAAATCGATCCCTAAAACACACCGCGCTAATGTAGAACCTCTAAAAACATTATCATGTTCTTTGCTTCTGCTCCTCGTCAGCAAATGGGCTGCTGAATTCTGCAGTAATTGTAAGTTACTAGGTTTTTTTTTAGGAAGCTCCTGCTGTAATCAATACCGCTGGACATAAAAGTGTGCTTTCTTGAGAGAGAAGCAGACATTGTGTTTTTTAGGTTGTCGAAATCATATTTTCACTCTCTTTAACATATGTAATCGAGTGAGCTCAAGAGTCAAAGATAACTAAAAGGTTAGTGTTGTCATGGTTGAGCTGTAGCAAATGATCTGCCATCAAAATACAGTTGAAAGCCTGCGGTCAGCAGAAGAAAGGGAAACGTGAAGATGACTATCATAATAACAACTTTCTTGATAGCTCCTATAAAAACAAATGTCCACAAAGTGAGTACAGCACTGTAGATAAAAACACAATAAGATACCAATTGTCATGATCAAACAGCTATGTTATATAAGACCAACATCAACAAACATCGCGAGGCCCCAAGCAAAACTCTTAAAACTCTTCTGATGTCTCTGCTAAGTGGCAGCATAACAAATACAAAAGTGGTTGACCTAAAATTGAACCTTGTGGAACACCGTTTTCACACATGGTGACATAAAGTTGTCTGGTAAAATTCAAAACAGTACCCGAGAGGCTGATCGTATTGCACAGCCGGTTACAGAATGTTGTGATTGACCATATTGGTCGTTGCTATGTCTGGACCGAGATTTTTCCCAAAACACAATTGAAATATAAATATAAAATGATTTACCGGTTGTGTTGTGATTGGTTGTTTATCATCAGACTCCTCTTTGCAGTCACTGCTATCCTTCTGTGGTGGCATCACAATAAAAGCCAAAGAAAAAAAACACAGGTGTGGAGATGCTAACTTAGCTAAATTCTTAAAAAAAAAATTATAGTACAATACAGTACGGTTCAGCCTGCTTTGAAATCACACGGTAAGACAGATCAGGATTTACAGTGTCCCGGAGCCAACAGTGTGAAATTCAGCTCAACTTAGCACTTGATGGAAACATTCTATTTCATCCCTTTAGCTTGGAAGTAGAAGCTGTGAGATCAAGAAGGTAAGGAAAAGGTCAAGCCGTTTCCTTTTAAAGAAAATCAACCAAATGGAATCACTTTTTCTTTGAGCATCTCCGCTGCTGCTTGTGAGCAGGAGGAAAGAAAAAAAGAAGGCTGGCGTGTTCATATAGAAATCTAATGATGGTGTCAGAGATCGAGACAAGCATATTACAAACCCTGCTGGTGGTCCAGGTGGCGGGAACCATCTCGCCTCATTACGGAATATTATACAGAAAGCGGCCATGTCGTTCCCCGACCACCACCTGTTCCGGGGAGCGTCGACGTCAGCGACGGACGAGGAGAAACGAGTGGGGAGGCGCGATGAACGTTTCTGGCCGGGAGCCCGGCGGGAATCTTTTCATATTTCACGTGTGATTGATGGGCCGCTCCAAATGTAATTATGTTGAACAAACCTCCAGTCGGGAGAAGAACGAGTGGTCGAGAGATGCGCATCGTCGAGCTCTTGATGAAATGCGCTCCATCGCGCGCGAGGAAGATGTTGTTGGCAGGGTGCGAGAGAATACACAGTCTGAAGTGCAAAGATAAGACAAGTCAAAAGGATCACACACACGTATGTTGAGTTGTGTTGTGGGTGGACCAGACATCAGCTTTCTCCTTCTTCTGGTTCTTGCCGTTTCATAGGAAGACCTCTTTGAATAGCCCCGTGGTCTTAACACCAACGCAGAGATAACAAGCTCCTCTTTTGTGACACCAGTATGGGCTTTGAAAATGCGTCATTGACAGCAACAGCATAGTATAGAAGAAAGTCCACCGAAAGCTAGTGTGCTTCAGTTGTATTGTGTATTTTGTATATATTAACTCATTCACTGCCATTGACGGCTATAGACGTAAAACATTCATTTAAATTATTTCTATTAGTTTCACATTTTTTTTCACTTTTGTTAACAAGATTGTGAAAACCTAGATTTTTTTTATTGTACATTTAGAACAGATGTAAAATTTGTGATTCATCGTGAGTTAACGATTGAAGTCATGCGATTAACTCTTTGACTGCCATGGACGTTAAAAGACGTCAAGTAAAAACCTACGGAGGGCCGCCAATGACGTTAAAAGATATCATCCAATTTATTTATTTATTTATTTTTAAACGGGTGGAGGGAAGCCTTGGCGAGCTGTGGTGAAAGTTTCAAGCAGATCTAGTTAGCCTAATGACTATTTTTGGCCCCTAGATGGCAGCAATGACTCTCTTTTGACAGTCTGCTACTTGCTATTACCCGGAAAAAAAGTCCGTCAAGAAAGTGTAACGTCTGCACGCGAAAGGAGCCATCGCAAGTGAAACTAATCTGTTGTGCAAATCCTGCTGCATCTCCTTGCACGCATGGGAGCGTTATAAAAAGAAAAACTGTATTCGAAACATCCACATAATTGTAAATAGTACCACAGTTGTACACATTTGTAAATAGTTTGCAAAATTGTTTTGTCAAATTGTTACACTGTTGAATGTAAATAAACGTATTTTGCAACCAAAAAACACTTTTTCATTGTTGGTGATAGCGTTTTACAGAAGTAAAGCACTATTTAGGTGTTTGTGGCATCATTCATGGACAAAAAGAAGTGTAGAATTCACTAGAGTGCATGAAATAACATCGTTTCACAAAAAGCTCTTTTTCTCCGCTTTTTGTTTCAAAACAGAGCATTTCGGTGAAACTAACCATTTTCTATTGTTGATTACTGAAGAACGGAATAAGGTAGAAACAAACTTTTTTTTCTGATGAAAGATGAGAGTTCAATCTTTCATTTGGTAGTATGTGTGTTTCCATAGTCCAAACACAACATTTTCTGTGGACCTTGAAAGATCAGTCAAAATGCTTAAATCGGCTGGCACTGGCGACATCCCGTTTCTGAAAACGTCTGGCAGTCAGAGTTAATTACAATAAAAAATTGTAATTGCCTGACACCCCTAATTTTTTTATTTTATTTTTTATTTTTATTTTAATTAGGGTCATCAGTCGATTAAAATTTTTAATTGTAATTAATCGCATGACTTCAATAGGCAATAGTCAGTTAATCGTGATTAACTCACGATTAATCACACATTTTATATCTGTTCTAAATGTACAATAATTTTTTTCTAGGTTTTCATACTCTTGTTAACAAAAGTGGAAAAAAATGTGAAACTAATAGAAATAGTTCAAATTTTTGACGTCTATAGTCGTCAATGGCAGTGAATGAGTTAAACAATATTATGTTTTATGCTTGCAGTTTTTTGTGTATGTTAAGATATGTTTACATTTGTTTTAGGACAGCATTTATCGAATATTTTTTGAATCCAGCATTCTACCGATTATTCCATCAATTAATCAGATTTACATAGTTTTTTTTTTAAATTAAGCACCAAAAAGTAGATGAGTGTATGTGTGGCTTTATAAGATGGGGGCTGGTCTGGTGATTGACGTGGGAGTCAGAAAATGAGAGTGTGTGTGTGTGTGTGGGGGGGGGGGGGGGGTAATGTTCTAAAACCTAGTTAAACCGAACTGAATTAAGGGGAAAAAACAAAATAATATTAACTCATTCACTCCCAGCCATTTTTACTGGATTTTGACTGATTTTGCAAGGCCCACAGAATATTGTGTTCTATTGCTATAAAAACATGGAACCTACCAAAAGAAAGATTATAATCTCTTCTTTCTTCGGGGAAAAAAAAAGTATATTTGTATCTGCTTCCGTTATGCAGCAATTAGCATTAGAACATAGCTGAGTTTCATCATTATTCACAAATCTGTTAAAACCACTGGGGAAAAGAACTTGTTGCAACATGGCCTTGGTTGACCTCTTATACTATGCTGCCACCTGCTGGCAATTTTCTGTAATAACTACCATTTTTTAAGCGACCTCTTCAGGTCAGAGGCTGCATCAAAGCTTTCTGTATGCTCTAGCATAAAATTAAAAAAAAAACATAAATAAATCTTTGGGACACTTAAAACATTTGAAATAGAACGTATTTACGTTTTTGGGACCAAATTAGTTATTTTGCTAAAATGAGAATTCCAAAGCTGCTATACAGTATAACCCTCCTCTAGCTTCTTACCTGTTGTTTTTTTCTGATTCATAAATCGAACACTCTATTTAAGGGAGCCATTTATTCGTATAAAAAATTTTTTTTTTGCATTGATTAATATAATAAGCCACTATTTGGTAAACATCTGGTTTAGGCCTCAAATTGCTTTTTTTTGCTATTTTTCTTCTGACATGACTGAGACGTCCTCATTAACATACGGAAGCGTTTGAGCTGAGCGACGTGGTCTCTCAGCATTCACACTTTCAGAGCGAATAGCAATGAATTGCTTTACGTATTAGCATGAAAACGGAATAATTGGACATGATTCATGCGGAATTACAACGCGCGATGTCTGTCGGAAGGCCGCATAAACACATCTGAAAGCGCGACGTACATATTTTGGCATACGTCGTGATAAGTAGGGAGGGAATCATAATAATAGTATGCCGGTGATGAAGCATATGTAAATGAGGGACCTGGTTGGGAGGAAATCAACTTTATTACCCGCCGCGCCGCGCCGCGCTCTTCTTGATTGACACCGGCAAATGTTACGCGCACACACCTTCCTCAAGGTGCCGCGACCCGTTGCACTGTCGCTTCCCGTTGGATAAATTGTATCTAAATATATTTAGCAGCATTCCCTTCATGTAACCCGGGTCGCTTTCAATTCAATTCCAAGGGATTTATTGGCTAAGCGCCATCGCCTGATACAATTTGCGCACTACTCTGCTATTTCTCTCCACTCATTATTGCAGCTTGTTTTATAACTTTGCGTATTTATTACATCCTGACTGGCTCCAGGGATCGTTTCCAAGTCTGCACCTTTAATGTGCTAATGCCGCCATTCTCACGCTCCCTTCATTTATAAGGAATTATAGGATCTATTTCCATTTATGTGTAACTTGGCCTGCATGGGATTTACTGCATATCCAAATGAGTCGGCCTGGAAATGGAAGCTATATATTTGCCATTGTTATGGGACAAATAGTAAAAATGTTATCGTTGTGCCCTTGAATAGATCTGTCACAATGCTGATAAAGTCGTGCCATGGAAAATGCGGCATGCCACAGAGCTTATGAATAAAATTACTTTCATACAAATGTGATGGCGTTCACAGATATTTTCAATCATTTGCTAAAATTAATGTGTACTTCAGAGTGCTTTTATCTTCACCATACGTTATATTGTATTGAATTAATTAAAAAATGAAAAAAATACCTTTATTGATTTAAATTTAAAAATTCAAAATTATTCTTAACATTTAAAGAAATATTTCAAACCAAAATACATTTTATGTGCAAAATTTATAAACCTAATCTGTAAAATATGCCTTTATTGATTTAAATAAAAAATTCAAAATTATTCATAACATTTAAAGAAATATTTCAAACCAAAATACATTTTATGTGCAAAATTTATAAACATAATCTGTAAAATATGCCTTTATTGATTTAAATAAAAATTTCTAAATTATTAATAACATTTAAAGAAATATTTCAAACCAAAATACATTTTATGTGCAAAATTTATAAACCTAATCTGTAAAATATGCCTTTATTGATTTAAATAAAAAATTCTGAATTATTAATAACATTTAAAGAAATATTTCAAACCAAAATACATTTTTTATATGCAAAATAAATAAACATCATCTGTAAAATATGCAAAATTATGATACTTTTTAATAGAAATTTGATGGGCTTTAAACTTTTCACAAATATTTTTAATTTTATAAAATACGTTATATTGTGTTAAATTAGTAAACACTGTGTAAAATATGCCTTTATTGATCTAAATAAAAAATTCAAAATTATTAAGAACATTTAAAGAATTAATAAAAATAATAAATTAATCAAAATAATCTGTAAAATATGCCTTTATTGATTTAAATAAAAATTTCTAAATTATTAATAACATTTAAAGAAATATTTCAAACCAAAATACATTTTATATGCAAAATAAATAAACATCATCTGTAAAATATGCAAAATGATGATACTTTTTAATAGAAATTTGATGGGTTTTCAAACTTTTCACAAATATTTTTAATTCTATAAAGTACGTTATATTGTATTAAATTAGTAAACACTGTGAAATATGCCTTTATTGATCCCCAAAAAATCTAAATGATTAATAACATTTTAAGAATTAATACAATTAATGAATTAATCAAAATAATCTGTAAAATATGCCTTTATTGATTTAAATAAAAACTTCTAAATTATTAAGAACATTTAAAGAAATATTTCAAACCAAAATACATTTTAGGTGCAAAATTAATAAACATAGTCCGTAAAATACGCAAAATGATTATATTTTTTAATAGAAATCTGATGGGTTTTCAAACTTTTCACAAATATTTTTAATTTTATAAAATACGTTATATTGTATTAAATGAGTAAACACTGTAAAATATGCCTTTATTGATCTAAAAAAATTCAAAATTATTAATAACATTTAAAGAATTAATACAAATAATAAATTAATAAAAAATTATCTGTAAAATATGCCTTTATTGATCTAAATAAAATTTTCATTTAAACATTTAAAGAAATATTTCTAACCAAAACACATTTTATGTAAAATATTTTTGATCTAATCAAATGTAAACTACTTTTTTTTTTTCAGACTGATACCAGTACTCAACTGTTGTATCACAGAAACCGATACCAAGTACCGACACCACCAGTACTTTTGATACATAAAAGATTTCCCTCAAAAAACAATGACAGATCATTTTATAGACTTATATATCTGAAAATAATTTTTTTCCTTAAAACAGCATGAATGTCAATTTTCTATTCTTCGCATTTCTAATTTGTAGTTCCTGATATTATTTGAAGAGGTCCCAAAATGGCCACGAGATGTTTTGTGCACTTACGGGATGGATGGTCGAAGCACTGAGCACAATCTTATGTGTTAAAAATCTTGCCTGTTAAAAAATGGTACTGCTCAATTTATACAGAGAGTCCGAGAGACCTTGTATTAATTAACAACTCATCATTATTTATTATCGTGGTTGTAGTTTACGCCGGAGGAAATAGAACTCCCAACAGCAACAGTGAAAGGTGTCACACAAGGGACTCGCCTAGCTAACATTTTAATAATGTATATTGTTTACAGCATTATTTAGTCATGAATGCGACTAACCGCACAATCAATTCACAATGAATTTTTTAACTTGTGGGGACAAATCTGATCAATATATGATGAAGTGTCACTGTGTGAGGAATTGCTCAAGAGCTGACGCCAGCGTCTTCCTTCCTGCCAGACTTTGACCCCAACCTCGGGATGATGGCCGGCATCACCCCCATCAACCCCTTGATGCCCGGCCTGGGCATGGTGGCCGCGCCCCTGTCGCACGACGTGCCCGTCGTCAAGGAGATCATCCACTGCAAGAGCTGCACCCTCTTCCCCCCCAACCCCAGTAAGTCCGGTTAGAACCTGCACCGCTACACTCTTCCTCTAGTCATTGTATTAGTAGTGCTGTCACTATTGAATATTTTTAGAATCGATTCATCTATCGATTCTATCTACGATTGTATGACGAGCTGGGATAGGCTCCAGCACCCCCCGCGACCCTAGTGAGGAATAAGCCGGTTAAGAAAATGGATGGACAATCTATCGATGATTCAATCGATTTAATCGACTAATCGGATTGATTTTCATTTTGCATTAGTGTATTACAAAAAGTATTGAATATTTTTAGAATCACTTAATCTATCAATTATTCAATCGATTAATCGACCAATCGGATTCATTTTCATTTTGCATCAAAGTGTATTACAAATAGTGCTGTCACTATCGGACATTATTAGAATCGATGAATCTATTGATTATTCAATCGATTAATCGACTAATCTGATTCATTTTCATTTTGCATTAGTGTATTACAAATAGTGCTGTCACTAACGAATATTTTTAGAATCGATTAAGCTATCGATTATTTAATCGACTAATCGGATTCAATTTTCATTTTGCTTAAAAGTGAATAATTTTTATTTTTTTTAACCAATGATTAGTATTTATTTTGTACTTCGTATTTGGATAGTGATTAAAAATAATAATAATGCTGTACTGTGTTATCGATTCTGTCATTTTCCAAACTAAAAACAAATGTTTGCAAATGTCTTATTTTGATTAAACACAAAAGATAATCAGTCTTCTTTCATGAAGAACTGCAGAAATCAGTGAACAATTACTGTTGATATGCTGAAATCTGAGGATTTTGAATTTAAAAATGGCTGAAGGCGATTACTCGGTTATTAAAATTATTAGATAATCAATTACTAAGCAACTGGTCTTTTAAAAATGTTGAAATGCTGAGACTACTCAATGCGAAGAAATATCTTGTTAGACGTCAGATATTTAATCTTGTTTTGTATTTTACTTTTTGCAAATGCCGTTTTATACGCCCCAGTTGAAAACCTTTTGTGTGGATGTGAGTGAATATTAAGTCATTAAAAAAAAAAAAAAAAAAGGCTTCCGTTCTGACTTTTCTCAAAGCAATCAAACTTGTGCCGCTGTTCTTTTTAGCATCAAGTCAGCCCATAATGAGGGTTCACAGTCGCACACAAAAGCAAGCCTGTGATATTTTCAGGTCACATTTGTTTATTCAGACTACGAGTGCGAAGCGCTATTTATCTCCCTTCCACCTCCCCAATTACCGCGAGTCTCAACGGCGGCTGTCACTGGCGGTAGCTTGCCTCCATTTTCACAAGAAAAGTTTGCTCATCGGGACCTCTTATTGTCGCTCTTGATAGCGTCACATTGGGGAGCTTAGCTAAATACACGCATAGTGGCATAATGGTTAACTGCTTTTGGAAGTATACTGTAGCGTGGTGGGAAAAATGTGCTTGTGCCTCAAGCCAGAGTCTATTTTTGACCTTTGTGGTTTTATTTATCGCCTCTTCTTTTTTTTTGGGGTCCCATTTTCTATTTTTCCTTCTGCCTTCTTCTTGTGTTCCCGCCTCGCCTCACATCTCACAATATGTCACGTAAAGCACTTAATCTCCCCGGCGAGCCGACGAAGAAGCCGACATCTGAAGAAACAGATGATTTTCGTCAGGAAAGTTTTGGCTCGCGATTTAACTCTTAAGCCTGCGCGGATGCTTTTTTTAGACTGCAAATGACGGATGGCTCATTATTTGTTGTTCATTTTATTCGATGTGTTTCTCGATACTTGGGATACGATACATGAATGGTACATTTTCGAGTGGAACGATTCGATTTGATTCAGTATGGCTTTTGTCGTGTTTATTGACTCATTTACTCCCAGCTATTTTCACTGACGCAACCCCCTTCGCTCCCGGCTGTTTTATTGGATTTTGACTGATTTTGCAAGGCTCACAGAATATTGTGTTCCATTGCTATAAAAACATGGAACCTACCAAAAGAAAGATTAGCCTCTCTTCTTTCATCAGGAAAAAAAAGTATGCTTCTATCGCTTTCCATTTTGCAGCAATTAGCGTTAGAATATAGCTAAGTTTCACTGTGGGGAAAGCGTTTTTGCAACATGGCCCTGGTTGATCTCTTATACTCTCCTGCCATCTGCTGACCATTTTTTTCCAATGTTTTAAGCGACCTCTTCAGGTCTCTAGCATAAATAAAATAAAATAAAACATAATAAACGTATAAATACGAAAAAATTTATATATATTTTTGGGAGCAAATGAGTAAAAAACAACATGAAATGTTTCCAAAGCCCAAATTGTTCTGGTTAAGTAATAACAAATAAACAATAAATCAGCAGCAGCATCAAACCGAGATAATTTCGATGCGATGTATTTCATGGGCGGTATATTTTACGATTTGATTCGGTTAAATCAAAACCGACTTTGTGATTCAAATTGTTTTTGTTTTTTTTGTTCCACCCAGACTGTACAGAGAGATTATTTATAACAGTATACATAAATTAAATGGCGTATATTTTTGTAAAACGTGATGAAAGAGACCATTTGAACTCTGTTGTAAGCCAAAACAGCAGCACTTAACAGCATGTAAAAATTACGTTGTGCTGTCCTGCATGTTGTAAATTGGTTCCCTGAGCAGAATTAACAAATATTTTACTTTTTGTGGACATGACGTTTTTAACTCATTTGCTCCCAAAAACGTATAGATACGTTCTATTTAAAATGTTTTTAGTATCCCAAAGACGTATTTTGTTTTGTTTTATGCTAGAACATACAATAAGGCTTTGATGCAGCCTCTCAACTGCAAAGAACGGCTGAAGAAATGGTAGTTATTACACAAACGGCCAGCAGGTAGCAGCAGAGTATAAGAGATCAACCAGGGACATGTTGAAAACAAGCAGATTTCCCCACAATTTAAAGCAGATTTGTGAATAATCATGAAACTTAGCTATATTCTAATGCTAATTGCTGCAAAATGGAAACAGATAAAAAATATATACTTTTTTTTTCCTGATGAAAGAAGAGACTGTAATCCTTTTTTTTTTTTTGGTAGATACCATGTTTTTATAGCAATAGAACAGAATATTCTGCGGGCCTCGCAAAATCAGTCAAAATCCAGTAAAACAGCCGGAAGTGAAGGAGATTGCTTCAGCGGAAATGGCTGGGAGTGAATGAGTTAATATTTGATGGTAGAATTCGCTCCACAATGTTTTGAGTCCATTTTTTATGCTCTGGGAATCGACACCACTTTGTTCCATCCAGTTTGCATCAGTTTGTGAATTGTGTCTGTATTTCTGCATACCGGTCTTTATTTAGCTCTCACCTTTACACACTCAAATAAAGCAGTAATGAATTCCGTCTCGCGACAAGCCGCTCCGAAAGCAGCTCTAACATGAGGCGGGTCCACAAATATCACAAAGCGTTAAAGTCGACGATCTGGGGGTCACCTTGGCAAAAACCTTTCCTTATTACAAGCATTTATTTCAAGGTGGGACTGCAGAATTTTGTTCTCCTTGAATATCAATGAGTCCCATTTTGCAAATCAGAACCCTTTTGAATATGCAAACACAAATCAGCGGGAGTCGTATATTGACGATAATAAAGCGTTACAGTCTCGATAGACGGCTCGCGGTCGGAATGATTTGAGTTTGGTAGATCCGTGCTTTTAATGCATGCGGCGGCGGCGGCGGCGGCCGGGGGTTCAATCGCATCTCCAGACCTTTTGTTGTAAGTCATTCCCGTTTTCTCATCTCTGCGCTCTCAGAGCTCATGATTGAGGGTCGCGCCGGAGTCTTGGTTCATCTGGGGACATCCCGCCCGGCGAACGGCGGCTTTTTAACATTTAAAGGAACCGGTCGGGATGTATCAGGAGGAATGTGTCCTGGATTCCTCCTGGAAATCCCGGATGGATTTAACATCCTACCTAAGATTGAAAAGCAGGAATTCTCAGAGGGTGTCTGGGGAATGTGACCTTTAAGACTCGGAAATGGGGAGAGGATATAATATTTACCCGGGGTGTCAAACCTGTCAGATATTTTTATGGGATAGAATGACACCGCCATCAAGTATCAATACGTGGGAATTTTGAGTTACAAACAACAATTTGAGTTATACATAGAATTTTCTGAAAAGATCTTATAGAAAAAAAATCCTGAAAATATCAGTTTTATTTACACAAGTTTTTCTGAAGAAAAAATCGTGCTAAAATTACCTATTTGTGAAATATATTATTTTTGCACATAACATTTTATGAAAAAAAATTACCTCTATTTGCAAAACATTTTTTTTGTTATTTTTATGTATAACATTTTCGTAAAACATTTTGTGGAAAAATTAGCTCAATTTGCAAAATGTGTTTGTTCTTTTTACGCATTAAATATTATGAAATGATCTTATAGAATTACCTTTGTTAACAAAATGTATTTATTTTTATGCAGATGATTTTCTGAAAAAAATTACCACTTTGTGAAATATTTTTGCGCAAAACATTTTCTAAAAAAAAATTGGGAGAAAAATTACCTCTATTTGCGAAATACGTTTGTTGTTCTTTTTATGCATACATTTTTCCAAAAACATTTTGTGGAAATATTACCTCTATTTGCAAAATATGTTTATGTTCTGTTTACGCATAATATTTTCTTAAATTATTTTATAGAAAAATTACCTCTATTAACAAAATAGATTTTTCTTTTATACAGAAGATTTTCTGGAAAAAAATCATTGAAAAATTACCACTTTATGAAATATTTTTGCACAAAACGTTTTCTGAAAACAACTTTTCAAAAAATTACCTTTATTTGTGAAACACGTTTTGAAAACATTTTGTGGAAAAATTACCTCTATTTACAAAATATGTTTATGTTGTTCTTTTTACACATAACATTTTCTGAAATGATCTTATAGAAAAATTACCTCTACAAAATATATTTATTTTTATGCAGTAAATTTTCGGGGGGGAAAATCATGGAAAAATTACATTTTTGTAAAATACATTATTTTTGCACATAACATTTTCTTAAAAAAAAAAATCGGGTAAAATTTACCTCCATTTGCAAAATATGTTTATCCTTTTTTTAAGTATAAAATTTTCTGAAAAGAACTCAGGAACAAAATACCTCTATTTGCAAAATATTTGTTGTTCTTGTGCTGTGCAGCCATCATTGGCAACATGCATAACACATTGCTGTAAGCCGGAAAACTGTTTCAACATGTTAAAAATTTCTTAGCCACAAGAAAAAACGTCTGCTAGAATAAAATAATCCAATGCAGGCAGCATAGTGTAATAGTGTTTTTACATGAGTGTGGTTGCACACGTACTGTTGAGCACCCTGAACTCAGAAAAGGCCCTCGATGCAAAGGAGTTTGACAGCTGCGCTGTAAATAAGTGTTCGATTTGAGGATATAATAAGTAAGAGCAACGCTGATGAAGGAGCCGCGTAATTATATCGTATGTACGTCGTCAAGATGGTTGGTTATGTGTGAGCGCAAAATTAAGTGAGTAAAATCAAATATGAGCGCAACGGTTTGCCTTGACTGCACCAGTGAGCCTTAATCAGAACGCAATATGAGGAATTTTTGCACTGTTTTGTTATAGTATCGTTTTTTTTTTTAACTCATTCACTGCCGTTGACGGCTATAGACGTCAAAAATTCATTTGAACTATTTCTATTAGTTTGACATTTTTTCTCACTTTTGTTAACAAGAGTATGAAAACCTAGACTTTTTTTTTTTTTTTAGAAAAGATTATTAAAAATTAGGGGCGTCAGGGGATTATTATTATTTTTTATTGTAATTAATCGCATGACTTCAATAGTTAACTTTAATAGTTTTTCCCACTTTTGTTAACAAGAGTATGAAAACCTAGAATTGTTTTTATTGTATTAGAACAGATATAAAATTTTGGATTAATTGTGATTTAATTTTTAATAATCTTTTCTTAAAAAAAATAAAATAAAGATTATAACAAATTTGAAAAAAATAATTACAATTATTTTATTTATTTAAAAAAGAAAATAAATGACTATTAAAAATGAGGGGTGTCAGGTGATTAAAATGTTAATCGTAATTAATTGCATGACTTCACTAGTTAACTCATGATTAATCACAAATATTATAGTATATCTGTTCTAAATGTACAATACATTTTTTCTAGGTTTTCATACTCTTGTTAACAAAAGTGAGGAAAAAATGTTAAACTAATAGAAATAGTCCAAATGAATTTTGGACGTCTATAGCCGTCAATGGCAGTGAATGAGTTAAAATGATGGCTCTGTTTAGTGAATCCGCAGCAGTGAAGCTAACTGCATTCAGGTGTTTGGTGTCGGTGTAAAAGTATTGCATATGGCTTCCATCAGAGGCAACCCCCTTTGTCTCAACACCTCGCACAGCGTCCCCTCTGACTGACCTTTATGTTAAGCATTCAAACCTGCAGCCCTTCCCCCCTCCCACCGTCCGAGATTCATTTTCCTCCTCCATCACCTCGCTGTGGATAACCTCACCGCCGGTGTGCATTATCTCCTTTCTCCTTCACTTCCATCTCACCTTTGCTCAGTCCAGCCCGCACCCTTTTTTGCCTCCTCCATATTGGCCTAATTTGTACAATATGAAAGAAGAGAATTGCAAATTGGTGTACATTGAGTAGCTGAGTATGTAGCATAAAGTGGACAAAGGCCATTACCTGACTTTCGTCAAAGTGGGCCTGGGATATCTCCATCCATCAGTTTTCTCCACCACTTGTTCTCATTAGTAACCGGAGCCGATCCCAGCTGAGTTAAGGCGAGAGGCGGGTTCCACCCTGACTGATGGACATTCTACTTCTTGCAATTGGCTAGCGACCAGTAACACACAAAGACTGTGGATAGAAAAACGGTTGTTTTTTGTTTTTTTTATGCAGAAGATTTTCTGGAAAAAAATCATCAAAAAATGACCTCTTTGTGAAATATTTTTGCACAAAACATTTTCTGAAAACAATTTTGAGAAAAATGACCTATATTTGTGAAACACGTTTGTTTTTGTTTTTATGCATACATTTTTTCTGAAAACATTTTGTGGAAAAATTACCTCTATTTGGAAAAAAAGTTGATGTTGTTCTTTTTACACATACAATTTTTCTGAAATGATCTTATAGAAAGATTACCTCAATAAATTTTGTTTTGTTTTTTTATGCAGAAGATTTCCTGGAAAAAAATCTGCAAAAAATGACCACTTCGTGAAATATTTTTGCACATTTTCTGAAAACAATTTTGAGAAAAATTACCTATATTTGTGAAACACGTTTGTTTTTCTTTTTATGCATACATTTTTCTGAAAACATTTTGTGGAAAAATTAGCTCAATTTGCAAAATATGTTGATGCTGTTCTTTTTACATGTACAATTTTCTGAAGTGATCTTATAGAAAAATTACCTCTACAAAATATATTTATTTTTATGCAGAACATTTTCTGGGAAAAAATTATGGAAAAATTACCTTTTTTTAAAATACATTATTTTTGCACATAACATTTGCTTAAAAAAAAATCTGGTAAAAATTATTTTAAAAAATTTTGCACAAAACATTTTCTGAAAACAATTTGGAGAAAAATTACCTATATTTGTGAGACACGTTTGTTTTTCTTTATATGCATACATTTTTCTGAAAACATTTTGTGGAAAAATTACCTATATTTGCAAAATATGTTGATGTTGTTCTTTTTACACATACAATTTTCTGAAATGATCTTATAGAAAAATTACCTCTACAAAATATTTATTTTTATGCAGAACATTTTCTGGGGGAAAAATCATGGAAAAATTACCTTTTTGTAAAATACATTATTTTTGCACATAACATTTGCTTAAAAAAAAATCTGGTAAAAATTATTTTAAAAAATTTTGCACAAAACATTTTCTGAAAACAATTTGGAGAAAAATTACCTATATTTGTGAAACACGTTTGTTTTTGTTTTTATGCATACATTTTTTCTGAAAACATTTTGTGGAAAAATTAGCTCAATTTGCAAAATATGTTGATGATGTTCTTTTTACACATACAATTTTCTGAAATGATCTTATAGAAAAATTACCTCTACAAAATATATTTAATTTTATGCAGAACATTTTCTGGGGGAAAATCATGGAAAAATTACCTTTTTGTAAAATACATTATTTTTGCACATAACATTTGCTTAAAAAAAATCTGGTAAAAATTATTTTAAAATTTTTTGCACAAAACATTTTCTGAAAACAATTTGGAGAAAAATTACCTATATTTGTGAGACACGTTTGTTTTTCTTTATATGCATACATTTTTCTGAAAACATTTTGTGGAAAAATTACCTATATTTGCAAAATATGTTGATGTTGTTCTTTTTACACATACAATTTTCTGAAATTATCTTATAGAAAAATTACCTCTACAAAATATTTATTTTTATGCAGAACATTTTCTGGGGGAAAAATCATGGAAAAATTACCTTTTTGTAAAATACATTATTTCTGCACATAACATTTTCTTTTAAAAAAATCTGGTAAAAATTATTTAAAAAATTTTTGCACAAAACATTTTCTGAAAACAATTTGGAGAAAAATTACCTATATTTGTGAAACATGTTTGTTTTTCTTTATATGCATACATTTTTCTGAAAACATTTTGTGGAAAAATTAGCTCAATTTGCAAAATATGTTGATGTTGTTCTTTTTACACATTCAATTTTCTGAAATGATCTTATAGAAAAATTACCTCTACAAAATATATTTATTTTTATGCAGAACATTTTCTGGGAAAAAAATCATGGAAAAATTACCTTTTTGTAAAATACATTATTTTTGCACATAACATTTGCTTAAAAAAAAAATCTGGTAAAAATTATTTTAAAAATTTTTGCACAAAACATTTTCTGAAAACAATTTGGAGAAAAATTACCTATATTTGTGAAACATGTTTGTTTTTCTTTATATGCATACATTTTTCTGAAAACATTTTGTGGAAAAATTACCTATATTTGCAAAATATGTTGATGTTGTTCTTTTTACACATACAATTTTCTGAAATGATCTTATAGAAAAATTACCTCTACAAAATATATTTATTTTTATGCAGAACATTTTCTGGGAAAAAAATCATGGAAAAATTACCTTTTTGTAAAATACATTATTTTTGCACATAACATTTGTTTAAAAAAAATCTGGTAAAAATGACCTCTTTGCAAAATATGTTGATGTTGTTGTTTTTACACATAAAATTTTCTGAAGTGATCTTATAGAAAAATTAGCTCTACAAAATAAAATTATTTTTATGCAGAACATTTTCTGGGAAAAAATCATGGAAAAATTACCTTTTTGTAAAATACATTATTTTTGCACGTAACATTTTCTTTCAAAAAAATCTGGTAAAAATGACCTCTTTGCAAAATATGTTTATCCTTTTTTAAGTATAACATTTTCTGAAAAGAACTCGGGAACAAAATACCTCTATTTGCAAAATAGAGAATGTATACACTGAAACCGGCCTGAAATGGGAGACATAAGCAAGCTTTAAGAAGAGCCATTTATCATTTTCACAGACAGATTCAACAGCTGGTTTGTTGTATCTTTGCCCTTAAGGGCTGAGCATATGCTTTGAATGCATTTCCCTAAAATGTCAAACGTTTTCTGAAAAAGGACCACTTAGCCAAACAAAATAAAAGCAAAGCCCTACAGAACACCTACTTTTCAAATATATCCCAAAAAAATAAACATCCAAGAGTGTTTCGAGGGCTGCTGGAAACCTGCCTGTCAAACTTAATAGACTCGAAATATGTAGTTGCTTGCTAAAGTGTAACAAATAGCAAAAGTTTGCAAACATCTGTGTTTGATTTCATTTGATTGGTGGCTAGACTCACCAGTTTAATTTAATTTACAGTACAAAGAGTTTAGAACACTTTTTTTTTTTTTTTTACGAAGCACATTCGTTTTTGATTGGCTAGAATCTAACATTCCCCGTCACGTCCACAGTTTATGATTTTATTTTTTATTTTTTTGTTAACCATAAGTACAAGTCTGTTACAGGTTGATAAAGCGATTTTAAGTGAATCAGACACTTAATTTGTAGTCAAATCCTCTCACGGGCAATTTGCAGGTGATCCACAAAAATACCAGCCGTAGGTTCAAAATAGATAAATGCTTGCGATTTAAACAGTGTAAACGTTACAGCTCTTATACTTCCGTCACATTCAGTTCGGTCTATAACTAATGATTATTTAAAAAAAATCTGGCTTCCCTCTGTATCAGTTTTGCTATTTTTGTCTGTCGACAAGATATTAACGGACAAATTGGCAACATTCTTATTAAAAAAAAAAAAGCCAAATTCAAAGGTCTGTTTATTATGATGAAAATGGCTGAATTGGTGTTCAACCTTTCGGGAAATGATTTTCTTTAAATCTCACTCTCAATCTTGTTTGGTCCATCTCCACAAGCTTCCAGGATATTTTATAACAAATCAAGTGAGTGAGCTTTGCCTACTGAATATTTGAAAGCGACAACCAACTAGCAACCTTATTGCCTCTGCTGTTAGTTTTGGTGCCCTCCTTTCTTTTCTTTGGTCCTTCCTCGGGTCTCCTGACGGCCTCACGACTCTGGCTGGAAGTGTACGGTTTAGGTGAACGGTATAAGATTTTTTAATAGGTTTTAGGTGAACTAATGAATACACAATACACACGCACACATTCTCACCCACATACATGAAAAAAAAAAAAAGGAGAGAGCAATGATGATGACATGTCAAATCGGTAAAATTATCGAATGAACAATACTGAGCTCTCCAGGAAAAAAAAAAAAAGTTTTGGTGCCCTCCTTTCTTTTCTTTGGTCCTTCCTCGGGTTTCCTGACGGCCTCACGACTCTGGCTGGAAGTGTACGGTTTAGGTGAACGGTATGGGATTTTTTAAATAGGTTTTAGGTGAACTAATGAATACACACACTCGCACGCACGCACATACACATCCTCACCCACATACACAAAAAAAAAAAAGGAGAGCAATGATGATGACATGTCAAATTGGTAAAATTACCGAATGAACAATACTGAGCTCTCCAGAAAAAGAAAAGAAAAAAAAGGTTTGGTGCCCTCCAATATACAGAATAGCACATTTCAAATGTGTTTTTTCAGTCCGCAACGATGCAAATGAAAGCACAGCCTTGACTGCGACTTGTGAATCAAGGGTTGCCGTTCCTCTTAACAGTATTCCAATCAGATTGCCCGAAAGGCGGCAGAGCACCGCCGACGGAAGCAGAAGCATCCTTGACGCGTACCTTTCAGTATGCGATTCTGCTGTCATCGACTTCTCCAATCACATCAACCGCGGCTGATCTTTTGGATCAGTCAGCGCTCGTCTGTCGTCTGTTTTTGGATAAGTGATTGCTGCCGTGCGGAGGGGGCCTGAAACGTGGTTGATTTTCACGCATGGGATGCTTTACTAGTTGTATTAATCGTATTAATTAAATACAATCAAGGAGCCGTTGCGCTCAAATCATCACTATTGGGCTTTTTTTTTTTTTTTTATGTAAAAAAAAATCTGGAGAGCTCAGTATTGTTCATTCGATAATTTTGCCGATTTGACATGTCATCATCATTGCTCTCTTTTTTTTTTTTTTCTTTTTTTTTAAATTAATTTTCATTTTGTATGTGTATATGCGTGTGTGAGTGTGTATTCATTAGTTCACCTAAAACCTATTTAAAAAATCCCATCCCGTTCACCTAAACCGAACACTATTGGGCTTTTGATGACGATGAGTGTTTGTTGGAGTGAGAACTGGATCATTTAGATTTTGGCTCTTTGCTCTTTTTGTTGTTTCCTTGAACGTCTTAATGGATTTGTGTTATTCTCCAGGATAACAACGTCTGCTATCACTTTTCCCCTTCCTTCAGTTTGATGTATTGTAGCACTTAAACATCTTTTTTTTATTGAGCCTGATAGAACAGACATTATTCAGATGTTGGTGTTTGAAGCACGTATTAAATTATTTAGTATTTTTCAATTGTCGCTACTGCTCCCTTCGCTGCTCTTAATAGTAAAATACTGTTGTGACTCGGATTTTATTGTCTTGCAGAAAGTTGCCTCAACTGTTTAATCTTCACACAATGTTCTTGCTTGATTAAATAATTCATTGATTCGTACTCCTGTGAATGGAAAAAAAAAAGGTGTTTGTTTACTATCCCCATCTTCAGTTTTCAGTCCAACCTTTTTTCTTCTTTTTTTTTCCCAACCATCAGATCTCCCCCCTCCAGCAACCCGAGAGCGCCCTCCGGGTTGCAAGACGGTGTTTGTCGGCGGCCTGCCCGAGAACGCCAATGAACAGCTCATCATGGAGGTGTTTGGACAGTGCGGCGATATCACGGCCATTCGCAAAAGCAAGAAGAACTTCTGCCATATTCGATTCGCTGAGGAGTTCACGGTGGACAAGGCCCTCTTCCTGTCCGGTAAGGGACATTTCTCAGCCTTGCCGCTATTGCCATCGATTGATGAAAATGTTGCATGTCCTCGACCTTTTGAAAATCCATAACGATGCCTTCGAGTGTGAACAACATCATTTCCTCAAAACTGATCCAACTATTTTTGGTGACACATGAGTAATACAGCCATTCATTTTATTGTCTGGTACTGACACTAACACTTGCATCAGTACCATTACTTTTATTAGTATCGGTGCGTCCCTAAAATTGACGGTTGATTGCAACTTAACTCATTCACTCCCAGCCATTATCACTGAAGCAACCCCCTTCACTCCCGGCTGTTTTACTGGATTTTGACTGATTTTGCGAGGCCTACAGAATATTGTGTTCTATTGCTATAAAAGCATGGAACCTACCAGAAAAAAAAAGATTAGAATCTCTTCTTTCATCAAGAAAATAAGTATGTTTCTATCTGTTTCCGTTTTGCAGCAATTAGCATTAGAATATAGCTAAGTTTCATCATCATTCCAAATCTGTTTAAAACAGTGGGGGAAGGAGCTTTTTGCAACATGGCCTGGTTGATCTCTTATAATCTGCGGCCACCTGCTGGCTGTTTTTGTTATAACTACTATTGCTTCAAGTATTCTGTTCAGTTCAGAGGCTGCATCAAAGCCCTCTGTATGCTCTACCATTAAAAAAAACATATAAATATGTCTTTGGGAGCATGGTAATATTTAAAAGAGAATATATGTATACGTTTTGGGGAACAAATGAGTTAAACTACATATACACACCTCCACTAAGACAATAATGGAGGTCATTTGTGTTGGGCCATGTGTCCTACATGCTGATGTACGCCACTCACTGACAAATGATTCAATGATAAAAAAATAAAAAATATATACTTTTTCACTCTGGGCTAGTAGCAACTAGTGGCTTGCTTAGCAACAACTGCCTAGATCCACCCTGGTTGTCTTGGTAACAAAAGTGCCACACATAGAGACAGGGTTAGACTTAGCAGTGGCCGTCCTCCAGAAAACAAGCTAAGCAAATTACAATTCTTGATCCTTGGAATTGTTGGATGGATTGAAAAGATACAAATAAGTACTGCCCAGTTTCTCTTCATTTTTTTCCATAGTAGTCCTTATTTTTTATTTTATTTTTTTTAATTCCTTTTGTTTAAAACTATAGTTTGTGTGTTGACTTCTCGGGTTCCTCCCACTTAAATCTATGAAATACTTAATTAAAAATGATCTAAAAACTCCTTGATGCTCAGATACCTCTTAAAATGTGTTAGCTAAATATTCCTATATCTGCTGCCGTACACTCTAAAAGCTACCTAAATATTCTTAAATATACCGCAATACTTCCTTAAATGTTACCTAAATACTCTTGAATCCACCGAAAATCTCACTAAAAGTTACCAAAATACTTTTCAATCTATGAAATACTTGTTAGAAGTTATCTAAATACTGTAAAATCTGCGATATAATCCTTAAAATGTGTCTAAAAACTTCATGAGTACTCGGATAGTTCTTAAAAGTTGCCTAAATGTTCCTATATTTTCTGCAATACTCTCTAAAAGTTACTTAAATACTCGGAAATATACTGAAATACTTTCTAAAAGTAAGCAAAATACTCCTGTATGTACTCAATTACTCCCTAAAGTTATGATAGGTAAACGAAGCTTCATGAAGCACTTGCAATATTTTTTCACTCCTCTAGATGGTGCTGTTGGCTTAAAGATAATCTTTAAAGTGCTTCCTGTAGCTTCATTTGTCCATCACTACCCTAAAGTTACCGATTCTTAAATCTACTAACAATCGATAAGTTACCTAAATACACTTGAATTACGCACACAAAATTTTACCGAAATCCATAAATCCATGAAACACTCTTCACTCTTTGACTGCCAGACGTTTTCAGAAAAGGGATGCCGTGGGTGCCAGTCGATTTAAGCATTTTGACTGATCTTTCAAGGTCCACATAAAATTATGTGTTTGGACTATGGAAACACACATACTACCAAATGAAAGATTGGACTCTCATCTTTCATCAGAAAAAAAAAAGTTTGTTTCTACCTTATTCCGTTTTTCAGTAATCAACAATAGAAAATGGTTAGTTTCACCTCTGTTTTGAAACAAACGTCTTTTAACGTCTTTGGCAGTCCTCCATAGGATTTTACTAAACGTTATTTAACGTTTTTGGCAGTCAAAGAGTTAATTTACGTACTTTCACATCTGTGTAATACTCTCTAAGATGTATCTAAATAACCCAAGATGTACACAGATACTCTTTAAAAGTTACCTAAATCCTCATGAATATAGGAAAAAATTTACTTAAATAATAAATAAAACTTTAAACAAATTGTCTGAATATTCAATAAATGTTTGAAAACAAACCATTTTAAATTTCAAATAAAATTAATTTGGTGATTTCTACACCTACCACTAGAGGGAGCCCACATTTCACTAGGGGTACTCGTACCACACTTTGAGAATCATTGCTCGAAATTGTCCATAAGAGTGAATGATTAAATGAATGAATTCGGACATGCACTAAAGAAAACGGATGGATGGCTAAAAATAGGCTTGGACAAATAAAGGCCTCTGTTCAAATAAACTCCTTCCACTAAAAGGCAGCTGGTGTTCTTTGCAGTTGTCAAGGTCAGTTGACTGCTTGATGATGACCAACTCAGAAGAATCGCTTCCGATTGCGGGCCAAGCGTCTTAATACATTCAGCAAGGATGACACCGCACGTTACTTACCGTGACTGCAAATCCTGAATTACCAGCTGGGACATAAACAGTCTATTTGCCGCAATGCTGATTCACACCTGCCTCTGCACAGCAGCGCTAGCCGAGGCTCATGGGTATTGTAGTATCCCACGCCATCTGTCATCCCAAACTATTGACGTGTGATTCATGGAGCGTTGGCGCAAGGAAGTGATGGAAAACACGTCACCCGAGGGATCGTCACATTTCAGCACTTTGGATCGTGAAAAGAACATTCTGATTGGTGTAATTACTGCATACGGTGTAGATGTCTCTTTTTTTTTGGTGGGGGGGGATTGTTATTACCAGAACTGTAAATGCCCGCTATTCCTATAGCAAAAAAAAAAAAATGTGCTGCACCATTTGTGGTTAAATATCTTGCCGCACAGATGCTATTCATAAACCTGGACTATGGTGTTTTGCATTGATTGCTAGCGTCATGCTAAATGGGCTTTTGAGAGTAGCAATAAACAGCCTGAAGCCTCTTTGTGGGTGTGGTCATGTGACTTTGACAGAGTGGTTGGAACTCCAGTTCATGTATTAGCCAGTAGTTTGAACACACACGCACACACACGCCACAGCCTGAACACTTCTGAGATCTCCCGACATGAAATATTGAAGTGCTGCTATATTGCGCGGCAGACCTAACTTTAAGCCCCCGACCTGGAGCTCATTTCTTTTCCTGTTTGCGCAATCCCCGCCCCGTGACAAACCCCCGCCACCGCCACCTCCACCTCCACCTCCGCCGTCTCTTGCGATGAGAATCGAGTGAGTCACACGCACGCTGGACGCCGTCGCGGTGTTAAGTCGGAGGGCACCCGGACGAAAATACGCTCTGAATCATTTCAACGAGTTGTTCATAAAATGGACTTTGAAAGCTGTGAGTCACCGTGAGTGAAAATTGAATGTAAATGACAAAGTAAAGTGTAGGGTTGACATCATCACTAACATCATGTCATTGTTAAAAAAAAAAGAAAAGTGCAGGTCTTCTGTTAACACCTCATTATCCCCGCTATTCCTCTCGAATCCGGCACGGCATAAAGCATACATCCGTACAGAGGCGGCCGGTTAAACCGGGTGTTGGTAATTTCATAGATGAGCACAAACGGGTGTATTTTAATTAAGATAGTGTAGTTTAAGGCAGCCGATTTTATTTGCGAACAATTAAAGTAGCATTCGTTTTAAATATGGCATGCTCATACCTTGCATGGAAACATCTCTGAGCGGAAAAGGATGCAGCGACCGGCATTGCTACTTGTCTTGGGCCGGTGCGGCAACGGGTACCGAGGGTATTACAGTGACATAAAACTAAAATGGGGAATGCTTTTACAAAACAAAAACAATTACAATCCATATTGTTTGTGCGCCCTCCAATCTGTCTCCCTTCACCAGAATCACATTAGACTACCCACGCCAGTATTTAGACATGATCCGAGACGGCAAAACTTTAGACGTATCTTCAAAACACCAAGCTTAGCGAAGACTGGTCTGCCTAATTTACAAACGGCCATAGCGAGGTTTGTGCGAAAAGCACCTACTATATACACTTTGTTTTAAATCCTAAAATATCACTTTCGATGTTTATTTTATTTTATTTTACAAATGATTCCTTTATTTTTAAAATATCATTTAATTGATTGATCTTGTATGCTGAATGTAAAATGACATGAAATCACTAACTGTGACAACTCACAATATTTCTGTTCTTTTACAGAGAAACGCATTAGAAATACATTGAATTATTGTTCAAATGTGTTCACAAATGAATCTTAAATTAACAAATTATTGTCTGTTATTTAAGGGAATAAATTGTAAAATGCAACGTCTTACTTTATATATTTTGTTGCCTAATATTATGTTAAGTTTTGTTTCTTGTTTGCTTCAATTGCTTTTTTTTCTTCCTTATTATTTTTTGCTGTTTACAAGTTTTGGCTTCACAATTTTTTTTTTCATTATTTTTTTTTATGCATTTTCAAAATAAAAAAAATCGAAAAAAGCATTTAAAATTACTGAGAAAATAATAGTAAAAAAAATTGTAATTGAGAAATTATTTGTTAATTGACACTGACAAAAAAAATAAAATAAAATAACTACAATTACTGTAATGTCCTAGATGGTAACATTCATTGACATTTATTTTGAAAGGACATCTAAAGAGACATAGGAAAATGGGAAAGCTTGAATAATATGATTAGCAAAGAATTGGACTCATTAAATCCGCTGCGCACATTCTAGCCCAGTCTGTACAGCCTCTGAAACAAAGGAAGCCAAGAAGCAAAGAAGATGGTGGCTGACAGTAACAATCAATAGTCTCAAATGTCACAATTTATGGAAGGTGAGCCGTATCGTGTGAGGAGGACGGCACGCAAAATATGGACTAAGTCTCTCATGCTCACTGTCATGTCTCCTGTTTCATTCTAAGCGGAATGATAACGCTGCGATGAGGAGCCGTGCGGTTCCCCAAAATTCATGCATTTGTAAATTGTGATAAACATGCGAGCCCGAAGGCATCTTTGAGAAAATGGTGAGACTCGCTCTCGATCGAAAGGGCTATAAAAATGTCCACAGCTGTCAAAATGGAGGCTTCCAACAGCATCCACGTCACCGTGACGGCATCAATTTCAATCTGTCTCATTTTTTGGACACCCTCGCTCGGCACTGTCGCTTTTTTTACTGTCAAATATCTGCTCAAAATCTTTAATGTGCATTTTGGTAAGCATTTGAATAGCTGACAGCCAACGTTGCATTGAAAAACATCCCCGACGTGGGATTTGAAGATTGACGGCGTCGCATTTTGAGTTGTGGCGGTCTCGTCTGTTGTCTCTCAAGGTTATCGCATCCGTCTGGGCTCCAGTACCGACAAAAAAGACACGGGCCGCCTCCACGTGGACTTCGCCCAGGCCCGGGACGATCTCTACGAGTGGGAGTGTCGACAGCGGATGATGGCCAGGGAAGAGCGGCACCGGCGCAAGATGGAGGAAGACCGCCTGCGGCCGCCCTCGCCGCCCCCCATCGTGCACTTCTCGGAGCACGAGTGCAGCCAGCTGGGCGACAAGATTAAAGGTTTAGTATCAAATAGTGCTTTGGTGTCGTGTTAAATATCAACGGAACCTCCAAAAATCAAACGCAGTCAGTTTCGGGACGATAGTTGACGTCTGAGATGTTCGAATTTCATGGCAACTTTTTCTACAAAAAATAAAGTTGAAGTGAACTAATTGATGACAGGATGGAACTGTCGCCATTTTAAAACCTTTATTCACTATTTAGTTACTTTACATTCTTAACCATTATACAAGAATAAAAGTAGTCTGACGTTGTCTTCTGAGAAGAATACTTTATTCTCGTGACTACAATTTACAGTTTGAAAAATACAACTTGTGTCAGATCTCATAAGGTTGCAACTTAATTTATATAGTATGCCCAAAAAAAAATCTCTAAGTATGACTTTACTCTCATAAATTTACCACTTTACTCTCTGCCCATTTTTTTCTTGTTTTAACTACAGCTGTTAAAAATGAATGAATCCAACAAAAAAAGAACTTTTCCTCGCAAGATTATGATGTCCTCATTCTTGTAGTATTTAAAAAAAAAATCAATTCCACTACCTAAAAAAGTATAATTCCTTATGAAACCAAAAAATGACTTTGTAACTAGGAAAATGCCACCTTTTCCAGATCTCAATAATATTATATTATAACTTTTTTTTTATTTGAAAAAATTATTATGGCACAATAAAATATTACGAATTATATGAAATTAAAATGAAATTTCATCAAATGAAAAAAGACTAACTAGAAAAATGCTACTTTTTCCACACAAATCTGCCTTTATTCACATTTGTTAAAATTGCATTTACTTTTTTTTTATTTTTTAACTAAGGGTAAAAAATAATATAATGACTGAGTTTGCATAGTATTCCAAAATATCTTTTTTCTTGCAATTCCTTTTATTCTCATAGTACTGTGCTAATTAATTCACATTAATTCACAAATATTTCTCTTTTCAGTCTTGGAAAAAAAAGAAGCTTTTTCTTGGGGGAATAAAAAAATGAAACTTTACTGTTCAGATTAAATCTTACTTCCTGTAGTTTCAGTACTTTTGACATACTTTCTTGAAATACTTTTTTGAAGTACTTTTCAGTACTTTCTGAAATGAAAAATATGACTTTTTTTGCACCCATAAGAATACAGCGTTATTCTAGTGACCCAAATACTTCATTCTTAATGTTCAGAGACGGGCAGTAGTTAGCTATATATTGTAATACAGTGCATATAAAAAGTCTACACACCCCTGGTCAAATGGATGGCAGGTTTTATAAAAAATTAGACCAAATAATTTCAAAACTTTTTTCCGCCATTGTTTGTATATTGACAAAGATTCTAATGTCACCTGCAACATGTACATGTTTTTATTTATGACATCTTTTCAAGAGAGGAAGTAAACAACTGAGATAATATGGTTGCACAAGTGTGCACACCCTATTCAACTGGGGGATTTGAATGTGTTCCAATCTAACCAGCCATCCATTGAGTTAACAAAGAGCTGCCACCGTTTAAAGCGCATCCGATAAACCCCAAATAAAGTTCAGGTGTTCTAGTCGCCTTTTTCTGACTTTTTGGCTTCTCTAGCAGAAGCCCTGAGTGTTTTGTGCTGACTAGCATTTGTAACCGTTGACAATTCCCTCCCTCCAATTTGACACCCTCTTCAACTGGGTTATGGCTGTGTTCAGAATCAAGCAATCGGATAAATCCATCCGACTAAAGCGAGCCGTTTCCAAGGCTGTCTCTTCCTCTCCACGCTCCTGAAGTGTCCTCTCTGTGTTTCTGGCTGAACAAACTTGTTTCCCTAATGAGGGCAGACACTTCCAGGTCTCTTTCAGTCTCGGACTACCTGATAACACGACGCCCCTTCGCTTGAAAGCCGCTCTCCATCATTGTGCCTTTCTTGGCTCTCCTCACTCGGCCCGGGCCAAGGATTTATTTTTAATCGCTTGGCACTGGCTTTTGTGAAATGAAGCTTTCCCTGAATCTGGGAAGGGGGAAAAAAAAAAAAAGGCAGCAGGGAATCCCTTTTTCCTGCTCTCCCAAAGAACAATCCCCGCTATTGATGGCAACAAGCTCACAGATGCACTTTACAAGCTGACAGTCTATAAATGACCCCCCTCGCCCCCTCCCCCTTTTGTCTCTGTGTATGTCTGTGTAAGGCCATTTGTCATGTGTTTCCCCTTTCATCCCGCTTTCCACTCACTCACCTGTGCTTTTTGTTTCATTTTTCATCTTTTCTGCAAGCCCTCCCCTCGCTTTTCTCGTTGACTGCAAGTTCCATCAAACTTGTAGGCCGATATCAGAGCCAAGAACCCTATTGATTTATTTTTTAAGCGAAATAACTTTTGAGGCAGCTAAGGTCGCCCGGTCGGCAGGTTTGTTTCATTTTTCCTGTCAGCCATCTTCAAACCCTCAGAGATGTTTTGTTCTGTATCAAAGCAAGAACACTAATGATTTAAAAGGTTAGCATTGCCCACTTGGGCACTTGTTAATTATCAAAATCCATTGTTATTTTTTTTTTTATGTGATTTTTCTATCAATTGTGGATGACAGAAATATAGTGCCATGAAAGTATTTGTCCCATCTCTTGATTTATTTATTTATTTATTTATTTTTGCACGTAAGTGTTTAGAATCATCAAGTCAATTGTAGTAACTCGCAAAGACAACTAGAGTAAATAGAGGCCTCTTCAGGATGTAGCAAGGTACTGCACTGTGTTTCACGTCTGTTGCTTAAAGGCATAATTAACTCATTCACTCCCATTGACGCCTATAAACATCAAAAATTAATTTGAACTATTTTTATTAGTTTAACATTTTTTTCCACTTTTATTAACAAGAATATGAAAACCTATAATTTTTTTTTAAATAATCGTTTGTTTGTTTTTTAAGAAAAGATTATTAAAAATTAGGAACGTCGGGCGATTAATTTTTTTTATTGTAATTAATCGCATGACTTCAATAGTTAACACACGATTAATCACAAATTTTATATCTCTTCTAAACGTACAATATTTTTTTTTCTAGGTTTTCATACTCTTTTTAACTCTTTGACTGCCAAAAACGTTAAATAACGTTTAGTAAAATCCTAGGGAGTAGTGCCAAAGACGTTAAAAGACGTTTGTTTCAAAACGGAGGTGAAACTAACCATTTTCTATTGTTGATTACTGAAAAACGGAATAAGGTAGAAACAAACTTTTTTTTTCTGATGAAAGATGAGAGTCCAATCATTAATTTGATAGTATGTGTGTTTCCATAGTCCAAACACATAATTGTCTGTGGACCTTGAAAGATCAGTCAAAATGCTTAAATCGGCTGGCACCCACGGCATCCCTTTTCTGAAAACGTCTGGCAGTCAAAGAGTTAACAAAAGTGGAATTTTTTTACTAATAGAAATAGTTCAAATGATTTTTATTTTTTCAAATGAATCAAGTTCAAATGAATTTTTGACGTCTATAGCCGTCAATGGCAGTGAATGAGTTAATGAACCAAATCCTCGTAAACAATACGATTCTTATCAATCAATAAGTCAGCTCATCAATTTCTACTTTGCCAATAGACAAAGCTTTGGCGCCATCTTGTGGCATCTTAAGCCATTACAGAAAAATAAGTGGTAATGTACTTCACATAATGAATATTTAGTATTTTATTATTTCAGTTCAACGTAATTGATCACACTTGTCCTAACCGTTTTCCAAAGGACATTTAGTGGAAGTCCCTTGCCATCTATTAACAGCCGACTGCCTTCTCTTATCCTCCCTTTAACCAGACGACGGCAAGTTCGCCGAGGCGGTGCGCGTGCTGCTGACATGGCTGGAGCGCGGCGAGGTCAACCGGCGCAACGCCAACAACTTCTACTCCATGATCCAGTCGTCCAACAGCCACATCCGCCGCCTGATGACGGAGAAGAGTCAGCACGAGAAGGAGATGGAGGAAGCCAAAGACAAGTTCAAGACGGCGCTGTCGGGCATTCTTGCTCAGTGTGAGTGTTAAATCGTTTTAGAAGTCTTTAGGGAGTTTATTGACAAAACAGTATTCTTGAGTCCAGTCTTTTTCTTGTTTTTTTTGGTTTGATGTAAGTTGACAATGATAGGAACATAGCATACTGGTTCAAATACACAAATTGTGCAAGACAGTCATATCTGAAGCTCCGAATGCTGCACCAGAAGTAAGTACTTTTGTTTGTGTGTCGTTGCTTGTTGATGGCAGACGGTGGCTCGCAGGTAAGTTGAACAGCAGCAGGTAACATCAACGTATTGTTTTTCCAGAAATATTCAAAGTAGTCGTTTTTGGTTCACATCGGTTTTTGATGCATTGGCATGAGTTGAAGCCAGCTGGATAGTGAATATTACAATTATAAACGACTGTTATGAGAGTGAGAAGTTTGTGATTTACAGTATTGTTTTTAACTCATTCACTGCCATTGACGGCTATAGACGTCATAAATTCATTTGAACTATTTCTATTAGTTTTAACATTTTTTCCACTTTTGTTAACAAGAGTATGAAAACGTAGAAAAACATTTTTGGGGTACATTTAGAACAGATATACAATTTGTGATTAATCATGAGTTAACTAGTGAAGTCATGCGATTAATTACGATTAAATTTTTTAATCACCTGACACCCCTAATTTTTAATAATCATTTATTTTCTTTTTTAAATAAATAAAATAATTGTAATATTTTTTTTCTAATTTGTTATAATCTTTTTTTTTTTTTTTTTTTTTTAAAGAAAAGATTATTAAAAATTAAATCACAAATTTTATATCTGTTCTAATACAATAAAAAATGTCTAGGTTTTCATACTCTTGTTAACAAAAGTGGGAAAAAATGTTAAACTAATAGAAATAGTTCAAATGAATTTTTGACGTCTATAGCCGTCAATGGCAGTGAATGAGTTAATTTTAAAATTTAGTCAGTTTTTTTTTTTTTTAATTAAGTGGACACTTTTGAAAAAGATTCTCAGTATCGTGTACGTCTGTTCATGTGCGAGTACCTCACAACCAAAACGAAAAAGGTGGTCTTTAGCAAGGTTGTTACAGTTTCGTTAACAAAATAAAATAAAAAACAAAAAATGTCTTTAAAAAACTAACTGAAACTACGTATTGGATTTAGCGACAATGGCCTTCGTTTTTATCTTTGCCAATTACATGAGCTTTCGTGGTTCATTTTCAAAACATTTATTTTTGCTCTACATCTGCACAGGAAGGTCATGACCCCCTTCTTTTTTTTTTTGCGCTCGATGAATTCTCCATATATTTTATGAACACTATTGCTCATGCATGGATATTTAAGAGTTAACAGCTGAACCAAGTTGAACTCTGTTGCCATCCAAAAGCAAAGCAGATGCCTGAGCGTATGTTGTAATCAATTCCCTGTGCAGTTTTAAAAGATGATCTCACATTAAGTTCCACTTTTTAGTTCCCATTTGTCATTTCTTTGCATAAATCCTTTTTAGTTTTAGACTCCAGTTCCACTTGCTATAACTTTGAATATCCCGCCAATATTGTTGAATAATATTTCAAAAACACATTTGTCCAAATCAAAGTGGTAAAAGTATACAAACGCCATCTGTTTCCAAACGGGATTTGTATTTTAATCACTCGAGGTAACACGGCGCTGAGCGCATATTTGCAGTGCGGCGCTAAAGCACATTGTTATTGTAGATAATACAATTATGTGGCGCTGAACAAGCTGCGGAATAACAATTAAAACGTCTCCAAAGCAACTCATGTTTCCTCGCAGATAAATAGTCCCAATCAACACCGGTGGAAAAAAGCACGCCGGACTCTCGCTCGTCTCGCATGAAAGCCGTAAACGTGCACGCGCTCTCTCTGCCTTCAATATCGATCAGCGCCATCAAATTACAGAGCGGGCGGGACGACGCTATTGATCTCTGGCTCGCCACACACGCGCTTGTGATCCGGCGGCCATATTGACTTCCCTCCTGTATGCTTTAGGACTTGTGGGATACCCACACCACCCGTACTGTCCCTGATGACTTGAAAGCAGATTGCGTCCTCGCTGGGTCATATGGTTGAAATCCCAACATCCTATGCTGTTTTGTTCAAAATGTGTTCAGGTGGAGCGTGGTGAACAATTCTGAGGCTTCGGGTTCGATTCTCAGAATTCATGTTCTCCCGTGATTGCGTTGCTTTTCTCTTGGGGATTATGGAAAATAACCCAAATTTTTTTTCTATTAAATCCTGATTAATAAACACACTTATTTATTTATTCAAGATTTATCATTTATTCAACTACCAAAACTTTTATAATTTCTTTTGGTACCATTTTCATGAAGGCATTTTTTGTTCAGGATTTAGCAGAGCGTTTGTAAGAGTTGGGGCCACTATTTGTGGGAATACGGTAACCCTTTCACATTCAAACCTCAATTAACTATTCAGGCAATTTTTTACATAACATTTTAACTCTTAACTCATTCACTCCCAGCCATTTTCGCTGAAGCAAACCCCCTTCGCTCCTGGCTGTTTTACTGGATTTTGGCTGTTTTTTGCAAGGCCCACAGAATATTGTGTTCTATTGCTATAAAAGCATACCTTTACAGCAATTAGCATCAATTAGCATTAGAATATAGCTAAGTTTCATCATTATTCACAAATCTGGTAAAAACAGTGGAAAAAAGAGCTTGTTGCAACATGGCCCTGGTTGATCTCTTATACTCTGCTGCCACCTGCTGGCCGTTTTGTGTAATAACTACCATTGCTTTAAGTGACCCCTTCAGATCAGAGCCTGCGTCAAAGTATTCTGTATGCTCTTGCATCAAAAAACATAAATGAGTTAATTGTCATAAAAGTGTTTTAATAAGTTAACTGCTGTGTAGCAAGTAATCAAAAGTAAAAAAGAAAAAATGTAATTGAAAGTAAGCAAAATTGCTCTTTTTTTGATGTGATCTTTCAACAAAAAAAAAGGTTTTACTGATTTGATAAAAAAAAAAATCTAGACATTTGGGAATTAAACTATTCGAACAAAAGTATTGGGATACTTCATCACTCACGCCTAACAGGAAGTGAAAACTCTGTCTTTTTACAACATTTTACAACCTGGCTCACTTTAATTTCTTCCGCACCAAACAAATCCAAGTATGTCTTTGTGTCAGGCAGGGGCAGAAAAAGGCCAAACTCTTCTTATTGAAACCAAAAGTAGACAATTCTCCAAACGTAAAGAAATCAATGATGATGATTGATTATCGGTTAAGATGGTGTCCCAATACTTTTTGTCCGTATAGCGAAATACGACCATCCAACGGCAAGAATGATGCTTTGGCATCTCCAGGTAAGGAGAGCACATGCTTACACACACATACACGCACACACTCAGTTCTTCTAGACCCCTATAGTTGACTCCGCTCTCTCGCTCCTCTGCTCCCTCCCACCTTGCCCTCTGTCTCTGCCTCTGATCTCTGGATGGTCTCTGCTATCCCCCCCCCGACCCCCACCCCTCCGTCCCCCTCTCTGCATCCCGCCGCAGTTGAGCAGATTGTGTCTGTATTCCAAGCCGCTTCCAAACAAAAGGCATGGGACCATTTCTCCAAAGCGCAGCGCAAGAATCTGGACGTGTGGCGCAAGCAAGCAGAGGTTGGTTCTGCTTTATTTGTATTTATTTCTTTATTTTACATTTTACCCGATTGTTGCTATTGTTGTTCCTTACATACCGGAAATGTACTTTTTTTTTTATATATACTTGAAAAAATTGTTAAAGCACGACTCAGATCAGACAGGTGAGCATTAAAGACTCCATGTGTGACAGTAAGTACTTGATGACATCATCACTTGCCTTCCATGTGAAGGGAACAAGTAATCCAGATATGAGGTAACTTTGTACATAACCTTTTTTTTTTTTTTTTTTATATATCTACTTTTTTGTTGTCAACTAATCATCCAAATAGATCGTTTGTTTTTTTTTGATTGTGGTGCAGCCTGGACGTCTATGATTATATCTGTTTGGTAAGTTTCTTGAGATAATAAGTGCACCAAATTAGAAGTGGAACAAATGGAGCAGTTAAGGCAGTGTGATGCCCTGACAAGTGGGCAAGGAGAGCCACAAACTGCCGGGTCTAGTGTTGCGGCTCTTTTGTAGGAGCTCTGTGTGAAGAAAGTGTGTAGCCAGTGAGTGATAAATGAAAGCAAACACCGTTCTTCTCCCATCTGTCCGTTGTGGTCCGTGGATTTTTTTTTTCATGCAAGCAGCGCATCAGCGAAAACCATTTTGTTTTCATAAGGCCTCAGGGATTCGTGCATTCTTCCTTTTCCAACATGCTCATTGAAATAGGCTTTTGCACTAGGGAAGGTTAAGCATGACCGTCAATGCAAGCGGAAGAAAAAACACTGTGGGCGCAAAAGGCCTCATTCATGCAAAAAAAAAAAAAGTTAACCATGAGAAAGTCCTCAAAATTGAATAGTGGTACAAAAAGCAGCCTTTGTAGTCTTTCTCTTCCGACCACTTCATAGCAAATAGTATGTTTATCAAATTAGAATGGCTTTATTGAATGTGTGCTGAAGGAAAAGGCACTTAAACGTATCATTTCAACATTATTTTTGACAATGAAATAAAAAGTGCACATCCGCAAATGAATACAAATATGGTTTGTTACACTCTAAAAAATTATGCCACTTATTTTTTTTTTTTACATTTACCGTGGTTGAAATGAATAGAAATTGCATTTTTCAGCCTTGAAACGGGAACAAATGTTTTTTATCAGAAAATATTGTGACATATTGTGCATGTGTTGCTTTGTGTTCAAAATTTGGTAAATACTGTACCGCAATATTGATGCTAATTTCATTAGCTCTTCTAAGCTAGCTGACTTTTGTAAGGAAAAGTTGTGGTTTGTTTCAATACAGCATGTGTAATTCTCTTGTCACATGCTAAAACTACAATTCAGATGCTCTTGTCACTCACTAGGCCACACCCCTTAAAGGCACACATACAACACTACACTCTAAAAAACAGTTGGGTCAAAAATAACCAAACTATGGGTCAAAAATGGAACGATCCACTTAATGAGTCAATTTGAATCAAACTTTCTCACTTAAAATAGAGGATCGGTCCATTTTCGATCCATAATTGGGTTACTTTTGACCCAACTGTTTTTAGAGTGTACAGTTGGGACTCAACGTGCTGTAAATAAATAAATACAAACGTAATAATAAAAAAATATGTATGTAAATAAATAAATAAATAATAAAATAAATAAAATAAAAACATTAAAAAATAATAATAATAACTGACATAAATAAAACAAGTTTTGAGTTTTGGGGTGTGCTTTTAATCCTAAAATCATTATTATTATTTTTACTTGTACAAATGGTTTCCTTTTAGCCACATTCAGTTCTGCCAGTGCTGCCTGTCACTTTTGCGGCTGACATTCCGTCACGGATAAAATAAAAGGCGAGAAAATGACTAGGCTACTTCCTGCTAAGTAATGCATCGTTTGTGCTTTACAAGTATTTAGCGGCACTCGCCAGCCAAATATCTACTAAGTCAGGGACAGCCGGGCGGGGGAGGCATTTGACTAGATGATTGCATTCTGTCAGGAACAGAGTGGCCAGACAAGGTGAGTCAACCGATCGTCACACAGGCGGCCATCTTGTGTCTATTCTGTGTGAATGACTGACCTGGAGGTGAAGCGTGGAAAGCTGCACTTCATCCTTCCAGGCGAAGTCCAGACCACAGCTGCCTCCCTCTCGACTCGCCTTTTCGTGCGAGCGCGCGCGTGTGCACGCAGCAGATGGTTGCGTGTGTCTGCAGGTGTTTGTGTGTGACCTCTGCCGTCGGGCTTGGTCTGAAAAATGTCAGCTGACAGATGGCTCAAAGTTTATTTACTCTCAGGCACTTCGTTTTAAGCACCCTTTGGGGGAAATATTTTATTCAGTCTGTTGATTTTGTGATGATGGCCGTGTTTGATTTCTATTATTAATGCTGTAAGGATGCGTGTTACAAAATAGAGAACAGTCGGGGAAGAGAAGTCAGGTTTTTTTCTTCTGAGTTTTCTTGACGGAATGGTGTCACAGTCATACCAAGTCAACAACTTTTGGTATAAAACACGGCATTGGTATTGTTAATCACTAAAGAATACCAAATAAAAGACAATAACAGTCATCAGAAAAAAAAAATTCAAAAAAATTTAATGCAAAACAGACCTTTAGCCGAAATTAATGTAAATTATTGTTAGTAAAATGTATCTCCTGTGTTATTGTGCTTTTATTTTCAGATTTCGCAATACATACTTTACTACAGAAGCGTATTGCATTCACTTTTCAATTTTGGGGGGACCTTTGTTTTATTTTGTGTTATATTTTTATTTTTTATTTCATTTATTTATTGATGTATTTATTTTTAATTTTCTGTTTTCTGAATATTTTTTTCTGTTTTACTGATTTTTTTTCTCTGCCATAAAAACATATTTCGAAAAACAGGTGGAAAAATGTTTAGAAAAACTGGAGGAAAAATTACTCAGAAAAACTGAAAAAAAAATTCTGAAGATCAGGGGGGGAAATATTTTTTAAAAACGGGGAAAAAATATAGATTCTTATTGATTTTTTTTTCCTTGATTTTTTTTTTACCTCTTAACTGTAAGTGACTTGTTGCGGACTCACTATGTTGGAGGTATGCGGGAAAGTGTCTGCCATTAGCGAGTTTACAACAAGTCACTTGGTTTTCTGAGGGTATTAAAAAAAAAAAAAAAGAATTACTCTGAAAACCTGAGCAATAATTTTTTTCAGTTTTTTTTTAATAATTTTTCCTCCTGTTTTTCTGAATATTTTTTCCTTGTTTTTTGGAATTATTTTTTACGACAAAAAAATAATAATCAGTCAAGCAGAAAAAAATATTCAGGAGAACAGGAAAAAAATTGCACAAAAAAACAAAAATATTAGAAAAACAGGACTTTTTTTCCCAAGTGAATGCAATACGCTTCTGTAAATTACACTGCTTTTTTTTTCTTTAATAAAAACATACTCTTTTTTTTTTTTAGGCTGGGATGGATTAATGGCAAAAGTAAATTCATTTAAGAGCTTAGTCACAAATCAAACCCCAAATTCAAGGTAGCAATATATTAATAATTAATATTGCATTTAGATTAAGACTCTTGCATTGTCATTATTTGTTATTTATATACATTTTGGTCTTGAATTTTGTTCGATCGAGTGGATGTTTTCTCTGCGTGTAGACGCCTCATAAACAACGGAGTAAATGCGTGTTCTTGCCAGGATTGATATGAAAGACAAACAACCGCACAAATACCCATAATCCTTTTGTTTCATTCTTGTTGTGCAGACGGGCACCTCTGAAGGCAGCGCATCCCATTTCACAACAAAAGTAAAACCGGTAAAAGCCTCTCTTGTTGGTCACTTGAGAACAAGAAACAGGCCTAAAATCTGGAAAAAAAAAAGAAAAGAAAAAAAGAAACAGGCCTAAAATACCACGAGACCGTCTTCTAATGGCAGCTTTCAGCATTTAACATCCTTAGTAATAATAATAATAATAATAATAATAATAATAATAAACGTTTCTTAGTTTTGACACATTTTGAGGATTATAGAGAAGATCAAGTTGATTGGTATTGCTTCCTTTTTCAAAACCGTGTTAAAAATAAAACTGAAATGATTTCTGTGTGAGACGAACGGACAAGCGAAAAAAAAGCAAATTGTTTTGAAAAAGTGCACTGAAATGAAATCTTGACGCCGTCTTGCCTTTTGTTGTGTCTACCAGGAAATCCGAAACATGCACAACGAGCAGCTGATGGGCATCCGGCGCGAGGAGGAGATGGAGATGTCCGACGACGACATGGAGGAGGCGCCAGACAGCAAAGACTCCGAGGACTCGGGTACGCTTTTCATGAATGTCTTTCTGCTTCAATGTGAGAAACCTTCCCATAGATGCACTCCGATATCATACAAAGTCTGAATGTCTCAATACTTTTGTACATAATATTATTTAAATTGCCCCAAACTGCTTTTACATGACTTAAAAAGAACGCCCGACTTTTGGAATAATTAAAAGGCGGACGACGGAGAATCTCGGTCGGAGCTCATTAAGGTTCATATGGTAAAAGGAGTTCTAAAAGATATCAAGGCCCGAGACCATTAAGACATTTAAAAACCAATAATATAACCTGAAGCACACGGAGAATGTATAATATACTCACGCCTTCCGGTCTTAGGACACGTGCTGCCAAATTCGGTAGTAATTGTAGACAGGAAATGCTGTTTTTAGAAAGACCAGAAAGCAAAGCATTACTCTAATCAATTTGGTTAGTGATAAAAGCATGCATTAGCATCTCTGTGTTGGCCTGAGAGAGAAAAGGACGGACTGCGTTTAAATTCTCCCAAGTAATAAAAAACGATTTTTGTTCAATTTTTGATGTGCGGAATAAAAGTCCAAAATAGCACACAGATTTTTCACCTGTGTTGAGAGATGTAGAGACAGTGTTCATTCTTTAGTTAAAAGTTTCTCTCTCTGAGCCTCAGGACTGATTAAAATGGAGAAAGTTTGCTGCCCACTCCAAGATTTTCTGCTCAGGATACGGTTAAAAAGAGCATCCATCGGACTGACAGGAAAACAGATGCAGTGGAAATTCACTCCATGCTTTTTAATCACCGAGAGGGGAGCGTAAATAAAGTAAACGATAAAGGACTTGAAATTGAACCTTGAGGCACACCGCATGTTACTTCATATACTTTCCAGAATGTATTTTGAGAGGCTATTTTTTTTTTTATTAAATGAAAAAAAATCCTGATTTTTAAACACCTTCAGACCTTTTACCACCTTTGCAGATGACACGTTGAAATTGTGTGGAAGTGCGTGTGAAGCTGTTCGAAAGCTGCCAGCCGCTGTCAGCCCAGGATAGAACGAGGCGGCTGTTTGCCAAAGTAACAAAAATGGAACGTGTCGCTAAATTTGCCGTCCTAACTTTAACTTCCTGCAGGCCCTCATAGCGGTCCCGATTTCAGGACAGCTTGCCTAATCAACGCAGTGGTTGCTACACGGCTGCATCCATTATACTTTTTTTATTATTATTCTCTCATAAACATCCTTCCTGTTTAGTCCTAATTTTGTTTTCTATGGCACCCCTCTAGGCAGTAAATTGAATTAAAGTGCCTTTTGCATGCTTGCACATTATTACAATAACATTTTTGTCACGTTTTTATTTCCTCAGTCCAAACTCTATGGCAGCCCGTCTAGGTAACAAACTAGTTAGGCTGAATGAATCTGCTGGTTTTGGCATGGAACTAATTATTCAATACAATGATTTTTTTTTTTTTATCACACCGTTAATTCTGTTTTCAAACTTGACAACCCGTCTAAGCAGCAGTCCAGTTGGCCTCACTTAAATATGCCTTCTGTTGTTTCCTGCAACATTGTTGAGTCTAAACTTGACCCCTTTGCTGCCACTTACGGTTTCTCTGGCAGCCTGTCTAGGCAGAACACTATTCATCCATCCATCCATCTATCTATCTATCTATAATTATTTATTTATTTATTCAACCTTCTTTCTTTGGCAACCCATCTAGTCAGCAGACTACCTGTGCTTGAGTTAAATGTGTTCTCTGCTGGTCGCTGCTTTGTTAAATCAATGCAAATTTGCTGTCTTCCTGTTAACTAACTTGCTATTTTCCTGTTTACAAAAATTTCTGTGGCAGCCTATCTAGGTAGCAAACCAGACGGAAAAACATTGCACCCTCTGCTTGTCACATCTTCCATGATGCAATACAGTGATTTTTTTTAATTATTTCAAAATACTCCCAAAACTCAATTTGTATAAATTTTATTTTATGGCAGCCCATCTAGGCAGAAAATTCGCCCTCTGCTGTCACTGCCACATTGTTAATTTCCACCTGCCTTATATCAGTCCTGATTTTTACTGTTTGCTAATTTGACAGTTGGCAAATCAAAATGGAGATGTATGCAAATGAAGCCTTCGACTCGAATGCTCCGCAACCCTTCTAGTCGGCCATATCGGTAATGAGCGCTTGCTGTCAAACGTCTCGCCTCCTCACCGGATGGCGGGGGTTCGTCGGTTAACTTTCCACCATTTCCGTTGACCTTTAAACACGTCACCCATCCCCGCTCCGACCCCACCACCTCTTTAGGCGCCGATCGATAAGCTGCGTCAGACTCCGGAATAGAAAAGCACAAGATCCGCCCGCGTGTGCATGTAGCGTGAACTCTATCATGGACGCCTGCGGGTCGATAGCGCCGCGCTGACTGTTAAATAACAAACGTGCCGAATCTGTCCAAGCCTGTGACACGTCACAGATCAATACTTCTCGCCTCCAAACCTGCCAGAAGACTACAATCATGCCCAGCGAGTGTTCGTTAACAGTCCTCGACGCAACACTCATAAATACACACAACAAACGTAGCTCTCACTCACAGGATAGCTCTTATCTCCTCTCGGCGTGTTGAAGCATTTTTTTCCCCCTCCCGTCTTCCAGTTGACTTCCCCGGAGACGAGCATACAATAACCCGCCTTTGGCTCTGTTCGATAGGTCGGGTCATATGTCCTGTGGAGATCTGGCGGACAAAACGCTGTGGGATTATCTTTACCTTTTCAGTAGCCGCTAATCTTCTGTTGATCAGGGGTTGTGAGGAATATTGAATTGAAGATGTCAAACGATGTAGCAAAGGAATGAATAGACGGATGGATTTGGCTTTATCGTTGTTTGAAGCGTTTCGCAGATGTTGGTCTTTTTACACACTTTAAACACGGTATTCTTAAACATGCAAAAAAAATGAAATCAAAAATTTTGGTGGCAGAATCTAGTGACAATCAAATACACTGACAGACTGTTGCAGTATTTATAAATTTCCCCACAAAAGTCTTTCCTGCAAAATAGTTGGGACACAATTAAATGGAGTTCTTTGGCATCCTAACTAAGCAGCAAACCAGTTAGGCATAAATTAATTGCACTTTCTTCTGGTTGTTGTCACATTAAATAGTGTATTCAATACAATGATTGTTTTTCTCCAATTAGCCACAAACTTCACCCCCTTTCTGCTTATTCTCTGTTATAATTTCAATGGCAACACGTCTAGGTAGCATATTTGGGACTCGCAGCTTCTGGCAGTGGCTGCCTTAATGTTTAATCGAAACTTTGCTCTCTTAAGATTTCCGTGGCAGCCCGTCTAAGCACCAAACTGTTTGTTGTTATTCAGGATGTTTGATTTTGTATAAAACACACAATAAAAAATATTAATTTTAATAAATAAATGATAATTATTAATTTTAATAAATAAATAAATAAATGTTATTTTTAAATTAATAAATAATAAATAAATAAATATTTCATTTTAATAAATAAATATTAATTTCAATAATTATTTTTGATAAATAAATATAAATTTTAATAAACAAATAATAATAAAAAATGTTAATAAATTAATATACATTTTTATGAATAAATAAATAAAATGAAACTAATAATCCAGTTGCCAGAAAATTTCCGAATTAAAATTAGGTGGTTGTACATTTTAATGGGCATCTGTCAGACATGATGATGATGATGATGATGATGATGATGATGGTGTTGAGCCACCATCATCCCATCTGTCACCTAGTCAGCCCATGTGAGAGCTTTTCTTTCCTTGTCTGGGGTTTCATTTTAAGCCTTTTGATTACACCCTACGAAGTGATAAGATCTTCCCGGTATTATTTTCTTTGCTTCTTTTTTTTTGTACCCGCAGACAATTATGTCAACCCATTCTAAACGATGGCATGCTTCTCACTGGTGCTTAACAACGTTTGAAAATAGCTTCAACGTGACCGTTTGACGTTCCATGTCCACGTGTGCGCAGGCGTGTTGCAAGCCGAGGCCTTGAAGGAGGAGAACGACTCGCTGCGCTGTCAGCTGGACGCCTACCGGAACGAGGTGGAGCTGCTCAAGCAGGAGCAGGGCAAGAACCAGCCAATCAGGAGCGAAGAGGACAGCACGCACACTCAGCAGCTCAGCTTTCTGCAGCAGGCGCTGCAAGGCATGCAGAAGGTAACACGTACATACAAGCCAGACAAACAAAACATCCCCTATGGACTTTATATGCATCTTTTTGGAATGTAAAAGGAAGCCCTAAGAACATACAAACTTGAACCCAGAACCGCTTGGTTGTGAGGCAGATGCGTTAACCACTAACGCACGGTGCTGAAGGAATTAACCACCTTTTTATGAAACTATAATCAAGAAAAACTACTCACTCATTGAAGACTCCTGCGGACTTGTAATGGAGGGAAGAGATTGGTGAATCCATACTGCCACTTAGTGGCCATTTATTGATATGTCATGTATTATAAGCAGAAGTACCTTGAGATACGGGTTTTCAAATCATGTTTACGCATGAGGAACTGCCAATTACCCCCCCCCCCCCCCCCAAAAAAAAATTTACTCTGTAGTTTTCAATAAGAAAAATAGCCATGCTATTTATTAGCCCGTCTGTGCCGCTTTTAATTGTATGCTAGCATCAAGCTAGCAGGAAGGCAACATTATGCGATTGCTTTAAATCAGTGCTTCTAAATTATTTTTTGTTACTCCCCACCAGGAAGAAGTAAATATTTCGCATCCACCAACTCTTCACCTCTACAAAGGAGCTAATACTCCTTCCGCACTCTCTGACAATGAAAGTGCCACTGCCACCTACTGTAGTGGATGTTCAATTACACTTTATTCTACACAGCAAACATTGGAGCGTTAAAATTGCAGAATTAAATTTGTGGGGGTTCATTTTAAGAGTTGATCGCCTCCACGGAGTGTTAGATTGGCTCCGCCTTTCACCGACTCGTCTCCAGTTTGAGACACTATTAAGCACTATTTTCCTCGTCCCGCTTCCTTCGTTATCACTGGGAAATACTTTCAGTCTTGATAGACAAAAGGAGTTCGGGGCCATTTGAATTCATTTTCAGTCTAACTGTGGTTAACATTAACATTCTCCTCAAAAGAGTTGTTAAGGTTAAAGTTGAAAACATCGGCCGTCATTGTCCGTGTACTTTTTCCGAGGCTTCGCTAAAAAAAAGGGGGAAAAAAAGGTTTTATTTTACTTACCTTCTCGCAATTTTGCTTGATTTATTGTTTTTATCTTATTTCATAAGAATTCTATACAGTTTAGTATTTCATCATATCATTTCATGCAGAGATAGAGCAGCATACTGTCACGTGCGTTGTGTTACGTGAAGTTATGTTGAATATTTATGAATGAAGAAAGCCATCTAGTTTTATACTCGAGTAAATTGTGTTTTGCCATTCACGGGTGTTTCCAAAGGGGTCGCCATTGTAAAGTGACTTGTAGTCCGGGGTCCTTCGCCAAGTGTAATTTTCGAGTTTAAGGTAGCGTTCCCGTACACACTTCCTGGTGTGAACTCAAAAAAAATCTGACTTCCGCCCATCCTCGAATGCAGCATTAGTTTGATGTTTAGTATGACTGCAAATTTCGAGTGTCAATAAACAGTTTGAAGCCTCTTTTTTTTTTTAAAGAATTGTTCACATTCAAATAACAAAAAAACGATTTGAATCGGAAAGTCTGTTTTGATTTTAAAAATGGGAGTGCATCCAAATCAAATTGAATCGTTCCACTTGAAAACTGTTCTGTCACACCCCGTATCGAACCGCCGTGTATATATACAAATATTTATGGCAGAATGATCCTGTCAAAATCCCACATTTTAATTTTAAAAGTCTGTTTTTCATCTTTTGTCTCCCATCACGTCTTTCCTCTCTCTTGCTGTGTTATGCTTCAAGAGCAGACGCGCCGTTCATGTCCCGCTGTTCATGTCCGCACGCCGACTAATTACCTTTTTATATTGAGCAGGTGAATGGATTAAATGAATTGGAAGGCTGTAAATTGGTCTCCCTCGCCGAGCTCGTCCACGCACCGCCCAATCCGCATCTCGCTCACGTTCCTCCTGCTGAATTAGCCAGAGTGCAAGACCCCCCACCACTCTTCTTCTGTCTCCAGAAACATCTCCTCGCCGCGGGAGGCCCTCCCTTTCCCCACCATCAGAATATTTGTTAGCGACGAAGGAGGAATCATCCCCTTTTTGTATTTGTTTGCGGTTCTTCTCATTGTCACATTTTGCCTCACTTCAGTTTCAGGCCCCAAATATTGATCAAGAAAATGACACGAGCCTGGTTTAGAAATCAGCAGCGTTGTTCTTCTTGTCGTCACAGCAACTCCTGAAGATGCGCGAGGAGCTGAAGCAGCGGGAGTGCGAGCTGGAGAAGAGTCTGGAGGACAGACAGCAGCTCAAGCATCAAGTGCACACCTTGAAGGAAGGACTGCAAACATTGCAGAAGACACAGGTAACGCACACATGCATGCCACTTTCAAAATAATACAAAAAGTCCCTTTACAGCGATTTATATTTGCAATTTGTTGTAACTATCACCACCAGAAATCATTGTTTAACTGTACAGGCAATGATTAAGTGACATTTTGACATTTTTTATTAGTCAAGCAAATCAATCAAATTCCAGCATTTGCACAAGAATTTACATTTTTCCCCTCAATTTAAAACTATTTCCTGGCAAACAAAAATCTGTGACATGATCTAGAACTAGAGCATTAACACATCTTTTTTTTTTTTTAGGGGCCAGCTCTGTCTCATGCAAATGAGCGACTTTATAGTCCGAACCATTTATTGCTGGGCCAATGGCAAGCTACCACAAAGACAATTAAAAGTATTTTCACTTGGTGAAAATATCAAATGTCAAATGGTGGCAGAATTCATACCATCAACCCTTGAAATTGAAATGGCTCAAAAAGGATTTGTTTTTTAATCAAATTGACCTTAACTCATTCACTGCCACTGACGGCTATAGACGTCAAAAATTTATTTTAACTATTTCTATTAGTTTAACATTTTTTCCCAGTTTTGTTAACAAGAGTATTAAAACCTATATATTTTTTTTTATTGTATTAGAACAGATATAAAATTTGTGATTAATCGTGAGTTAACTGGTGAAGTCATGCAATTAATTGCGATTAAAAATTGTAATCGCCTGACGCCCCAAATTTTTTTTCTTTAAAAATTATAAAAAATAAAAAAATAAAAAGTTTGAAGAAAAGATTATAAAAAATGAGGGGCCTCAGGCGATTAAAATTTGTAATCGTAATTAATCGCATGACTTCACTAACCCTAACCCGTTAACTCTCGATTAATCCCAAATTTTATATCTGTTCTAAATGTACAAAAAAATTCTAGGCTTTCATACTCTTGTTAACAAAAATGGAAAAAAAATGTTAAACTAATAGAAATAGTTCAAATTATTTTTTTTACGTCTATTGCTGTCAATGGCAGTGAATGAGTTAAGTGTGCATGTACGTTGCCTTAGCATCCTGTAAAAATTAGCTGGAGCTTTTTAACGGTAAAGTAAAAACATACACACATGCTAACTTCAGATAGCAACATATGCTAAGCTTAGATCCTCACCCGCATTCAAAGATTTTAGTCATTCGTCAATATTCTTTACTTAAGCTTACTTCTTTTCACCAATTTTTAGGGCATTTACAGATAGAGCGGGAAAAAAATTGAATGCCTGAGTATCGGTTCCACAAGGAGAAATTTGTGAATAGCAAACAGCAAGTAGGCAGAAAGTCGCTATGTACATCTTATGTGAAGCTAACACTGTTAGCTAAGGCTAATGGATTTGACATATGACTAAAATGATTCAATAAAATTCTAAGCCAAGATACCCCTTGTATTTACTTGTGTAATTTCCCTCATCAAACACAATCCAGGGCCTCAACTATTTGTATACAAACATTTAATTTGCCATAATAAGCCTCCTTTAAGGCATAATATCCTCAAAAATGTCAAACTTGTAAATAAAAGCATGATGAGCTCCTTTGGCGCCGCAAGAACTAACTGGCTCATTTGAATAAACTCATACAGGCGCCATCAGACATTCCCCAAAATGTCTTTTTCTTTCGGCTTCATTTCCAGCGGCGCACAAGTGAAGCGAGCACAGCGAGCGCGCGCGACGATTTGCCGCTTGAGTCTTCTAATGTTCTTGTTTCCCTCCCAACGAGCTCCATTTGTGCTTTTTTTTTCTCCCTTTTTTTTTTTTAAAGACGCTCGAAAATGGACCGTTATTTTCCTGCACTTTGCTACCAAATGAGCCGATTCATTTGCCCACATCGCGTCTTCTCATATGTAGCTTGTGTAACCAAGCGACTGTTCCATATTGGAAACGATAGCTATGGGGAACTTTGAAATCATTTGTGACCTTATTATAGTGGTTTATTTTATTCTATTTTAAGATTTCTAATGTTCAAAGGTTCCTTCTTCATCGTCATCGTAATTCATCCATTCATCCCGGGAACACCTTTGTTATTCGAGTGTCCACCCTTGAGACGTGTTTCCCATCCAAAGGGCTCGATATCGATCGGCGAGAGGGATGACACGCAATATTTTGTCCATCAACTAGCGTTTCAAGTAATGTCGGCTCATATTCACAGTGTTGCGCTCGCTAATGCGCGTGAGAAAAATGGCTGTCATTAAAAGGCAGCCCAAGGACTGATATTATTACAGTCCATGTTTGGAACCATATGTCCTCTTAAGGCTGGATTTGAGTAGGTCTCCTCCTTGCGATCGAGCCCAGGGACAGACATGTCAATACTGTATTAACGGCAATGGCATCGCTAATAAATGCATTCCACCGTACCGGCGTACGCTGGGAAATATGCAAATTAAATTCACAGTGTAGGCGCAAACATGAATCGTGAGAGGCACCCTCATTAATGGGGGACAGAAAAATCCATTTCTGGGTGTGCGTTTCCCTCAAGATTAGCCGCACTTGTTGGGTGATTTGTCACGCTGACGAGATCTTTTTCAACCATCGACTGACCGACCCCAATTCCCTCGCTATTCCCGCCACAACCCATGGAGTTAGCATGCGTTAGCGCTTCCGCAGCAGACTGCTGACTCTCAGCTTCCTCATCTGACCAAATATATTTGCATTCATATCATAAATATTGATATCCTTCAGTAAGTATTAGATTCCATCTATCTGGATGCAGTCAGACTTTGGCGCAAGTTAGGTACTTATCTGGATAGCTATCTAGTTTGTTTGTTAGCTACGTCGTATGTTAGCTTATTTTTTAGCTAGCTCGTTGGTGAGTTATGTTGTTTGGGAGTTAACTAGTTTGTTTGTTTGTTTAATTTGTTAGTAAGTGGTCCAGATAGTTAGCTAGCTAGATCATTAGAGAATTTGTTTGTTAGTTTGCTAGTTGTTTAGCTTGCTAGTTAGTTGTTTGTGCATTACCCTATACCTTGCTTTTAGCTTGTGTTTTGTGAATTAATGATTTAGCTTAATAGTTATCACGCTTGCTAGTTCATTATGTAGTTAGTTAGCTAGAAAGCTGGTTAGTTTGTTAGCTTGTTTAGCTCGATTTGTTACTTTCTTAGTACTTCATAGCCAGTTATGTAACTATTTTGTTAGTTTGTTTATTTGTTAGCTTGTTTCTATTAAGGAAACCGATTTTTTGCAATATGGATATTTTGCTCCCCTCTTGGTACTTTCTAGTTAGTTGGGTAGCAGGATTACTCAAACCAACTGTTTGCACAGGGCTGGTGAATGAGAAGTAGATTAGGAAATTTTACTGACTGTTAATTATTTTGTTCTTTGATTTCCCTGTTAACTCATTCACTGCCATTGACGGCTATAAACGTCAAATATTCATTTTAACTATTTCTATTAGTTTAACATTTTTTTCCATTTTTGTTAAGAGTATGAAAACCTAGATTTTTTTATTGTACATTTTGAACAGATAGAAAATTTGTGATCAATCGTGACTTAACTCGTGAAGTCATGCAATTAATTACGATTAAGAATTTTAATCGCCTGACGCTCCTAATTTTTAATAATCTTTTCTTTAATTGCATCAGGCGATTAAAATTTTTAATTGTAATTAATTGCATGACTTCAATAGTTAACTCACGATTAATCATAAATTTTATATCTGTTCTAAATGTACAATAAAAAAATTCTAGGTTTTCATACTCTTGTTAACAAAAGTGGAAAAAATGTTAGAAATAGTTCAAATGAATTTTTGACGTCAATAGCCGTCATTGGCAGTGAATGAGTTAAATAATAAATGAATTTAATCAACAAAATAACCTTATATTTGTCTACCCCTACTCATCAAAATCAAATAAAAGCAACAAAAAAAACAAGGAAAACCTTATCTATAATTACAACATCAGGGGAAAAGCTGCGTCAACAAAACAGAACCGCTCACCCCTCCAATGAAATAAAAATGCTTTCCCAAACTCATTTTACAACCCTGGAAATACTCTGGGCTGTAACGGGGGCGCACATCCAGCTCCTCATGTGTGTTTCTCATTTGTGTTGCAGCTGGAACGATCCAAACAAGACGACAGAGGCAGCGACGAGGCTGCTAATCAAACCAATGTAAGCGGCGGCCTTCCTCCCTTCGCTTCCCTCGTGTGACATAACACGATCATTCCCATCCGCTCAGCATTAGCCACCCAATAAAGTCGCATGTGTGTGCGGGAATTACAGTTTAGGGAGGGGGCTTCAAGACGACATGCACACCGCGCGAAATATTATGTAGGACGCCAAACACAAACATTATTCCTTCTCCCTTTTTTTTTTGCCACCTGTCACAGCTCCCAAACAAACTGTTTGATCATACTTCTTCTGAGTATTCTTTCCGTGTGTGTGCATTGCTCCCGGCGACGTGCCTTCCCTCGCCTCATTCCCTCCATTCTTCCCGCCACGTATGATGTGTTTCCTCCACTTATCCGCATGCTGCTTGCATTTTGTCGTCTGCATCAATTTGTTTGCTCCACGCCTGCTGGTTGCTTATTTACCTTCTAAGCTTCATATGAGCTTAAATGAGACGCATTGTGCTTTTATTTCACAATTTAATACCGGTCTCAGGTCATCTCAATAACGCTTGTGATGTTCAGATGAAAATGCGCCAAGGATTAGGAATTGAAGCAAACTTTACATCAGGGGTGGGCAAAGTAAGGCCCGCGGTGCACATACAGCCCAGTCCGCTGCTTCTGATATTGTCAATTGCTTCTTAACTCTTTGACTGCCAAAAACGTTAAATAACGTTTAGTAAAATCCTATGGAGGAGTGCCAAAGACGTTAAAAGACGTTTGTTTCAAAACAGAGGTGAAACTAACCATTTTCTATTGTTGATTACTGAAAAACGGAATAAGGTAGAAACAAACTTTTTTTTCTGATGAAAGATGAGAGTCCAATCTTTCATTTGGTAGTATGTGTGTTTCCATAGTCCAAACACATAATTTTCTGTGGCCCTTGAAAGATCAGTCAAAATGCTTAAAATCTGCTGGCACTGGGGACAACCCGTTTCTGAAAACGTCTGGCAGTCAAAGAGTTAAAGGGATACTTGACTCATTGAGTTATTTTCAACAGTAAAAAGTTGATAATTAAAAAAAAAAAAAATTCGCTGCCATTGACGGCTATAAACGTCAAAAGATCGATTTTTACTGGGTTGGCAGTGAATTAGTTAATTTGATCATTTTTCATGTACAATTAATACCTTTAAAAAAAAAAATCCACTTGCTGTCGATGTCAACTAGCTGAAGATGACCTCACCTGTGCTGAGGAAGTAGGTAACGACCAATCATGGCTCACCTTTTTCAACAGTAAAAAGTTAATAATAAAAAAAAAACTCATTCGCTGCCATTGATGGCTATAAACGTCAAAAGATCGATTTTTACTGGGTTGGCAGTGAATTAGTTAATTTGATAATTTTTCATGTACAATTAATACCTTTAAAAATAAAAATACACTTGCTGTCAATGTCAACTAGCTGAAGATGACCTCACCTGTGCTGAGGAAGTAGGTAACGACCAATCATGGCTCACCTTTTTCAACAGTAAAAAGTTAATAATAAAAAAAAAACTCATTCGCTGCCATTGACGGCTATAAACGTCAAAAGATCGATTTTTACTGGGTTGGCAGTGAATTAGTTAATTTGATAATTTTTCATGTACAATTAATACCTTTTAAAAAAAATCCACTTGCTGTCAATGTCAACGAGCTGAAGATGACCTCACCTGTGTTGAGGAAGTAAGTAACGACCAATCATGGCTCACTTGTTTTCTGGGTTTGGTCAGCAAACTGAGCCATGATTGGTCGTTACCTACTTCCTCAGCACAGGTGATGTCATCTTCATTCGACACAAAGTGGAAAAAATTAGTCAAGTATCCCTGTAAAGAGATTAGAGTCTGAAAAAAGGTAAACCCGTATGAACATGAATTATTTTCACTCATGGAGGCAGCACTTCATGCCCCTTATCCCTCTTATCAATCGTATCCAGGCATATGTCAAGTAGTCCCACTGTTAAATCGCAGTGATACAAAAGTCAGAATGGCTCACTCACTGGCACTTTTCCCGAAAATAGGTAGCTCACAAAATTGACCAAATTTAATTTTGCATATATCCACTCTAAAACGTGTATTTGTGTGTACTTTGTGTGTGTATGCAGGAAAGCGCACCTGTGTCTTGCAGTCAAGAGCGGGAAGGCCCGACAGAGAGGAGGTCCCCAAGTCCCGTCCATTCTGAGAGAGAAGCCCTGCTCGTCGGTAAGACCCGTTTTGTTTTGCATTTACAGCCTCAGGAGTCCATATTAGGCCCCATAAGATTTTGGTATACAGTGGTGCAATTTGGACCTGGTAAAAAAATTGCCTTAATTGTGATCTGCTTTTTATTTGGCTTTTTTTTTCAGATAAACACAGAAGGGAAACTTAAAACTAAAATGAAAAACAACGACAGTACAACACATTTATGTTAGTGTGCTTCCCTCCATGGAATAAAATGTATTTATAGTCTTTTTTTTTTTTTTAATGTTTTGAACTGATGTCATGTCTTATCTTGTACCTCTACATTGAAAGAGGCTAATTATATGTCCTTTTTTGCTTGTTCCAAATTTTTGAAGACAGATTTCTTGTAAGAAAAAACACCTTGCAAGGATGATTTATTAAACAGAGAATTCTCCGGTCACGGCAACAGCACTGAACATCTCGTATGAGGTGGAATTTTCAGAGTGCGCATGTGCCCCCTCCCTCGGGGAAGAGGGCTTCTTATAGTAAAGTAAAACGCCTCTTCTCCTACTAAGAATGAGTAGAACAGATTGGTTCTCACACAATATGTTACATAATATTATTTTCGTACACAGACTGCAGCTGTATTCATCTCTAGACAAAATATACTTTCAGGGCACCTCTCGTCCCAAAACAATATCTCACAAACAAATTGAACCAGAGTTAGAGTGGCCGTGAGCGATGGTGCTCTCAGGGTATGTGTGGCAAAATCTGTTCTCACGAACAGAATGTGTTTTCCCACAGAACACTGAGAAGGAACTTCTAGACCAAACAATGTGTACCAGCTTAGTTTAAGGTCAAATTATACTGAGTTCAACACTATTTTACTACTTCACATCTATAAAACATTTCAACATGGTTAATATATGAAATAAAGAATTAAAAATGTTAATAATGTATAACAACATCCACTAAGTAATATGCTGGAAATGTTTACAAAAGTATATCTTTGAAGTGCTCCAATTGGACCTTGAAGCAAACTAGCAAAGCCGATTTGCATCTATAATTCACACATCCATTTGTTTTTGTTCGAACCGCGTGCCTGAATGCACGGAGAATGCTCAATGTCTGCATCCTGGCTTGTTTGGTGGTCGCAGCGCATCGCTCATGTTTAGCTATTTGCTACAAGGGACGCAAATTGTTTTCCTGGTGAAAAAGCCTCAAGCGCTGGCGGCGGCGGCGGCGGCCTTGGTAGGGTCGGTCTCTTGATGCTCCGCAGGTGGTTGGTATGAGCGGAGTGGGTGTATGATGGCTCCCCGGGGGGCCCCCGTGTGTGAACAGAAAGCAGATGGTTACTTTCACTTGGGGGAGAGGTTGTCTTTGACGAGGCCTTGGCGACAACGCCGTCGTTAAACACTTGCCCTTATATGGTTTTCAGCCGCAGTGTAAAAGACGGAACAGGAAATGGCGCCACCGTTGTCCTATTTGGGCTGTATTTATTATTATTTTTTGTTGATATTAGCATGTTTGTGTCCTGCCTTTAGGAATCATCTCCACATTCTTGCACGTGCATCCTTTTGGAGCCAGCATCGAGTACATCTGCTCCTACTTGCAGCGACTCGACACCAAGGTACGTCATCCAGATGCAGAGGTGTGGATTCGAGTCATGTGACTTGGACTCGAGTCATGAATTTGACAACTTTAGACTCGACTTGACAAAATGTTAAAAGACTTGCAACTAACTCGACTTGGACTTAACCAACTATGACTTGTGATTTCACTCGGACTTGAGCTCTTTGACTTGAAAAGACTTACTTTTTCTACCAAAACAAAAAGATAAAAATGTTATGTATGTTAATGAGTAAATTCCTCATTCAGACAAGCCGCAAAGGCGCCAACACACGCCGCCTACGCTAAGGCAAACAAACTTCAAAATAAAGCTGACCAAATAACACATTGACACCAATGCAACAGCCTTGGCGGATTTTACTTTGAAGTCTGCCTGCATGGTGGCGTGAACGCCAACTTGACTACTTCCCTTTGACATTTTGGCTTACGCTATCAACGTTTTTATTGAAATTACGTATTTTCTACCACCATTATCATAATAAGCATATTAAATAGCTCATTTAGGACGCAAAGAAACCGCATGTTAATTACGCCGTCATTGCACGATACGGTACAAGTCGCCAACATTTGTGGCTAGTAGCTAATTGTTAGCATTAGCATTGAGTGCCTGGCTAACAACAGTAGTTTGACAGCTGTTGCTTGGCTTCGCTCGCTTTTCTTATTCGGTATTGTGGACCTATGATACCTTGTAATCCACTTGCCCTGTTTAAACGACGGGAATGTGCCTTAAATTGCACTGAGATGTATTTTTTATTATTAAAAATAAATAAATAGAACTTTGCCTTCATTTATCATTATTTTATAAAACATTAGCTTTAAAAAAAAAAAAAAGCCCAATATGGCCATTTGGATTTTAGGAACACAACTTCAAGTGCATTACAAGTGCAATATATGATACCTTCTTATTTTATACATGGACTATGTATAAAATAATTATGTATCTTGCCTTATATTGTTGCCTTATATATGTATTATATATATTATAATTATATTTTTGTGATCCGTTGCACCACTAGTTGTTTGGGTACAAAAACTATGAGGTGGTCAACAACAAAACGAATCGCAGTATGTCCAAGATTAGATCACTGACGGAGAGGCACCAACTTCAAACTTCGTTCAACATCTGAAGTTGCTCAAAGAACGGTAAGTAAGATAATGTCCGTTGTTTATGGGCTAATTATCATTGCTAGCTGCGTAGTTAATGAGACTGTAAACTCAGTGGTAACACATTGCAAACACGGCAATCTGTTGCAACATTCTGGGTTCACTCCCTGAGTCCCTGACTCCTACTTTGATGCTCACCTCAAATATCATCTATGATCTTGTTAAAATGACTCGAAAGGACTTGAAACTCAAACGTGTAGGACTTGTGAATCGCTTGAGACTTGAGGGCAAAGACTTGAGACTTACTTGTGACTTGCAAAACAATGACTTACTCCCACCTCTGTCCAGATGCTATGCTAACATGCTAACAGTTGGTATGGTAACATATGTGACAGGCTCGGGCAAAAAAATGAAAATTGAGATTATCATGTATTATAATTCTGCACTTAATTGCCGCTAAAATCCGACCTTGCTTTTAAAATGTGTTTTAACTGAATTATGTGGTTAAAAACAACAAAGTCAAACAGTGCTGATTGTTGACACGGCGTGTACCACACTGATCTTGGACGCAAATGAGAATCTCAGAAGATAAGATAACATTTTATGCTAAAGGTAAATGCTATAAGAGCATCTCCATGACAAATTAAAGAAATGTATAACATGAATGGCATTAAAAACCCTGCCACAGTTTGGCTTTAGCCCCTAGTGCTAGCTAGCTAGCTCCCTAGCAGGTAAACCAGCACCATGGGAGCTAGCTAACTAGCACCTGAGGCTAAAGCCAAACTGTGGCAAGATTTTTACTTTCTGGACCTGTTTTGGTCACCTCTGACGAATGGTAAATGTGCGTTATTGCCACCTACAGGACTGAAGTGGAACTGTATCTTCATTCTGATGTTGTGACTGTGATTATGTTGTCTCGAGGTGAAAATGAAGTCAAATAGTCTCGCTCATCAAGCCAAAAGGCTTATTGATCCCTTAAAGAAAGCATACGCCCTTTGTTGTTTCCCTATTCAGTGAACTGGTCATTAGGAAATGCCTTATAATTGCATCCAGGTTGTTTGTGTAAAACAGTCGATTCAGCCTCAGTCGCCATCCGTGACTCCAGGTTGAACAAGTAAAACTTGCAGAGAAACTTCTTCAGACAGTGTGTCTCCGTTTCCCAGACTGAAATGTCATTGGCGCGTGCGCCTGGCACGATCTGGCCCGTCGGCCCATTTCCCCCGATGCCGGAACATATTAAAAGCACGTCCTTCCCTGGCCGAGACGCCGCTAGCCAAACAGCGCCATCAATCCTACGGCCGCTCGGCCTTCCTTTCACTCACGTCTCGTCTGCCCGAGTGGCCCTCTTTTATTTCCGTCTGTTTAAGACACGTTATTACGCCACTGCTCAGACGGACCGTTCTCGCTTTCATTGATTTACGCCCAAATTCTTTCCCACTCACTACTCTGACGACTATACTTGCGAGTTTGATTCAGGGCAGATGGCCCAAAATTAGGATTGTTTTCAATCACAGCTACACTGATAACCTGGACAATGTTCTGGTTCAAATCCTCAACCCAATGTGCTGGGTATGAACATTGGTTGGGTCCCTTTTGGACCCAACACTCAGTTAGCCATTTTACCCAATTTGGGTTACTTTTTACCCAGCAGTTCTAAGAGTATAAATTCCTAATTTATTCCTTTTTATTCTCGTAAATATGGAGGAAGAAAAATAAATAAAAGTGACAATCAAAACAGATATAAAGTAAATACAAAAAAAATATTTTAAATGGAAATAAACACAACAAATATATACTCATAAATAAAAATAACAAAAACAAGATTCAAAAAATAAAAAAATATAAAAATTTATACAAAAATAAATATAAAACACTAATGTATTCAGTTTCATTCGCGTAAATATGGAGAACCAAAAAATAAATAAATGTGACAGTAAAAATGTTTTTTTAAATCAAAATTTTAATTATAAATTGAAATAAAAACAAATATCTATACATGAATACATACAAATCATAATAAAAACAAAAAATAAAAAACAAGGTTAAAATAAATACAAAAATAAATAGATTATTTAATATAGATCATTTATTCAGTTTTATTCCTGTAAATATGGGGACCAAAAATGCTAAAATAAAAAATAAATAAAAGTGACAATAAAAACAGATATAAAAGTATATAATTAAAAAATTAAATACAAAAATATTATAAATGGAAATAAAAACAACAAATATATATAAATAAATACAAGTACAAATAAATTTAAAAATTTAAAACGAGATTCAACAAATAAAAAATTGTGAAAATAAAATATATATATATATATATATAGTATAATTAAATATCAATCAATGAATAAAAATGCTGTTCTCATATTTATTTATTTTATACTATAGATGCTGTGAGCATGAAATGTGTCATTAAATGTTATTCAAATTTTCTTTGGTTTATTTTGTTTTTGTATTTATTGCCACAATTATATTAATTTTTTTAATCTTCTTTTTTATTTTTGTATGTATTTTTACTTTATCTATATTTTTGTTTGTTTTATTTCCATGTATATATATTTTTTGCATTTATTTTAACAGGGGGGGGGGGGGAAGCATTTTTGGTCCTCCATAGTCTTCCAAATCAAAATACTCCCGGCGACCCCCGAGAAATGATCCAGTTCCAGCATGTTTCTTCCCCATGGCTGTGACTCATCGTGTCACACACGAGTCAAAGAAAAAACACAAATCTTCTCTTGACTCGTCGTGTTTATTTGTTGCCGCGATGATGCGTTCGGGCGCCCACGTTTTGTCTGCTCTTCCCACACACACTCCAGTGCACAACACTCATTAGGCAGCCGCACGCACATTTGTCAATATGCCTGGCTGCCCTCCATCTACAACAAGTAGAAGAAGAAGAAGAAGCCATTCTGCTTATCTGGTGAAATCACATAGCCGTTGCTGCTCTAAAGGGGAGGGGGACACACAGCAGCAACCATCACGGATTGAGTCATTGTGCAGTTAATAATACAGACGTGTCTTTCTTCAGCGCTGAAGGTTTCAACAAAATCTAACAGTTCATCCACAAAGTGTTTCAGCCGCTATCTTGTGTTCCTAAGTTCCTGCCCTGCAATTCATTTTTTGCAATACTATAAGAGTAAATATGGGATAACTAACATATATTTATTCTAACAAGTAGTTTAGTTTTTTCCACTTTCGTTCTCAGAGATTGAAATTGAAAATGTCCAAAATGGCGACCAGCTTCAGCTCTGCCCTTCCAAATCCACTTTCAACCCAATCTGCTGGGTCAAAATAATGAACCCAACATTGGGCAGAAGTAACCCAATTTGCTTAAAAAAACACATTGAGTGTGTCAGGAAACCAACCCAGTATTTTTTGTGTGTGTATCCAAATAAAACTAAAACAAATATTTTAGCTAGAGCTGATTTTAATTCATTCACTCCCGACCATTTTCACTGAAGCAATCCCCTTCGCTCCCGGCTGTTTTACTGGATTTTGCAAGGTGCATAAAATATTCTGTTGGAACCTAGCAAAAGAAAGATTAGTTTCTTCTTTCATCAGAAAAAAAAGTATATTTGTATTTGTTTCCGTTTTGTTGCAACATGGCCCTGGTCAATCTCTTATACTGTACTGCCACCTGCTGGCCGTTTTTGTAATAACTCCCATTGCTTTAAGTCATCTCTTCAGGTCAAAGGCTGCTTCAAAGCCTTCTGTATGTTCTAGCATTAAAAAAAACATTAAAAATGTATATATTTTTGGGAGTGCAGGACAACGTATTAAAAAAACGTATTAATACGTTTTTGGGTTTGAACAAGTTACTAGCCCACTCTTGTCTTTGTAGATCAACCCGGCGGAGGTGGAGGCTCTCCTTTCCCGGCTCCCCTGCACTTTCAGGCAGGAGCTGACGGGCGTGGGCGCCAGTCTGGAGAAACGTTGGAACTTCTGCGGATTCCAGGGCATCAAGAGCACGTAAGGGCGCGCTCGTGGAGGGAGCGCCAAAACCCTCCACGGCTGTCAAGACGCCGTCCCCGCGGATACAAGGAATGTTTACTTGACACGCCCGCGACTCTCCGGGAGTCGGGGCAGAGGAGTCACTGGATTCGGACGCGAGCGCGTCGAAAGCTTTCTGAGCCTTTTTGCCGGGTGCGAGCAGGACTACACAGGGCTATCACCTGCCACGTCATCAGGGTCGAACTCTTCAAACCTCCAAAACCCTGCGGCCTCCACCCCGCCTCTTTTTTTGTTTTTTTTATGTTGTCCCTCCTGGTTTGTAACATAGATGATGAAAAAATGAAATCATATATTTCTTCATTTTCTGTAAAGGCTGTGAAGAGTTGCATAGAATTGTTGTTATACGCTGTACATGCTTGGATTGTATTTTTGATTATAAAAAGGGAATTTTAATACGACACTGTTTTGTTTGGTGTTTTTTCATTTTCAACTTCTTGAGTTTCAAATTAGGTTTTTTTTTTTTTTTTTTTGCATGTGGCCAGCCGAACCCCCCCCCCCCCCCCCCCAACCCAATTAATGTATACAGTATTCATTAAATCATTTGGCAACTTTCTGCAAGGCCCTAACGAGTGAGCTGCCGCCTCCCTGGCATAAACGAGGATGCTAATGCTGCTCTCTTTTTGCGTTCACCCACAAGGCTGTTTTTTTTTGTTGTTTTTTTTTTTAACGCTGCCGGTGCGCACGAAAGCAACACGTCGGCCATCACAAGAGAATGCCACAAACGGACTAATTAAAATTCCCTGGAACGCCGCTCTCCTCTCCGGCCATTGTTGTTTGTTCATTTAGCGCCATTAAAAAGGTGCGAAGCAGCAAACAGTGCGCTCCAATGTCACAACGAAGGGCGGCCATTTCCATCGCTGAAGATGACTCTAATTGGATACGCGGGGTTCCTTTGGGTGATTTCATGATGCGGGAGATAGCCTTAATTACCTCCCCGTCTCGTGCTGCTTCCTGACGGCGTCCTCCTCTACTTCATTATGACCGTCTCCCTTCAGCGAGCGCATAATGAGGATGCCGCCTATGCCTGTTGACGTGACACCTAAATACCAACAACAATCACTAACACTGTGGAAATGACACTAATGCAGGTGCCGAGTTCAGGTAGAGATCCTGCTAAGCTATACCCAGAAATACATCCACCCGTGTGTTTTACACAATCCAACACTTCCGTCGTCCAGGTCCTGTAGTGACGAAGCAACCCCAGACCATCACACTGCCATTGCCGTATTTGAAAATAGGCATAATGTTATTTCTGACACAAGCACAACTTTCTACCTCAGTTACGACCAAGGTTATTTTAGTGAACTAACGAAATAACTAAAACTAAAATTCAAAATTTTGTTAAAATAAAATAAAAACGAAAATGCTTTTAAAAAAAAAAATAATAATTTACAAAACTAACTAAAACTAACTATAATTATAGCGAAAACGTTTTTTGTTTTAGTCTTTGCTAATAAATTTAATACACGAACCTTTGGGGTTGATTTTAAATGTAATTTTAAGTATATTTATTTCAATATTAACCGGAATAAGGAAGTGTGTCATCGAGCAGCAACCATTAGAAAAAGCACCTTCAGATGACATCGCTCCGAGGCGACAATTTTGCGCGCTTAACTTTTGGCTGCAATTTCTCACCTCGCCAAGTTTTTCATTTAACTCTGCCGAAATGCAACACTAGGTAAGAAATGTGTTACTTTTTTTGTTGTACTAACACAATACACATTTTATTAAAACAAAAACTAATACTGAAACTAAACTAAAACCAAGCATTTTTTTAAATAACTAAAACTAATAAAAACTAACAGAATCGCCCTGAATAATGAAAACTAAATAAATAAAAAACTATAACTATACTATAACTATCATAACCCCGGTTACGACTCTTATACTACCTCTGAAGGCCTAAAATGCATTCACGTTTTTTTTTTTACATACAACCGCATAAAGGTGGGATATTTGCCGCAATTGTATGCAATTTCTCACATAACATAAGTACATAAAATGTGAAGACACAAACAAAAACAACTTCTATATATGTTTTTAAAGGAGACACGTTAATACAAACAAAAAAGACTTAGTCTCGATTTACTTTGCCGAGCATTGTAGGAGGGCAAAGTTCAGCCAAATGTAAACGTTGTCATACTGAAATATCCAGAGCGAAGACGCACAACAATGTAAGCCAAGCCAAGCATGTGTTTATCTTTGTATCAAGTATCAATTCCAAGTAGAAGTGTATTGAGTAGCAGGTTCACAGTGGTGTCCTTGGAGAAGTCGGTATACTCTCAAATTTTTTTTTTAAGTCGTCCAGAAAACCATCCTGTTTAAGATACGATAACATGTAAGAAAAATACGTCAGTTTTACTTGCTCACAATAATAAAATGATGACTTAGGCCGAATCTTAAAGTACATCTCTCCATCCTTGTGTTTTAACTTACTTTATAATGAACTACCAGTCTAGCTACTAAAAAGAAAGTAGTTATGTAGGGTAAGTGTGTTAAGGACGGCGCCCACTCCGGGGATCGAAACCACCCCGCAAGTAGTTGTAACAAGCCGTAGTATGGCACCGTGCCACCAGGTGGCGCCTCTTTGCTTTTGTTATGCTTATGCAGCACTTTTTCGTTTTGCCGACACCTTCAGTGTATTTTATGCTGTGGACTGGAGCGGGCGTGTCTTTTATTTTTGTTTTTATTTTTACTTTTATTTATTTATTTAAGGGTATACATATATTTTGTTGTTTTTCTATGTCCATTTATATTTATTTTTTGTATTTGTTTGAATTTTATTTTTTATATGCGTTTTTATTTTCACTTTTATTGATTTATTTATTTTTTTTAATTTTGGCAGTTTTGGTCCTCCATATTCACCAAGCTCACATATTATTGAGCGCATCAGAAGGGATTTAGAAGTTATCTCTCAAAAGAAAAAAAGAAGGAAAAAAAGGGATTTAGAAGTGGGTCTACGCAAAACTGACTGAAAAATAAGTGTGTATACGGCGTATACCCTAGACTACACCACTTCTGTACAATGGGAAAGTGAAAGTCCAGTCCAAAGTCCAAATGATAGATTGGTGGGTCAACAGCTCCTCCTATTGAGTTGAACTTGAACTACAGCTAATGGAGATGGTTTCCTCCCACCCTACTCAGCACCCAGGGGTGTTGTAAGCTGACTGCACAGCAAGGCCACATCTTTATGCAATCATCCTTTGTGGGAAAGATTTCATAAGCACTCATACGTACTATCGTCTTTGTCATCTCCTCTCTTACACAAGTGCTATGCAGTGGCCTTCTTTTGTGTATTTGCTGACGCGTATATTTTCATGCATAGTGGAAAATAACTGAAGGATTTATCCAGGTCAAAAGTTAACACGTATTTTCTCCTTTACGCCAAGGAAAGATTTGGATAACAAAGGACTTAGGTTTTGAAGGTTTAGCAAATAAAATATTTTGGTTTTAGCCGTTCTGCTAACAATGTGAAGAAAATGGTTAAAGTATATCATTCTGTGTACAGTCTCAAAACTAGAGAAGCTAGCTGGCTAACATGGCTGCTAATGTTAGACTGCAAATGTTGCGCGTGTATTTTCATGTATAGTGGAAAATAAGTGAAGGATTTATAGATTAATTCAGGTCAAAATTTAACACGTATTTTCTCCTTTACACCAAGGAAAGATTTGGACAACAAAGTTTTCACATACAAGGACTTCGGTTTTGAAGGTTTAGAAAATAAAATCTTTTGGTTTTAGCCGTGCTGCTAACAATGTGAATAAAATGGTTAAAGTATATCATTGTGTGTACAGTCTCAAAACTAGAGAAGCTAGCTGGCTAACATGGCTGCTAATGTTAGACTGCAAATGTTGCGCGTGTATTTTCATGTATAGTGGAAAATAACTGAAGGATTTATAGATTAATTCAGGTCAAAATTTAACACGTATTTTCTCCTTTACACCAAGGAAAGATTTGGACAACAAAGTTTTCACATACAAGGACTTCGGTTTTGAAGGTTTAGAAAATAAAATATTTTGGTTTTAGCCGTGCTGCTAACAACGTGAATAAAATGGTTAAAGTATATCATTCTGTGTACAGTCTCAAAACTAGAGAAGCTAGCTGGCTAACATGGCTGCTAATGTTAGTTGGCAAATGTTGCTTGGCTCATTTTGTACAAACACTTACATAATATAGATAGATGCTAATGTTACCGAACTTAATCCAAAGAGCTAATATCGTTACGTCTGGTGCCAACGTTAGCGTGACTGCTCAGACATATTTTTACAGTACTGACCTTTTCAGCGGACATGCCCACGTCTAAAATTTGGCACGCTTCTGAACAACACCCTTCTCTGCGGCGTGTCAAATTAACAACACATTTTATTTTCCCCTTTATGTGACTTTGGTATTACCCGATAAACGTAGGCACAAATTTGCTAACACTGGCTAACCCTGAGGCTAGTAGAAATAACACAAGTTTGCATGCGATTCTTAACAACTTTCATTTGCCACTCGACTACTTTGCACGTCTTCCAACATGTGAATATTGTTATTATTTAGCAGTGCATTATTTTTGATGTTTGACGACTCCACACAGGCAAGCTGTGCTTATTGCTTATTGGCTGAAACATTGACGATGGAGAACACGCTTGCACATAGCCCTTGTGTTCCCGTGAAATCACACAAACAGCTCCAGGAACAGGAAATAAATATTGTGCGATCTGTAATAATTTGGCTTTTGAATAATATATTTAAATTTGGATGTTACACTGACTAAAAGTAATAGTGACAGGAAAAGGGCACTGTTGCCATGGTAACATTAGATTAGGTGGACTAGCCAGGATATCTCTCGTGTTGTGTTCATGCGTTATGCTATATTTGAAGAAGTTCAAATTATATTTTTAAAAACATGCTTCTTTTTAGCAAGACTTTGTGTGAAAACAAAGATGTGTTTTTTTACCCATATTTTGACTACAAACTGGATTTAAATACCATACTGTAAAGTGGACTACAAAGGAAAAGAAGCAATGGTTATAATGATAACAAGAAGTCACATTCTCACAAGATAAAAGTTGTAATTTAAAAAATAAAATAAAATAAAATACACATTTAAAACAGTCTTCATTTTATTAAATTTAATTCATAAATATTTGTAGAAAAAGTTTTATTTGCAGAGTGGCAAAAAATTGTAATGTGTAATTTTATGAGGCGGAAAAAATGTCACCATGTTTTGAGAATAAAAAAAAACACATTTCAGAAAAAAGGACTAGTAAATCTATGAGATTAAAATCATAATCTATGAGAGGAGTCATACACTTTTTATAAATGTGATTTATTACTACAATTTGGTAACATTTCTTATTTAAAACATTAATCTGTTAATGTTGCAAACATTTTTCTTAAATAAATCCATGGATGGAGAATGGCTTGCTTCTGTTGCCTTCTGTAATACTCCCTGATTCACGTTTCACTTTTTAGCTCATCATGTTTACTCTAATTTGTTGATTTTTACCCTGAGATGAATAAATACATGAATAAATACCCAATAAATCAACTTTAAAAATGAAAGTTTTTACTTACTTTGGTCTCTAATGATATCTTCAACGAAAGTGTACCTTAAGCACGCTTCAGAAGATTGTTGTGTACTGTGATGATGTTTGCTTAATGTTTGCCATGTTCGGCTTTTGATTTCAATTTGTTAAATAAAGCAATTAAAAAAACATTTAAGTAAATAAAAAATATTTCCAACCGGAAAGCAAATATATATATATAAAAAAAATAAAAATAAAAAATCCTTCCAACTGGGAAGACCAAAAAAAAATAAGCACGCTTCAGAAGCTAATATGCAATTGGCCAATCGTGTTTAGCACGAGGTGATACGAAGCCAATAGGACCGCAGCATGAGCCGGCGCCCTCCCTCCTCCCTCGCGCTGGTGATTACGTAGCTCCCTTGTAGCGACTCCGCCCCCTTTGTCTCCCACGTGCACTTCCTCATTCCCGTGACGTTGAGAGCCGTCACCAATTGGCTGACGCTCTGTGACGTCGGCGTGATGTCGGGAATTCCTCTCCCCGCGGAGCTCCGTGAGTCGATGAAGCGGAGCTTTGGAAGGAAGCGGCACGTACTGTATCCACGTGAGACGGGGAGGACAAGTTGATAATGTTTTCCGGGCCGCACTTCCATCCTCCCGCAGCCGCCGCCGACACGCCGCAGCCTCCTTCTCTGCCAGCACCTTCACCGAGCCGGAAGATGAGTTTCAGTGTGCTCCCTTCACTACTCTGAGCAGAAAGAAAAAAAAGCTAGTAAACTAGCAAACATGGTCATCCTCATCCGCATTGGCTGCCCGTAAACAACATCTGAGAATTGTGACCCGAGCCAGACCAACATCCACGTAAGTGTGTTGCCATGTTGACATTTTCACTCCATTGCAGTGACTAACTAACACTCGAATAGTTAGTTAGCTCCTTTATACAGTAGTGGTATAACAACAAGGTCAATGTCATTTAAAGTAATATATTGGACATTTATTTCTACCAAAATGACACAAAATGTTGTTTGCCAAAAAACTTACTCATTACCTGAGACATGATGCATTTTCCTTCATAAATGCAACATAGCATTGCATCCAGACATTATCTATTGCCTCCTGATTTAGAACACTCAGTAAATTGCAGGGTTAGTAATCATTCACAGTCCCATTCTTACCAACAATTTAGAATAGTATCTTTAAACCTTTATTGAACATGGCACATATTTTACATAAAAAAAATAAAACACCACTAAAACAAAACTGATATAAAAAGTGAATGGACAGGTCATTGGAAGCACATTAATTTGTGCCACTTCAGTTAATCTAACTTGCATGTTGTTGAATTGTGGGAGGAAGCTGGAGTGCCTGGAAAAAAAAACCATGCAGATAGTATGTGCTTTTTATAAGTACTTTACTTGTACCTAGCGTTTCCCCACTGTCCCGAATAATTTGTTTTCCCTCATCATATCATTTATTGAGGTGAACACGTGTTATCAACGCGCGGCGTGTTTTTATCTGCGCTTTCTGACACCGTGTTGACGCAGAGCTGTTGGGGCCCGCCACTGCAATAAACAGGCTCAACTTTTAAAAATAGACATGGAGAAGTTGTTCCATATGACCGAGTTTGTTCACAAGGTATAGGAAAAAAAACAAGGCGTCTTTCATGAGGCTCTAGTCGCACAAGGGCACTAAAATTGGTAGTATGTTGTTTGTATTTGATCTAAAGGGTTACTGCTTTTTTATTTCTCCTTATACCAAACAATATTTGAAAGTTTTTTTCCAGTATCCTATGTCAATCGCCACATATATGAATAATAATATGAATATTTAATTTCTGACAGATTATAAGAAAATAAGTGCCTCCTCTTGAAAAAAAGTCAACATATGCTGTATATAAGCATGATTTTTAGCTAACCTTGGGTCAAAAGTTTCCAATATGTCGATAAACCGCTGCTTTTGCAACATGTAAATGGGAACCATCTCTTTGGCAATGTTTAGCGTGATTAACGTTGTGATTCTCTTACACCATACTCTTTTCTTTTCAAACGGAAGGCGATTTGAGAAGGATCCTGTTCATGTTGTCAGTTTCTTAGTGAGGAGTGAAGCTGCAAATTTTTAGGGAAATAGTTGTGGAAGGAGTTTGAAAAGTAGTGATCAAATAGAGTTGGCAAAACCAGTTTTTAAAAGTATTTTCTCTCTGTTTACTTAAAGGCCGTTAAAGAAATAGAAAAAAATAACTGAATTTAAATTAAATTATTTTTTAAATCAAATAAATTAATACATATAAATTATTAACAATTAATAAAATAAATGTCAAAAATTAATTTGAAAATTTTCTATTAGTTAAATTTTTTCCCCACTTTTGTTAACAACAGTATGAAAATGTACATTTAGAACGTATATAAAATTTGTGAGTTAACTAGTGAAGTCAAGTGATTGATTATAATTAAAAATGTTAATTGCCTGATGAGAAAAATTAGGGGCGTCAGGTGATTAAAATTTTTACTCGTAATTAATCGCATGACTTCAATAGTTAACTCACGATTAATCACAAATTTAATATCTGTTTTAAATGTACAATAAAAAAAATCTAGGTTTTCATACTCTTGTTAAGAAAATTAATAGAAATAGTTAAAATGATTTTTTGACGTCTATAATCGTCAATGGCAGTGAATGAGTTAAAATAATTACTTTTTTAAGTTAATTTAAAATTAATGAATTAATTAACTAAATAACCTGAAATTAATCGATCTATAATAGCCCAGCCTGATACACGAAGTAGTATCATACTTTTTTCTTGAATGTGACATAAAATGACCCCCGTTTGAGGAAAACGTTTCCCCAGTTACACAAGAAGCTCAGTTATCCAATCCAGATTGTTGCTGGACCGTTCTCAAGACGTCTTTAAAAAGATAAGCGCTTAGGTTGCACGCCAGTGAGCCGTCGTGACCCTTGAGCAAGGTGATTCCTCAAAGTCTCGAGCCTGACTCAGCACAAAACCTCTCGAGGGTCAAAAGGAAAAGCAGAACGCCGTAAAAGACACTTTTCTATTTCCTACCGCTAAAATGTGAACGTGAGCAAAAAAAATCTCTGAGGACTGAAATAGACTCTCATTTTATTTTGCTTTCAATAGTGTTAGAAATAGTTAGCTCTTTAGATTAGAAGAAAATCTGCTTCAACGGTTTTGATTGCCAGATAATTATTTGCATGATTATGCACGCGCCAATGGCAGAAAGTCGCAGTTGTGTTATGCTAGCAATCACAACTCAACTGATTTCTCAGGAAAGTATCATGTAGATGTTTTGACCATGCGTCTTCATAATGTCGTCCTTTCTGTAGGGTCCGCCATGTTTCCCGACGCCTTGGAAGCGGCCGGGCGGATGGAGGGCCTGCCCATGGCCTCCCTCCAGCCCGAAGAAGACGAGGAGGAAGCGGAGGTGTTTGTGGAGCGAGGGCCGAAAAAACGGGGCCGTTACCGGAAAAGCATACAGCTACTCAAGCCCTTCAGGATCACACAAAAGTAAACAATTGCATTCTATTCTTTCCCTTTTAATATCAGGATGTTGAGTTTAATGTAATATGTGGCTCTTTAAAAAAAAAAAAAAAATACATGGGGCAGATGCGGCAGTAAAACAGGCCAAAAAGTGGTGTGAAAACAAGCAGAACTCAAAATCATCCAAACATTGCATTGAGCTCAATAACAACCCACTACCGATGTATATTTTTCTCTTACGTTCGTGTCTTAGGAACATTTTTTAGCAATGAGTGTAACAACAAATCCACAAAAGGCCAAAGAAAACACAAAACACACCCATAGTTAATCTTTTGATACTCACTGACTTAACTGAGGGTTTGTGAGGTATGTTGTACGAAAGCGTATTGCATTGATTTGAGATGGCTGATTCTGATAAATTGTTTGTTGTTCTGGTTAACACAGTCAGTCAAAATCACATTGTTTACGTAAAGTTACTTTTTTTGAATAACTAATGTTACAATAAATAAATATGTTTTTAATTGAGTAAATTATGTTTTGCCATTCACGGTCTTTGTCTCTAGTGACGTCAGACTTAAACCGGTCGGTGAAGTCTGGGTCCTTTTTTTCCCCCGATTTCACAACTCAGACTTTTGAGTTTAAAGGGACATTCCAATGCATACTTTGTAGTATGATTCAGAAAAGTCTGACTGCCCACGTTCCTCGAATGCAGCATAACGCTAAAACTAAGAAAGTATACTTAACTCATTCACTGCCATGAATTCATTAAAAAAAAGATTATTAAAAATTAGGGGCAACAGGCGATTAACATTTTTAATTCTAATTAATCGCATGACTTCACTAGTTAACTCACGATTAATCACAAAGTCTGTATCTGTTCTAAATGTACAATAAAAAAAAATTGGTTTTCATACATTTGTTAACAAAAGTGGGGGAAAAAATTAAACTAATAGAAATAGTTCAAATGAATTTTTGACATCTTTAGCCGTCAATGGCAATGAATGAATTAAAAAGAAAAGAAGAAAACCTAAAAAAATTGGGGCGTCAGGCAATTAAAATTTGTAATCATAATTAATCGCATGACTTCACTAGTTAACTCACAATTAATCACACATTTTATATCTCTTCTACATGTGCAATACAAAAATTCTAGGTTTTCCTACTCTTGTTAACAAAAGTGGAAAAAATGTTAAACTAATAGAAATAGTTCAAATGAATTTTTGACGTCTATAGGCGTCAATGGCAGTGAATGAGTTAAATTGGAACATTTTTGTAAAGAAAAAAAAACACACCATACAAACTAATTAGAATTAACTTTATTTCTGTTTAAAAAAAATACAATTAAAATAAAAAAAATTAAATAAATAAAAAAATGAATTTTAAAAATCCCAAACTGTTATAACCCCAAATGAAAGTAAAAGTGGCATTAAAAGAAGCCAAAGCAAAAGCAAAACCCACTTGTGGAGTGGGCTGAGATGTGCTGATGTCAAAAATTGGACTTGTACACTAACTGCTGGTTAAGTGCAAACAAAAACATCCTAAATTAAGAGGTAAATGAGCGTATACAATAGTGCTAAAGTATGCAACTTTATGACATGTGCATCCAGATTGGCATTTAAGCGCACACAAACTAAACCTTCTGGCCATTAGCCTATCGCGGGGGAGCCGTGATAACAAATGGAATCTTATCCCCGAGTAGCAGACAGCTGCGCGTTTGAACGTCCTGTATGCTAAGTGATAAACAAGCCCTGAGCTGCTCTTCTGTGAAGAGCGTGCAAATTACTGCTCAAACATCGCAGGCAACAAACAGTCACCTTGCCTCAACTCAAATGCTTTCTTCAACCGCCAATATTAGGTCAAGCCATGTTTTTTGCCAACAAAACGCTTGTGCGTGCGCCGCACGCATCCACGCGGGACGTCTCACGCACCGCCATCGCTCGTCTTTTCCAGACATCAACACCCGGTGGACAACGCCGGCCTCTTCTCTTTCATGACGCTGCACTGGCTCTCGCCGCTGGCCGTGAGAGCCTACAAGACGTCCAGCTTGTCCATCAACGACGTGTGGGGGCTGTCCTGCCACGAAGCCTCCGAAGTCAACTGCCAAAGGTGAGCTCAGAGTGCGGCGACCGAAGGCAAATGCTGACACGAGAGTGTGATTGGGAGAAACGGTCCGCAGGTAAACTCAAAAGAGGACTCGATGGAGAAAAAAGTCACACGATGATGTCATCCAACGATTATATAAGAATTATATTACGACGTAGCAAGAAGTTCTGGGTTTGGTATGTGCGAGCGATTTCAAACACCTATCATGAAAGTAGTGACGGTCTATACAGTATTGGAAGATACACCACGTTGCAATGTTTACATTAAACTGACAATCACCAGCTACGTTTGTTTGTCAGCTTTGTTGAGCTTCTGCTTCAATTATCAGCTCATTTTTGATAAAACAAACTGGGTCTGAATTTGTTGTTGTTTTAGTTGGGTACTGAAGAGTCGACATTGATACGCTAAGCTAACTATGTTAGCATGTGGACCTCACTCCAATAGTGTTACTTGAGCACAGTGAACCTTAACTCATTCACTGCCATTGACGGCTATAGACGTCGAAAATTCATTAGAACTATTTCTATTAGTTTAACATTTTTTTTCACTTTTGTTAACAAGAGTATGATTTTTTTTTATTGTATGTTTAGAACAGATATAAAATTTGTGATTAATCGTAATTAGTGAAGTCATTGTAATTACAATAAAAAATTCTAATCGCCTGATGCCCCTAATTAAAAAAACAAAAGATTATTAAAAATTAAGGGTGTCAGACGATAACATTTTTAAATTGTAATTAATCGCATGACTTCAATAGTTAACTCAGGATTAATCACAAATTTTATATCTCTTCTAAATGTACAATAAAAACAATTCTAGGTTTTCCTACTCTTGTTAACAAAAGTGGCAAAAAATGTGAAACTAATAGAAATAGTATTAATATTGAATTTTTGATGTCAATGGCAGTGAATGAATTAAAAACACTGTTATCCCCCTCAGGAAGCAGCTCCGACACGAAAGCGCGTCCCTGTACTTTTTTTGCGATATTTGAGAGTTTTTTCAAAAATCATGTGTTTCCATTATCAGCTTGCTTTTGCGCAAAACTGGAAACGCAATTTCAGTTGCTCATGTCTCAGGTAACAAACAATAACAGCTCAGCTTCAGAAAACAGGTGAGCTGTGATTGGTTGTTGCCTGAGTTCTGAGCAACTGTGATGTCATCTTTAGTCGACAGCAAGTGGCAAAATGGCCGCCCCCTAAAATTGGATTTTGCTGCATAACTCATATTCCACAAATGGAATATTAATCAGAATGTCATGTTTAGACTGGTGAAGTCAGATATAACATATTATTGTCAAGAAATGTTTAAGGTTGACTTCCACTTTAAAGTCAACCAAAAGCTTTATTAGCCACAGTGCTCTTGTTTGGAATGGAAAATTCTATATGGAGAAGCTAACAGTTGTTTTTACTGCTGTGTCATGCTGACATACTTACTGTATGCTTCTGTGCAAAATCACAAGAGTCTCTATTGCAACTATTACTCAATCCAGAAGTTTGGTTGAGGAAGAGGGAACATTGTTTAAAATTGAATTGTGTCATTAAGATTAAAATACAAATGAAATAAAATAGTATTTACTCACACGATGGCTTCATTGTGGAGTCACGCTCCAAGTTGCGAAGTAGTTGTTGTGTAATCATTGTAACAAACAAACAAAGTGCTTCAATAACAAGATTGCATTCCGTCATGGAGGTAATTGGGATCAACATTAAGCAAAGCTGCTTTAAGAGCACACCAGAATAAAACACTGGATTGGCAAAGCGAGTGAGCATTTAGTAGTAGAACTTAATTCCACATTGATACGAAACGCAGAGGTGAAAAGTAGGGGCGGGAATCTTTGAATGTCTCACGATTCGATTCCGATTTTTGGGTGTGCGATTCGATTCAGAATCAATTTTCGATTAAGAACACCTTTTTGATTCAAAATGATTTGATTCGCAATGATTTTTGTTTCAATCTATAGATTTGAGGAATAGATAGAAGAAATTGTAATGATATACTCCAGTCTGACCTGCTAATGCTAATTAGCGCGCTACTCGCTGCACTTTTATCACTCAAAAGAACGGCTCCACACTGCAAAAAAAAAACTTTTATTGGAATAACTTGATCGTGACTTTTTCCTTCGACTCTCTAATGTGGCTACAACTTAACAGTGTATTAGACCGCGTGGAACCACACTGCCCCTAAGTGGCCAAATCGGGTACAATATGAACAGTGCTACAAATAAAGGCACACACAGACAAAGGCAAGACAGTCTAAAATAATTTAAATAAAATCGATTTTGTGACATTTAAAATAGATTCTGAATCATACTAAATGAGAATCGCGATTCTTATAAGAATATATTTTTTTGGCACACCCCTAATGAAAAGGATTTAGTTTCCATTCCCGGCGTATCTGCTGGGATGAAGCGGCCATCCACACCACGCTTCGTGCTTCTCACACTCTAAACTCAGCAGGATTGTTTTTCTTTGTTCTCCTCATTTTTCAACAAATATTGCAAGAAGCCCTCTCGCGCTCTCCCAGCCGTACCTGTGAGCGAGATGAAGGCGACGCTAGCGCTGGTCAAACATTGACAGTAGTGAGAGGGAGGGAGTGACATGCAAGGTCAACCTGTGGGAATTTGCTGTGAAAAGATTCCCACTCTTCTTTGGCCGTGCCCGTGTTTGCACTCTGCGTGCTCCGTTTGACACTTTGATTCGATGGACATCCAGTCCTGTAATATCTCTAGCGCTGGGTTGTTCTAGGCATGGCGGGCAGCTAAGAATAACAGCGATTAGAGATTAGAGCGAGAGTTAGCGTCCGACTTTGGCGGTTATGTCATTAACTGCTCAGCATGGCATGCAGCGTGTCCTCCTCAGTCACTGTCATTAGCTGGCATTGACTTGCACAGCACCGTCACGACAGACACGCAGATAAGATGAGCGTACCTGCTGAACCGCAGCGTCAGAGAACAAGATGAACAGTTTAAGAATGAGCCAGTCACGCTAAACAGAATCTTGACACTTAAAAATGCTCAGTATGCCGAAAACTATTACCATATTTGGGTTACTTTTACATGGGGGGGGGGGGGGGGGGGGGGGGTTGCTGCTTTAGAAAATGTTGATATCATTTTTTTTATTTTAACCACAGCTTTGACTCAACAGTATGGGTATTTTTTGTTGTTTGGTCAAATCCTCAATCCAAAATGATGGGTATAAATAATCCAGCATTGGCTCGGTCCATTTTGGAACCAGTAATGGGTTCGCTATTGCAAAAAAAAAAAAGTGGGTTACTTTTGCGCTAGTGTTGTGAAAAGCAATGTGGGGTTTTTCTTCTAGGGTTTTAAATATTTCCATTATTTTGACACAAAATATTCACCACTGCACTTTAACTGAAATAATCTCATCCGAATGTACCCACAAATTTTCATTAATGTGAAATGGAGGCCTGTTTTGAAAATCGCACTATTATTATTTTGTAAGAATGGCAACAGATAGATAAGATGTCGTTAACTGTACGTTTCTCTCAAAAAGGGGCAGAAGCAAGCCAAAGTTTATCTTGTCCAAACCCCTCCCTACAATCCAAATCAATACATTTCATTCAGAAACCAATAAAATAAATGAAAAATTAAAAAAGTGAACGAAGATACATTATTTCTAGTAAATAACTAATTGTCCGTCCAATTAAGTGATTTTTTTTTTAATCATTTAAAAAATCTTGCTAACAGAAACTGCAGCACCTACAGATATAAAAACCCCAGGAAAGGCCAACAAACAAGAAATAGTACGTGGAGTCTTATTAGGCGTAACATTAACTCATTCACTGCCATTGACGTCAAAAATTCATTTGAACTATTTCTATTAGTTTCACATTTTTTCCACTTTTGTTAACAAGAGTATAAAAACCTAGGATTTTTTTTATTGTACATTTCACTAGTTAAGTCATGATTAGTCACAATTTTTATATGCTGAAATCTAAGGATTTAGACCATACAATTAAAAAAATTCTAGGTTTGCATACTCTTGTTAACAAAAGTGGAAAAAGATGTAGAAACTAATAGAAATAGTTCAAATGAATTTTTGACGTCTATAGCCGTCAATGGCAGTGAATGAGTTAATTTTGTTTTAAAGCGCGAGTATGAAAAAAATGTATGTTTAGAACAGATATAAAATTTGTGATTAATCGTCAGTTAACTAGTGAAGTAATTGTAATTAAAATTAAATTCTAATCGCCTGATGCCCCTAATTCAAAAAACTAAAAAATTATAAAAAAATTAAGGGTGTCAGACGATTAAATTTTTTTTATTGTAATTAATCGCATGACTTCAATAGTTAACTCACGATTAATCACAAATTTTATTTCTCTTCTAAATGTACAATCCAAGTTTTTTTTGTTTTTCATACTCTTGTTAACAAAAGTGGAAACTAATAGAAATAGCATTAATATTGACTTTTTGATGTCAATAGCAGTGAATGAGTTAAAAGGAACCCCACCCCGGCTGTCATGATTGTGAATGAGTTAACAGTTAAATCAATTCCTGTCGACTTGTAACGTGAATTGTTGTCCACAATGTTGTGGAACTACGATTAAGACTTCTGTGATTGTCTGACGAGGTCAGCAGGAATACGGTAAGCTCCAACTGGTCCGTGAAACGAGTGAGGATGAGTGATACAGAACATGGATGGACTGATGGACGGATAGCGACAAGACTTGTTACCTCCTTTCAGTCTGCCGGTTCTTGCTATTTCCTTTTTATTTTGTCTTAAACTCCAATTTCTTGACATTAATCTCAACATTTTTATTACTCTATAAACTAATTTGTACTACCTGCAGAAATATGCTCGTAACTTTTACGGTGTGACCATTTTGTTTTATGCCATAATATAAAATTACATAGTCATTATTACCGTGGAGTTCGAGTCATCCAAAACAAAGCATGATCAACTCTGTTAAGGCAGAATTTTCGCTTTAGCGAACCTAATGTGGTGTCCGGTGGCTTTAAAGCGGTCAGGGTTGGGCGATGATGGTATGCAGGAGCGCTGCAGCATGCGGGGATTTAGCTTGTGTTGCCATAGCAGGAACAGTTACGCAACCCAGATGCACAGCAGAGATGATGGCGAGATGGGGGAGAAGGGAAAAAAAAAACTCACCCTGGGAGAGTTGACACTTGCCGGTGCCCAGTGAGGTGCGAATCTTCAATGCCATGTCTGAGCCAAAGCGCCTCTCAAAACATCAGCTTGGCTGCCGGTTGCTGAGAACATTTCTGTCCAATCATCCCTGTGTGGATCCCAGCGTGTTGTTGCCATGGCGCGCTTGTCTGCTTTCAGAATTTTGTAATCTGGAGTCTTAACGTTTTAGATCAAAGGGGAGTCATAATGGAGTTTAGACAGACAACCGTAGTTGGGAATTTGGCTCAAATTAGACGCCGCATGCCTTACTTTGGATGTTACAAAACTTTGACCAGAATTAACTATATACCGTACAGGCAATGTTTTAAGTATCATTTAAACATTGCTAACTCACTGTGAAACAATTTACAGTATATGTTTATCATGCCATAATTACTTTTTGCCATCACTGGTAACCCGTCTGCCGTGGCATCACAAAAAAAGTTAAAGAAAAAAGTTTTAAGACACGAGGCTTCCTGTTCTGCTAAACTGCTACATCCGATAATATCCACGCTACAGCTCGGACTCGGAGGTCCGCATCCGCTATTCGTTTTGACATTAGCCACCGAATGACTGAATCAACTCTGATGGGTTACTCAATTTTCTTTTGCCGAAAAACACATGTGGAAAAACCTAATTTGATCAAATGGGTAAATCGTAGGAGCGGTTCTCACGATTCGATTCGATTCAGATTTTTTTCTTTTGGTCTGCGATTCGATTCAGAACGATTTTTGATTCAAAATGATTTGATTGACAATGATTTCTGCTTCAATTTGTAGATGTGCAAAGAATCGTCACGATCTACTCCAGTCTGACTCACTAATGCTAATTAGCGCGCTACTCGCGGCACTTTTATCACTCAAAAGAATGGCTATAATAATACAAAAACACTTCAGGAATGTATACAGAGAATGTTAACATTACTCACCGGCATATGCTCTTCCTACGCTGCAAAAAAACTACTTTTATTGGAATAACTTGATCATGATGTTTTTTTTCCCTTTGGTCCCGTTTTAAATCCATCTACATTGCTGCTAGTCTTATTTTAGCTAGCGCTAAGCAAGTTCGTATTTCAGTTCTGGTGTCAAACTTTTCTTCAGTGCGAATATGACAATATGCATTTTGAAAGTTGTATTGCTGCTACATGTTATTCCAGGAAGGGGTTTCTGTGTCTTTGTGTTTTTTGAATTCAAAGTGCATTCCCCTCTGCTAAAATCAATACATTGGGTGCCATGCGGCTACCTAGACTGCAACATCTTTTAGTCCTTTGACGTCAAGTAGTAATTATCAGGCTGCATGAGAGTCGGCTTGGTTTAATGTTCTCTGCCTTTGATTGTTTTTTAATAAAGTCGTTAGGGCGTAAATTACTCTCTGCGGCGGCCTGGCTGCTGCTGCTTGAAAGTCATTAGTAACCTGGCCAACATGATATTCCACACACTTTTACAAGCATTATACGGCAATAAAAGGGCATTAGACACGTCTTTAATATGTTAGCATGTATCTTTCAAAGCCTAATTACATGCTACATCATTCATGAAAGTCTGATTATAAAATGTGGGTTCAACCTTATGTTAATTTCAGCCTAATTGCTGGCATTTTCCTTGCTTGATTTTTGGTCTGCGTGATTGCCTTTTAACCCAAGTATGCTCCCTATTATGCTAGCTGGCAAGCAAGTTGATTTTCTGGAAATGAAATGAAAACGGGTAGGCAACATAAGGACCGTGGTGAAAAATTTTAATTATTCCCACCATGCCTTTGTAAAGCCAAGACAAACTGTTAAAACCTTTAAGCTACAAATTCCCATAATACAAAACACACAACAGCCAATTATTTAGTCAATTTTCATTAGTTGGTATAATGTATTTCATTAAAGCAAATTTAGATCAATAACTTTATTGTTTCAGCCCGAGCGTGTCGTTGATCATTTATTGGTTAAAATAGATGACATGATTGTGAGTGCTTCTGCTGTGTGTTCCAGACTGGAATCGCTGTGGCACGACGAGCTCAAAAGACGAGGACGCGAGGGCGCGTCCCTGACGAGAGTCTTTATGAGATTCTGCCAAACCCGAATGCTGGTGGCCATCTTTGCCCTCCTCCTCACAATGGTGGCAGGCTTTGTTGGGCCCGTGAGTACCTCCCAAATCCTCTTATCCCTTGATACTGTGCTGATCCGGCGAGCATGACTTCCATCTTTTTTTTTTTTTCAAGCCGGTGCGTTTTTTTTTTTTTTTTCAATTATCCCATTTTACGCAGCTGCGGAATTTTAAGTGACAACATGCTAGCAGACTATATGCTAGCAGACTACAAAGCCTTTTGAGTCATTCTTTGGTCATGCCATTCATTTTTCTTATACAACGATATATATAATGGAATTAACTGTGTATGTATGTTTAATGTATAACTAGTTTAAACCATAACGTATATGTAAAATTCTAACTTTTAATCCCAAGTGATAAGCATATGGTGGCTAGCCGGTCAGCGGCTAGCCCTGAAGCTAACGTAGCTATCTTCACTGTGTGTTTTCTTTTGACTACTCTTCTCATACCAACTTGTTTCCAAAAAAAAGTCACCCAAAAAGCCAAAGGAAAAGGCAAATATACTTGAAAAATTCTGTATGAAATCATATGACAGCTATTACTACTTGAAAGCTGTTGCTACTTCTTTGTAAAGTAAGCTGATTTAAAGTATGTCATGTGTAAACTTTTAGGCGCCCCCAACAAATAGCCTTCTAGTAAGGGTTTTTAATTCTAGGACAATGACTCACTTGTTTGATTTAAGCAGCACACAAGCTGATACAAGATTGTTCTGAATGTGTTCACTGTGTTTATCAGTTATTACATTTAGCTAAGAGGAATATAATTGATCAAAAACCCATTTCCATATCAGTTGATAATGCCTAATAGTTTTCTCATGTTTTTGCTATGATTTGCTCTGGGACTATTATTTTACCTTCTCCATTTCTGTTTCCCAGGCACTCCTGGTTCGAGCCCTGCTTGAATATTCCCAGAGCTCCGAGCGCTGCGTGAAATACGGCCTGTGCTTGGTTGCCGGGATCTTCGCCATGGAGCTGATGCGCTCCTGGTCTCTGGCGCTCATGTGGGCCGTCAACTATCGCACGGCGGCTCGCCTCCGCGGGGCGGCTCTCACGTTCGCCTTCAACAGGATCCTGCGCCTACGCAGCACCAAAGACGTCAGTCCCGGCGAGGTAGGGCGCAATCACTGACTGAATTGTACCTCTCAGCAGAGCACCACAGGAAGATAGATGATTGAGGCAGATTTAATTTCTGCACTTATTAGGTTCCATTGCCTGTGAGAACAGAGGCTGTCTAAGCTTTTAGAAGAGACCTCATATAACATTGACATTTGGGAATATAAATAAACTTGTTTTTAAATATTACTTTGGCAACTTTGCAAGGGCTCCACTAGTTTTCTGTATGAATGCGATGGAGGCAGTGAGGCCCGCCAAAAAACTAGTAATTAAACAGTTTTTTTTAAAAACGTTTTTAGTGTACGTCTAAAAGTCAAAAGAGCCATTTTAGACTAAATAAATATCAACAACAAAATCTGTCTGGAGCCGCAAAACCTTTGAACATTGTGATTAACAAAATAGTATGGATATATTATGGTAAAAAAAAAAATTGCCTCTCTTCCTTTTTTTCTTCTTACATTTCTGGGAATTTTGTAGACATTTTATGGTCATTTTGGGGATTATTTTTTTTGTGGACATTTTATAGTTTTTTTACTTTTTTAAAAAATTCTTTCTTTCTAAAAATAAATGTTCTGACAATTTTTGTGGATTTCTTTTTTGTGACATTTTATAGTACTTATAGTATACTTTTTGAATGTTTCTTTACTGCCTTTTTACAAATTAATTTGCTCACTTTTGTACTTGTGTACATTATATGATAATTTTCAGCTCTTTTTGGACATTTTATGTTAATTTTTTGGGCATTTTTAGGTATTTTACCAAACTTTTTCATCTACCTTTTGTCTCTTTCTGAGACAACTTATATAGTTGGACTGGATTTTTGGGGAATATTTAATTATTATTTTTTCTAAATCTTTAATTCATTTTCTAAAAATAAATAATAATAAAAATGTGTAAAAAGCCATGTATGTAAGAGATCCACAGGGAGCCACATGAGAGGGACTAAAGAGCCACATGTGACTCCAGAGCCGCAGGTTGCAGACCCATGGTCTCTGATAATGTGTTGCTTCCTTCCCCAGCTGATCAACATCTGTTCCACTGATGGCCAGCGTCTCTATGAGGCCGTTTCTGTGGGCTGCCTGCTGGCTGGGGGGCCCCTGGTGTGCATCCTTGGCCTGACCTACACCATCTACTTCCTGGGTCCCACCGCTTTAATTGGATCAGCCATTTTCATCATCTTCTATCCCGCCATGGTAAATTGACATTAGCATCTAATTTCTAAATAGTCTGGTTTGTAGAAACCATCTCATTTCATCCTGGACATCCAACTGTAAAAAAAATAATCAGCTTTTGATATTTTGCAATCAATCTCATGTCCACTCTGTAGCTACTTTCCCAATTGCACTCAGATTGAGCCACCACAGCTATTGATGCAAAAGCCATTTATCCATCCAGGCCCTGTAGGAGGCCCAGCAGTGCAGCTTTATGTGATTGTGTCTGCTCTCATTTCCTCTCCCGCTTCTCATTTTTCTTGTCATCATCTCGCCGCTCTTCTCTCTCTTCCCGTCTGGACAGATGCTCGCGTCGAGACTGACGGCGTATTTCCGCAAGAAGTGTGTGGTGGTGACTGACCAGCGCGTGAGGCTGATGAACGAGATCCTTGGCTGCATGAAGTTCATCAAGATGTATTGTTGGGAAGATGCCTTTGCGCAGAACATTCACAGTGAGTTTCCTGTCGTCGCGCGCCAATGATTTCCTGCTTGTGGTCAGGAACGCAAAGTCATGCCGCAAGCATGCTAATTAAGCTACGCGTCAACTCATTTCAGCAGCTGTCCCCGAAGGTCCCTAATGTAAATTTATCACCTGGAAAAGAAAGTCATATCCTCTTAAGTAGACTGGCAAGATAATCCCAACCATAAATCCATTTTCATTAGCTCGTTTAAATCATCTCCCTGTGCCGCCCGCTATCGGAAAGGCCAGTTTGAATCTCTTGGCCCCAAGGTTAATTTGCAAGGTGTTTGGAGCCTTACCATACAGCGAATGACTGTCGAGGCCGCTCTACTTGTGCATGAATTAGTGACGGCCTTTTCTCACCGGGACCTTTGCTGTAGGTTGTTGATAAGGATCCCCCCCCAACTTTAAATGCTATTCTCAATTAGCCCTCTGGGGCCTGTTTTAGCGCTGTCCTGTGATTGTTGGTTAGAATGGTGATTAATCACCATTCAGCCTAATAGCCACCTGAGTCCACAGGGGTACAAGTGTCATGAAGAGATGATCACCTTGTGTTTTGTGATACAGGAAAAGCACAGTTAAAGAAATACACTAGCGAGATTTTTTTATTTATTTTTTTCAAGATAAAGACCTGGAGGAAGCAGGACAGAAATAAATCTGTGATTAGGCTTGAAAGGATTCTCGGAGTGCCCTTTGAAACCATACATGATTGTCTATTTTGAGCTACTCAGGTGTTCAAACAGGGTTTTCACAAATACATAAAAGGTCTCATCACATTTCTGCTCATTAAAAAATAATAACCCTTCTGAAAATCTGCCACTTTTAAGACAAAGACTACACTATCTGAAAGACTTAAGGTAGCTAAGATTAGAGTTATTTTAGCAGTGTGTTAGCTTCTGAGAAGCAGAATAATAAGCAGGATCGCTTGGTGAAATTGTCCATTGTGCTCTGTGACCCGCCAGCTGCAGTTGAGTAACTGGCAACCTGCACAGGGAATGATTCCAAACCAAATTGAATGAAGCAACAGAATGCTAACATATGGCCCTTTGTTCCATTTTACCTGAGGGACATCCAATTCGATATTAAATTTACATTCTAAGCTCTAGCTCAGTGTTTCCCAACCATGGGTACACACATTGCAGAGGGTATGTGAAATTTTTGAATAATCTACTTACTGTATTTCCAACATCAATAATGTGACACAGCCCTAAGAATGGCTTCATTGAAGTTAATTCATTTGCTCCCAAAACGTATAACTATATTCTGTTTTAGGTGTCCCAAAGACGTATTTATACGTTGTTGTTGTTTTTTTTATTGTTTTTTTTTATGCTATGGCATACAGAAGGCTTTGATGCAGCCTCTCAACTGCACAAAACAGTTGAAGAAATGGTAGTATTACAAAAATGGTGGCAGCAGAGCAAAATAGATCAACCTAACCCATGTTGAAAAAAGCTCATTTACCCACAGTTCTAAACAGGTTTGTGAATAATGATGAATGTATTCTAATGCTAATTGCTGCAAAACGGAAACAGATAAATCCAGGGGAAAGTAAAGGGGGTTGGCTGGGAGTGAAAGAAATGAGTTAATTGCCTCCAATTAACTTTTTCATTTTCTTTTTTTACTTGTCCTTGGTAAGTGGAGAACGGGGAGGGGTATTAGAGGAGGAGCCTCCACTGTCACAGAATCCAGCTCCCGGCGACCCTGAACAGTACAGAAAATAGATCCATGATTGGCTAGCCTTGAACTTTCATTTCTGTCTCGTCAACAGAAGTGAGGTTAGAGGAGAGGGGAATACTGGAAAGAGCTGGTCTCATCCAGAGCCTCACAGTGGGCGTGGCGCCTATCGTCGTGGTGATAGCCAGCGTGTGCACGTTCACCCTGCACATGGCCCTGGGCTACGACCTTACTGCAGCAGAGGTATTTTCACAAAAAAGACCTTTCCGCTTGCTTTTTAACTGCATTTTAATGATTCTCACCCTGCCACTCATATACACGTGCACAATCAAATGAGCGCTAATGTTAATGATGACATGACCTTGCCGCAGGGGAGGATCAATAGAATAACGCTTTGATTTTCCCGCACTTAGGCATTCACTGTTGTTGCCGTTTTCAACTCTATGACCTTCGCCCTGAAGGTCACACCCCTGGCTGTCAGGTCCCTCTCAGAGGGCGCTGTGGCAGTGAAGAGATTCCAGGTGAGAAATACACATGAATTCCCTTTGTAGAGGTGCCCTATTTGTGTGTAAAGCATGAACTCCCCTGTGGATGCTGAGAACACATACGACCAATCCACACCCCCACCTGGGTTCCAAACTTTTGGTAAATGTCACATGTTAGTGGCACATGTTTTCACACAGCCAGCAAGGGTTAAGTAAGCAACAGCACCAAAAGGACATTCTATTTATGTGCAGAAATGACTTAGAGTAATCCTTAAATCCAGGAAAATGTTTTGCATAACTGCCTCACAGCTTTGAGGTTGAGGGTTCGAATATTCTCATCCTTTGTAGCATCTTTCTTATTGTGCTTCCTCCCACATTCCCAAAGTATGCATGTTGGGTTTACTTAAGTTATCCATAGGTGTGAATGTGAATTTCAATACCGTAGTTGTCTATATGTGCGCTGTGGTTGGCCGGTGACCAGTCCTGGGTTTACCCCTCCTCTCACCCAAATTAGAGCCTCCAGCTCACTAATGACCTTCACAGTAAATCAGTCAAATGTTTCCTACTTTCACTGAATGCAGCCCTATGAAACCTAATTGCTAACCAAAACAGGATAGATAACCTTCCAAAGCACATAAAACATTTCTCAAGTGATTTAAACCCTGGAGACCTTTCACGTTGTATAATGAGTTCTCTGTATACAGACTATTATTCTATTAATTTTGCCTTTAAAATGTAATACATTTACACTGAAGCATTTAGAAGTGTTTGTCATTTAGTTTACATTTTTACATTAAAAATATTTTATATAATTTTTAGTCTTTTTTGTCTTTGATGAACACTTGGGCCTATGCTAATGTATTTTATGTTGCTCATGATGGTGGTACTTGGAGAGTAAAGTACTTTTTTAGGTGACACACGTAAGAACCCATGTGAGAGTGAACACGCAATTTAGCTCACGCTATTTGTGATCTTAATAAATTAGCCCCCTGTTGATTTCACCAGCTCTGCCTCAACCAAACTCCTCAATTCTCTCTAATTAATCAAGTAGATTTCCCTTAGTCATCTAAGCTCCACTGTCCCCACAGAGGCTGTTCACGATGGACACCCGACAAGCCGTGCTGATCAAAATGCAAGACCCTTGCAATGCGGTGGAATTCCAGGACGCCACGCTGGTGTGGGAGAAAGCGCGAACCCCGGCCACCAAGCCTAACCCGCCTCCTAAGAAGCCTTGCGGGGGGATGAGACGCGTGCTGCGCCGGGAGAGGCTAAGCCTTTATATCACCACCGAGGACACCAAAGACCACAAGGAGAACCCCAACGCCCAGAGTCTCCTCACAAACATGGAGCAGGAGAGTCCACAGAGTACCATCTCGTCCACGAAAAGCATTCGACCGCCACTGCACAAGACGCTGCATCGTATTGACCTGCGTGTAAAGAGGGTATGAGAAACACATCCAAATAGACGCCTTGTTTACCTTGGGCCACGTCATGGTGGTTCCAAACCATGAAATATATGAGAAAAAAAATTCATTCTTGGTAAATTAAGTGTTTATTGGTCCTTTAAAACATTTTTTTTTTTTGGGAAAATCAACTTCCACATACGACTTTTGATTTGTGTCATATTTGATACATCCGATCACAATGATGTAAATTTGTACATTTATAACCGTCAAAAATATTATAATAATAGACATATCAAACATGTTAGTATTTCAAAAAATCTGAACATTTCCCATTATTAATAATCATAGGTGTCTCTCCTTTCTCAATTGGTGCAAGCCATCTCCTGGGTGATACTGCCCTCTAATGGATTATCCGTGCAATGCATGTGTCAGACCATATACGTCAGGGTTTTAATGATATATTTTTTTAATTATACTTATGTAATAGAGGGCTCAAAATGTCTTGTATTTAACTCTTTTACGGCAAACGTTATCCAAAAAACAACCTTTAGTGGCAGCCGATTTCGAGCATTTTCACAAATTTTTCGAGGCAAACTATAACTACATAAACATGGCGGATATGATATGAAAAATTGGATTGTATTCTTCAATATTTTTTGTTTAATGACGCTCTGTGAATTAGATTTAATGTGATCATTCACGTCACCCTTGAAAACGTTCTATTTTTTCATAATCCGCCATGTTTTCATGTAATTTGATACACGGGAGCCCATTGACAAGAGACAATGCTGCCATCTGCTGGCCATATTTAGTAGATGGTTGTTGTTTTTTTTGCACCCCATTCACAAATCAGAGCTACACAAGACGTTGCACTGACCATTGAGAGAAAAAAAAACATAGTTGACGTCAATTAACGTTATTGGCGGCACCAATTGGGATGTTAGTATACGTCAATAAACGTTCTTGGCGGTAAAAGGCTTTATAAGGTTAAAGCCATGATTGGTTACGAACAGAAGTCAAGGAAACTTTGTGACAGGCTTTTGCAGGCCACATAAATTGACGTAGAGAGCTTGAGCTGACCTTTTGCCTTGATTTCAAGATTTTTGACACCTGTGATTTAAAGTTTTGAGTCTCCAATGTTATTCTTGTTGGCTGTGTAGGGTTCACTGGTTGGGATCTGCGGCGGTGTCGGAAGCGGGAAGAGTTCTCTTCTCACAGCACTACTGGGACAAGTAAGAGCCGAATGCTGGAATTGTATCAATTACAAGTTCTTCAATCTTTTAATGCAACAATCTGTGCCACAGATGACGCTTTTAGAAGGCAACGTCGCCGCTATTGGAGGCTTCGCTTTTGTGTCCCAACAAGCTTGGATCCTCAATGACTCCCTGAAAGAGAACATCCTGTTTGGGAAGGAGTTTGAGCAAGAAAAGTAAGTTATGATGATGTAAGTACAGGCAGTCAAAATGATCACAAATTGAGCATTGTTGCTTCATCTTCAGATATGACTCTGTTTTGGAAGCCTGCTGTCTTCTCCCAGATCTGGCAGAGCTGCCTTACGGAGACATGACGGAGGTAATGGAGTGCTTTGTCTGTCTGCCGCATTTTTGTGCTGCAAAATTTAAATGCCCCAAAAGTGATGAGAAGTAGCTCCCAATGGAAATTGAGTGCAGCTGCATCAAAAGGATTGCGTTTTCTTTCTTTCCAGATCGGCGAGAGAGGAGCGAACCTGAGCGGGGGTCAGCGACAGAGAGTGAGCCTGGCCCGGGCGCTCTACAGCGAGCGGCCTATACTCCTCCTGGATGACCCTCTCAGCGCCGTAGACGCGTGCGTGGGCTCTCACATCTTCAAAAAGGCCATACGGGCAGCGGCCAAAGGCAAGACGGTGCTTTTTGTGACCCACCAACTGCAGGTGAGGGAGAGGCAACCTGCATGGGAATGATTCGAAACCAAATTGAATTAACTGGAAGAATGCTGGCATATGGCACTTTGTTGCAGTTTTATCTTACCTTACCTTTAATCATCTGGATCAATGCTACATTTACATTCTGCCTTTTTTTTCAGTACCTGCCAGAATGCGATGATATTATCCTCATGAAGGACGGGCAGATAGCCGAGCACGGCACTCACGCTCAGCTAATGGCTAAAGAGCGTGACTATGCTGCTCTGTTCAGCAGTATGCAACAGGAGGTAAGGCCAGGGGCAGCAAAAATATTTTTTTTTCCAATAAGGCACCTTCACTCCCGCTACAAAGTAACGCTGCAAACTGAATAATTCATAATCCCAAGAAAGAAAGGCCAAATAGCTTGGAAATGTTTATACAAAGCAGGCTTATTTACGGCTCCATTGATTTACTGGAGAGATGCAAAAGATCCTGTCACTGATATCTCTAAAGGGTGCTTTTGTCACAGCTGCCATGTACAGTCGCTCACCTTATTTCTTCCTTTGTTCTTATTTGCATAGACTCTGGTGAGGGAGAATTTTAAAAACAAGCAGCACAATTTGACCGCCATAACCGTTTGCCATGGCGAGGAAATAACCAAGGTCCACCAAAACCCACCAAGCAAACAAGGTGACAGACTTGAACACTTGAAGGCTCACACTCTCGTTCATTCACATATGTCACGTATCAGCGTTTTTTTTTTCTTTCTTTCTTTCTTCTCCAGAACAACTGATGAAACCCGAAGAGAAGGGTACCGGCGCTGTCACTTGGGCCGTGTACGCCGCCTACATCAGAGCAGCAGGAGGTCCGGTGATTTTCATTCTCAACGTCATCTTCTTCCTTAGCACCACGGGCAGCATCGCCTTCAGCAACTGGTGGCTGAGTCACTGGATTAGGCAGGGCAGTGGGGTGAGTCTGGATTTTTTTTTATCTTGTACTGTATTTTATTTATTTATTTATTATTGCACCGCAAAACAACATGGCACAGTTGTCAAAAAAGAAGCCGATTGCTGATCAAAATAAAAAATATATGTAAAATATAAAGAAGAAAACAGATTGCACTGGCAATATTTTTTTCTAAGTGTCCATACTCTTAACATAAAAGTGGGGAAAAAAATGTTAAATAGGCTGCATCTTTTAGTCATTGATACAGTAATTTTATAATATTTATTTTATGTTTCTGCCTCTAGATAGCATTATTGCATTTGTAAGACATTGTTTACTGCCCAGTCCACTTTTCTTTTCATATTAAGAGCTATCTAATCTTCAACATGAAGTAACTGGTGAATTTCTGCACATTTTTTAAAATTGTAAAATACAAGTTGAAAATATATGCATTCTTATTAAATTCTAAATTTTGACGTGTCTGCTGCATTGTGACTGGAATTACCCCAGTACAGGCGTTCCAAGTAAGGGTAATTTTTGTATTGTAAATTAATTGGGTAATTATTTTTTTTATGAATTAATAAATAATATAAGAATTAATTAATTATTTAAAAATAGTGACGTTAAGGGAATTTTAAATTAAATAAAAAATAATGCATACATTTTGACACTCCTAATAATAATACAATAACTGCATTTATGCATTTATGCAACAGACTCCAGGCTTTCCTTTTTAACCATAGGTGCATATAAAATCTTATATACAGTTAAGTATTGTTGGGGGGTTTTGTCATTTTGAACGAATTACTGGCATTTCCATTCATTTCAATGATGAAAGATAATGTTAAAAGTGTGGTCACGTAATGGCTTAAACTAGTATCTCAAGACATCACTTTGTATGCAGTACTGCGCATAGACATGTAATGTCCTCGTTCTCATCAGCACTCAAGCAGCAGCTTTCTGGACCACTTGGAGAGGCGAGACTTGTTGCAGAAGTCACAAATGGATTTTTAATAACAGGAAATTTCCCATTTTTGCTGATGGAAAATGCGTCCTTTAGTCCTTGAGCAATCAGCATCACTTTAGCAAGCAAAATAAAAACAACGCTGTTGGGTCAGTAAGGCGAGATAGCCCTCTGAGCATTATTCTGATTTGGAAAAATAAAAATACGATAACTGCAAAACGGTGAGCGTAATTAAAAGTAAGCACAAGCGGCGAGCAAGCAGATGTGCTGCAAAGCAGATGGCGGCTTTTGAGAAATGCGCCCACAAATGAAAGCAATGCAGCGATGAGTGATTGTGATGGGTTTTTTGTTTACCAAAGTGTGCTTTCCTTCCTTAATTAAGGGGGAAATTTAACAACATGGGACCCAAAAAGTTTTTTTTTCTTTGTTTTTTCGAATTTACTCAACCTTATTAATTCCTTGCTCCATATGCCTCCCCCCAGAACGCTTCATTAATCTCAGCGAATGAGACAATGGCGAAGGACAGCATGAGGCTCAACCCTCACATTCAGTTCTATTCCACCGTTTATGTCATCTCCATGGGCGCCGCTTTGTTTCTCAAAACCATACGAGGCCTGGTGTTTGTAAAGGTAAGAGAGCCCCGTGGTGCTTTCCTCACAGGCTTCTTTTTCTGATCTGCAACCAAAAACTTTTCGAACAGTGGTTCGTGTGGGAGGTTCTGAGCCCCGCCAGTTTCCTGTGCGCATTCACTGAACACTTCTTTATTGATAAATAAAGACAACAGTCAATCAATGAAGACAAATAATGGTAACATTGACAAATTTCCAACTATTTCAATAAGGGCAGGGGTTAATTTAAAAAAAATAGAATAATCGATATTAAATCGATTTTCCTTTTCAACCCTGATATCAAATCATGAAACCATGAATTGATTATTTGAATATCTTTTTCCCAACTGAAGAGAATGCTTGAAACAATGGTAGTTATTACAAAAAACGGCCAGCAGGTGGCAGAGTATAAGAGATCAACCAGGCAATGTTGCAAACAAGCTGTTTTCCCCACAGTTTAAATAGATTTGTGAATAATGATGAAACTTAGCTATATTCTATTGCTAATTGCTGCAAAATGGAAACTGATAGAAATATTATGATTATTATTAAGTATATACTCTAATCTTTTGGTAGGTTCCTTGTTTTTATAGCAATAGAATGGGCCTTGCGAAATCAGTCAAAATCCAGTAAAGATTGTTTCAGTGAAAATGGCTGGGAGGAAATGAGTTAGTAATGTCGGTGGACCAAATCCATTTATCCCTCCACTGTCATTTTTTGCATCTTCAAAATGTTTGCCGTTCATGTGTCAGCAGCTACACCTTAGCGTGTTCTTCTTTTACCAGCAAGAGGTTAATCACTGTGTTAATGTATGCCACCTGAAATTACTCATTTTTCAAAGAAAGTTCATGTGTGTGTGTGTGTGTGTGTGTGTGTGTGTGTGTGTTTCCCCTTACCCTAATCTGCGTTGACAACCTTGGTAGTGTTGAATACTCTATTAATAGAATTAATCTGTTCTCCACTGCCACACGTAATTTCTGCTCAAACGGTGAAATGGCGTCTGATTTAAAGGTCGCAACCTTTATGTCAGAGTCAAAGTAAGTCATTACAGACGAGGATTTGACAGAGAAACACACACACACACACACTGTGAACATTAATCTTTACTCATGCTGTGTGTGTTAAAAGTGACAAACCACGTGTGAAGTCAAGCAGCAACTGAGTCCATATGTTTCTTTAAGCGCTTCCATGCATCGCCTCTCATGGTGTTCTGTTCTGTCGCCCATGTTGTTTGTGTTGACAGTGCACGGTGAAGGCGGCCTCCGTGCTCCACGACAAGCTGTTCCGCCGACTCCTCCGCAGCCCCATGCGCTTTTTTGACACCACGCCTCTGGGCCGCATCCTGACCAGATTCTCCAGGGACATGGATGAGGGTGAGAGGGGATGTGCTAGCATTTCCTATACATGTTTTTACGATATGTCTTGGCGTGCTCTCACTGGGAAGAGTCATCCACATGTATGAGTCATTCCAGTGGTCCTCACTATATTCACAGTTTGCTTGTCACATTGTCACATCGACTTTGTACACTCGGTTGGGTCAAGAATAACCCAAATTGGGTCAAAAATGGACCGACCCAACTTTTTGAGTTATTAAATTAATTATCCACCAAGCAACCAGTTTTGTTTTTTTTGCTTATTTTGTAGTTTATTTGTTTGACCCAATTTATTGGGTTAATTGAATAACCCAATTGAATTTGGTCAAATATGAACCAACCCAACTTTTTGAGTTATTAAACAAATTAAATTAATAATCCACCAAGCAACCTGTTTATTTTGTAGTTTATTCGTTTGACCCAACTTATTGGGTTAATTGAATAACCCATTTGAATTTGGTCAAATATGAACCAACCCAACTTTATGAATGATTTCATTCATAACGTTGCGTCAAATTAAATGACAACCCACAAAGCAACTAAGGTTGTTTTGTGGGTTATTCAATTGACCCAAAAAGTTAGGTCAAATGAATAACCCACAAAATGACAATTGAATTGAGTTAAAAATGAACAAACCCAGCTTTGAATTATTTAACCCCAAAATTTGGTAAAAATTACATTAATAACCCCCAAATCTGCCCAATTTTGGGATTTGCTTTCTGGGTTATTCATTTGACTTTTCTTTTGGGCTTAATTGAATAACATTAAAAGTTGAGTTGGTCCCTTTTTGACCCAATTTGGATTATTTTTGACCCAACTGCTTTTAGAGTGCAGCTTCTGCTGTTTGTCTTACGTCGCTCATGTTTTCTCTTCAAAGTGGATGTTCGTCTGACCATGCAAGCAGAAATGCTGCTGCAGAATCTCACTCTGGTGCTGTTTTGCCTGGCAATGGTCGGTATCGTCTTTCCCTGGTTCCTCATCTCCATCCTGCCCCTGGGAGCCTTCCTTTGCATTGTCAACCGTGTCTCCAGGTCAGTCAGAGTCACATTCTCATCTCTCTTGCACCAATGTTTTAGTTTGACAACGTTAAGGGCTTGTCAAATTGGCCTGCCGAGAATATTATCTCATGATTATGGATTAGATCATGCGGATAGCTTGTCTGCACGAGTTGTCTCGGAGGGAGTAAAAGCGCAGTGAGTGTGTTGTTATCTTTTATTTGTGAGCGTGCCAACTGCTATCAGTTGCTGGTTTCCTTTTACACAGCTTCCTTTCTGTTGTAAATGATTTAAAGCAGACAGGCACTTCTCTTTTTCTGCAGCTCTGCACAAATTGTGCAGTAGATTTTGATCAAGAGCTCATTTGTTAAATTTGGAAAGATGCAAGGGGTTCTAATGTTACAAAACTGATTATGCCCGTACAAAATGCATCTTTGGTACAAAATCATTTTTAGTTAACAACCCCCTTTCTGTGGCTGATCCCTCTCCTTTTCCTGCAGACATGTACTGACCACAGTCCAAAATAGAACTGGTATCAATTATGTAGCAAAAGGTCATAGTCTCTTCTTTGCACAGTGTGATGCACCCCATATGAAGGATGTCTGCTGTTGACGTTATCATGATTACTGGTTGGGCTGTCTGAAGTGTCCTTAGTTGAACGTACGGTAAATTCCGATCAATTAACGATTACGTTTATATGAATTTCCAATGGCCCTGTATAAGCTTAAGGAATAAAGCAAAAATGGCAACCTGAAAGGCACTTTACGAGATCAACTTAAGTGAAAAGATCCAAATTTAGGCTATTTGTTTGGGAGGTTTGGAGTATTTTTTCTTTCTTTCTTTTTTTATTTTAGTGCAAGAGCTCTTGCACATTACCATTCAAGGACAGTGCAGAACGCCGCAATTAAGCCATGTCTGCCATTTAGTTGAAATATTACAACCTAAAACTACAGTCAATGCTTATTCGCAGTTTGGCACCTTTTATTTTTTTCCCCCATTTTTGGGGTGGATTTTCCCCCCTGATTTAACCTCTCATTTTTCATAAGAAAATGGTTTAAAACGGTACTTTGAATGTTTATTAGTGCAAATAAACTTTTTTTTTAATTGTTTTCTTGGGGGTGGGATAATTATTCAAGGGCCCACTCATAAGCTGCATACGGGCACATTCTTGTTTAAAAAAATTTTTTTATCTATCTGATTGTGGAAAACTTTTCAAAAATGTTTTATCAGGTCGTTAAATGAGCTTGGATACTGCACAACATATAAACCAACATTAGAGTGATCCCACATTAGAGTGGTCTAATTCTGTGTAAATTCTTAGTGTAGTTGACAGTTGGTGAATCTTGAATCACAACTTTTTAAAATAATAAATAAAGAATAAATTGGTATGAAACCACAGAATGTACTTTATTAAAGCTGCTTGTAATGTAAACAAACCTACGCAGTTGGGTAGACTTACAAGGTCACAAAGGTCTTTTGTCCCTTAACTCATTCACTGCCATTGACGGTTATAGACGTCAAAAATTCATTTGAACTATTTTTATTAGTTTAACATTTTTTTCCACTTTTGTTAACGAGAGTATGAAAACCTAGATTTTTTTTATTGTACATTTAGAATAGATATAAAATGTAAAATTAATTACAATCTTAATTGTCCGATGCTCCTAATTTTTAATTGTAATAAATCGCATGACTTCAATAGTTAACTCACGATTAATCAAAAATTTGATATCTGTTCTAAATGTACAACAAAAAAAACAATGTCTGTTCTAAATGTACAACAAAAAAAACAATTCTAGTTTTTTATACTCTTGTTAACAAAAGTGGGAAAAAAAAGTAAAACTAATAGAAATAGTTCAAATACATTTTTGACGTCAATAGCCGTCAATGGCAGTGAATGAGTTACAGGCCATCCTACTGAGAGACTTTCACTAGGCTAAGCTAACAATTGACTGTTTTTCCCAGACGCAATCTCTGGATTACAAATAAATGTAATGATGTATGTTTTACATCCAAATAAGCTTTCCTTTTAAACTTGATTTACTGCCCTAAAACGGCTCTAAAAATGCCTGTAGTAATTGCTATTGATTAATCATGACTATCCTTCGCCCTTTATGTATCATAGCATAATGTTAGGAAAGCTCCCTCTGTCTTAGCGACACGGAATGCTTGACATTTGAACAAATCTCTCACTCATGATCAATTTTGTGCATTTCTTCCGGCAACCCTGGGTGATTTCCCCTGAACATGATAGATCTGAAATAACTCCATTCGGAACGAAGTGTGCACAACAAGTTTCCTCTTTTCTTCATTGATTGTGTAAAAAATGCCTGCAGTGTCTGCGCCTACAAACGAGCACGCATTTCAGCCCTGCAAATTTATGAATCGAGCTTTTATAGCACCTTGTTTTGCATCAGCAGATAAGCATCAGGCGTATGTGTGTGTGTGCGTGCCGACGGCTGTCAACAAGGCCAGTTTGAATGGATGTCAATTCACAGCCGAGCTGCTAATCACAACTAAACTCGACAAACTGTTTTTTTTCTCTCCAATGTAGGTCTGATACAGTTACCCTTAGAGTTTAAAAAAAGACATGATAGACTGACTTTTATTTCAAATGCGGTGCAATCATGAGGGATCTCATCGTGCTAATAAGTAATGATCACCCTTGGCGATTTTTAAAGCGATCTTCCCGAGATGTGTGGCCATGTTACATCAAACTCCTGTCGAAATTACCCACTTCTAAAGCAGTTTTTTTTTTATTATTATTACATTTTGAAATGAAACTGCCCAGAGCGTAAACATGTTTGTCAGGATCGACGCTTCCGAGAGGCAAAATGTCATGTTCTCTCTTTTCTCAGCTTTTATGAGCGAAGCAAATGATTTGTGTGAGGCCTTCTAGCCGGGGATCTAAAAGTAGACAGACGATTCGCACCTTCTGTCGATAAACCTCACTCACGCTTACGTCGTGGTGTCCGGTGTCCTTTTTGGACGTCCAGTACTCTGTGTGATGATGCTCAGAATATTACATATGATAATGGAAAAGAACCAGCACTGCCAGGGAAAGCATCTAAGGATAGAAAAGCTCCACAGTCATTTGTCATACCTGCTAATTCCGTCCCCTCATTTCTTAAGGTTGTTTTTAGCACTGATGTGTCAACAAGATGTCGGCACTTCTTCTCAGATCTTAACTTGGATGTTGCCAGTAGAGTCAGCATTTTTCCACTGAAAATGTGAAGTCGATTTTGGTTGATATTAGGGCTGTCACTATGGAATATTTTTTAGAATCAATCTATCGCTCATTTAATCGATAAATCGATTAATTGGATTTGTTTTAATTTATAAAAATACAGATTACTGTACATTAACTGGTGATCAGTTTTTATTTTGTACTTCGCATTCTTATAGTGATTAAAAAAAAGAGTGGGGGTTGATATTGTACTATGTTAACGTTTTGGTCATTGTTTTCCAAAGTAAAAACATATTTGCAAATGTCTTATTTCCATTAAACACAGAAGATAATCAGTCTTCTTTCATGAAGGACTACAGTGAATAAGCAGCAATTAGCAGCTATTAGCCCGCGAGCTAACAATTAGCTCGTGAATTAGCAGCTATTTGGGAGTTAGCATGTGGGTGAATGGTTAGCCCGCAAATTAGCGGCTATTAGCCTGCGAGCTAACTGGCTAGCTTGTGAATTAACGGCTATTAGGTTAGCCCGTGAGCTAACGGTTAGCTCGCAGCTGTTTTTTAGCTGCTATTTGGGAGTTATCCCGGGGCTAACGTGCGGGTAAATGGTTAGCCTGTGAGCTAACAGTTAGCCTGCGAATTAGTGGCTATTTGGGAGTTGGCATTATAGTTGGTGCAAAATTTGATAGCAAACAAAAAACCTTTAACGTGTTGCAAATCACAAAAGCTGTTTAATAAACATGTGCTTGAAGGCATTTAAGCAGTCAAGTGCTGGAGTTTTTAATATTTTATTCTTAAAATTTTTGACACTAACTTTTTGTTTTCCTGCACATATATATCGGCTTCAAATATCGGTTATCGGCCTCCCTGATATCAGCCCTTAAAAAAGCATATCGGTCTATCTCTAATTCAAATGTCATTTTCTTGTTCAGGGTTTTGATCCGTGAGCTGAAGCGACTGGAGAACATCAGCCAGTCGCCGTTCACCTCCCACATCACCAGCAGCCTCCAGGGCCTCTCCATCATCCACGCCTACGGACGAAAGCGGGACTTCCTCCAAAGGTGAGCTTATTATATCACGTCTGCCAAGCAAGCAGGCTAGTCTCTTCCTTCCTTGATCCTCACCGTCCCCCAGTGGAGATCCTTTAAGTTTTCCTTTTTATCTCTGCTGGTAGTATTTCTCCCAAGGTTCATAAAGGAGCCAAATGAAAGGAGGAAGGTCTCGATTTCCCCCTCAGCGGGCAAGGATTAAAGGAGTTTTTGCTTGTGTTTGTCAGATATCAAGAACTGCTGGACAATAACCAGGCCTCCAACTACCTCTTCAGCTGTGCTATGCGTTGGCTGGCCGTGCGCCTCGACCTCATCAGCATCGCGCTCATCACCGCCGTCGCGCTCCTCATTGTCTTCATGCACCGGCAGATACCTCCCGCCTACGCCGGCCTGGCCATATCGTACGCGGTGCAGGTTCGTGAAGACTTTTCCGAACGCCGCAATCAAACGACGTGACACCGGGGGGCTTTTCTCACCTGACTAATGAGGTCTCACGTACTGGGAATACTTAGCTAGAGTGACGGGCGGCGTCCATTTGAGGCTGGCTAAAGGCGCAACGTGAGCCAAAAGTGCGGCGTGGTCACATGATTTACACGAGTCTCTTGCTTGTTGTTTAAACTTGACAACAAGCTTTATTTTTGTGGCATACATTTGAATCAGCTACACTATATGGCCTTTTTTTGTATTCCCTACACTCTAAAAAGAGAATTGTTGACCCAATTTAAGATTACAAATTGAATTGTTGACCAACTTAAAAAAAAAATGGTTTCAATTGGTAACACGCAATTAAATTAAGTTTGTGAATATATTAACTCATTTGCTCCCAAAAACGTATGAATAGTTTTTTTATGTTTTTTTATGCTAAAGCATACAGAAGGCCTCTGACCTGAATGCTTGAAGCAATGGTAGTTATTACAAAAACGGCCAGCAGGTGGCAGCAGAGTAAAAGGGATCAACCAGGGCAATGTTAGCTAAATTCTAATGCTAATTGCTGCAAAACGGAAACAGATACAAATATACTTTTTTACCTGATCAAAGAAGAGACTCTAAATGTTCTTTTGGTATGTTCCATGTTTTTATAGCAATAGAATAATTGCAAAATCTGTGAAAATCCAGTAAAACAGCCGGGAGCGAAAGGGGTTGCTTCAGAGAAAATTGCTGGGAATGAATGAGTTAATGAACTCATAATTAATTCAACTTAATGTATTCACTTTGGACTATCTTAATTCAATTGCATGTTACCAATTGAACCAATTTTTTTCTTAATTGGTCCACAATTTGATTTGTAATCTTAAATTGGTTCAACGACTCTTTTTAGAGTGTATTTCTAATAATATTAAGATATGTTGTTGGTTTGTTATTAATTATATCAACTGAACATGGAGTTTTAAAAAAAACTATTGTGGAGAAATGAAGCTAAACTGGGCAATACAAGTGACAAAGTCCACACGCATTATATCGCTTATTGAACCACAAAAACATGGTGTGATTGTTAAGGAATAAGTGGACTGCCGCAAAGACATGACAGACACTGCAGTAAATATGAATTTATTAATATATTTTTTGCTTGATGGCCGTGTATCTTGCTTACACTCAAAAGCAGGAAACATTTTTTGTTTGTGGACGGTCAGCTCATGTGCATATTTGATTGGCTGTTACATCTGCGAAGTTGCAACGGCATTTACTGAAAATTCAATTTTTGGATCGCAGAAAAACCAGCAGTCCGCCACACATGTTAATAAGTTGCTGAAAACCGCACACTTTTAATCCTGCACAACTCTCTCGGCACTTTATTTAATCTGCCATGATATGTGCTGCTGTTTTGGTTAGCAACAGAGTTCAAATGGGCACAGCAATTGCACTTTTTTTTTAATGAACAATAGGCTGTAAAAAATGAAATAATTAAACTCACTATCGTATTCTGTAGGGGGAAAAGATTGCAAGTGTCTATTGTGGTCCGTTTTGCTACAAAGTATAAACTATAATTGCACTCAGCTACTGTACTGTACATCTTGATTAATTGATGGTTAGCTTGAGTGCGTTTAATAATAATAATTAAAGCAGCAGCGTGTCAGTCGTTAACCTTCATCCTTTCTCTCTCTCTCTTTCTCCTCCCCCGCTTCATCTCACCTGCAGCTGACTGGCTTGTTTCAGTTCACTGTCAGGCTCCTCACAGAGACGGAAGCTCGTTTCACATCAGTAGAGAGGATTAATCACTATATAAAGGTAAGTGACAAATAGGCTGAAGTACTCAAAGCTGGCAGATACCTGGCCATGTCCCGACATACCTGTAACATGGTTTTTGAGGTGATGTTTATTTGTGTTGGCAGGATTGCACTCTCAACACTCAACCCCTTCCTCGTTATTAAAAATGCTTAATGGGCGTAACTAGACGAGTCAAAATACTGCCAAGTTATAATACATGTTAACTAGTGCTGTCACTATCGAATATTCTTCGAATCGATTAATCTATTGATTATTCAATCGATTAATCAACTAATCTGATTCATTTTAATTTTGCATTAAAGTGTATTAAAAAAATAAATAATTCCCTGATTACCGTTTATTAACCACTCATTGGTGGGTGGATTTATGTTGTACTATGTTACCGGTTCAGTCATTGTTCTCCAAAGTAAAAACAGAATACAGATGTCTGCAAAAACAAAGAAGATAATCAGTCTTCTTACGTGAAAGACTACAAAAATCAGTGAATAATTACTGTTGATGTACTAAAAACTAAGGATTTAGACCATTTTAAATTAACTCATTCTCTCCCAGCCATTTTCACTGAAGCAACCCCCTTTGCTATCAAAACATGGAACCTACCAAAACAAAGATGAGAGTCTCTTCATTCATCAGGAAAAAAAAGTATATTTCTATCTGTTTCCGTTTTGCGGCAATTAGCATTAGAATTTAGCTAAGTTTCGTCATTATTCACAAACCTGTTTAAAACAGTGGGGAAAAGAGCTTGTTGCAACATGGCCCTGGTTGATCTGGCGTACTCTGCTGCCACCTGCTGGCCGTTTTTGTAATACCTACCATTGCTTCAAGCGTTGTTTTCAGTTCAGAGGCTGCATCAAAGCCTTCTGTGTGCTCTAATATTAAAAAAACTCAAATAATATGATTTGGGACCATGGCCATATTTAAAATAGAATGTGTTTATATGTTTTTGGGAGCAAAACCTTGCTCTTTAAAACAAAATTAATTATCTTACCTGTTTGTCTTGTGTATTACATTAGGAGCTAATCTAACTGTCCACGTGCATCTCTTATTTGTCTCAGACTCTAGAAAGTGAAGCACCATGCAAAATCCAGTCAAACGCTCCCGCCCTCTCCTGGCCTGAACAAGGGAAGATCACCTTTCACAACGTGAACATGTGTTATCGCGACGGCCTGCCGTTGGTGCTGAAGGGTCTGTCCTTCACCGTCCAGCCCAAAGAGACCATCGGCATCGTGGGCCGCACCGGATCAGGTTGTTACCCCCGCAGCTTTCACTTTTTTAATCCATCTGTGCCATCGTATTATTGACGCCCTCTCCTCCACAGGGAAGTCCTCTCTGGGTCTGGCGTTATTCAGACTAGTGGAGCTGGCGAGAGGCTCAATCACCATCGATGGAGTCAATATTGCCCGAATCGGCCTGGACGACCTGCGGAGCAAAATAGCCATCATCCCTCAAGAGCCTGTGCTCTTCATCGGCACTGTCAGGTGATTCGCTCTGAAATATTTGCTCGAGCAAAGTTCAAGCTTGGCTATCTGATGAAAATAGATTTTAGTCTGTGGAGGGCCTTGTTTTATATGTTCAGAGGAAACCATTCAAACGGCTCGCAATGAACTAGTTTAGTTTACAACTTTAGGTTACTGTAGGTGTTTTTTTTACAGAGGATTTTCTTCCTTTTAAATGTGTTCTGACATACAGTGAGTTCATAGGTGGCAAATCCAGGTCCAGAAAGCAAAAACCCTGCCACAGTTTGGCTTTAGAACCTGGTGCTAGCTAGCTAGCTAGCTCCCTAGCAGCTAAACAAGCACCATGGGAGCTAGCTAGGGGGGCAAACATGAAGGGACAAACGCAAACCATTGCAAGGTCAGAGGTGGCAAATCCAGGCCCAGAAAGTAAAAACCCTGCCACAGTTTGGTTTTAGCCCCAGGTGCTAGTTAGCTAGCTACCTCCCTAGCATCCAAACAAGCACCATGGGAGCTAGCTAGGGGGGCAAACATGAAGGGACAAACCCAAACCATTGCAAGGTCAGAGGTGGCAAATCCAGGCCCAGAAAGTAAAAACCCTGCCACTGTTTGGCTTTAGCCTTAGCTATCAACCTAGCAGGTAAACCAGCACCATGGGAGCTAGCTAGAGAAGTAGCTAGCTAGCACCTGGGGCTAAAGCCAAACTGTGGCAGGATTTTTACTTTCTGGACCTAGATTTGCCACCTAATATAATAGAATAATGAAGTTATACTTTTATAGATGAAAATGATATAGTATTTTGCCAGGGGATTTAAAGTGTTTCAATACATTATTACATAATAAATATTTCAATAATCTGATTGTTAGCGTAGCGTCCATCACGCTAATAGACCCAATTAGTAGAACAAATAAAGCACCCTGAACCTCAGAATTGCGAGGCTGGTGTTCTTAATATCAAATGGCCGTTTGTTTATGCAACAGGACCAACTTGGACCCATGGGATCAGTACTCAGACTCGCAGATCTGGGAAGCGCTGGAGAAGACCCATATCAAAGAAATGGTAAGAGTTGACATGCCATGCAAATGAATAAAGCCTCCTCTGACACTCTGTGTGATCATGACCCTCAGGTGAGCCAGCTGCCTCACTCCCTCCAGTCCGAGGTGACGGAGAACGGCGAGAACTTCTCGGTGGGCGAACGGCAGCTCCTCTGCGTGGCCAGAGCGCTGCTGCGCAACAGCAAGGTATCGGCTGTTCTATTCCACATTTCCCGCTAGACCATTGCTTGGAACGTATAGCTCAAGGGGACATTAGAGGTGATGTTAGAGGTTCATGATTTAAAAAAAACAAAAAACAAACGCATTTTCATATGCTGAGGAGTAAGGGAGCTGCTAGACTGGAACAACATTGCCCCCTCATGGCGGGTATTATAATTGCAGCTTCTTTTTTAAATCAAGTTAGAGAAGTGCATTTTTTTCCTCTCACAATTTCAACCAGTTCCCAAAGGGGACCAAAGTACATACACTTCAAGTGTTGTGATTTTATTACAGTTTAGGTTGTCTTCTGACCTTTCTGCCTTCCATTATTTCATTCCTTCCTTCCATATATCATTCCTTCCTTTGCTTAAAACTACTTCCTTCCTTCTGTCACACCAGTTTTTACTTTACTCATCCTTACCATCCCGCTTTTCATCCTGCTTTTATGCCTTCTTTTTTTTTTACCTCCTTCCTTCCATTAGCCGTCCCTTTATTTTCTTCCCTCACACCAGTTTTTTATTCTGTATCATTACTTTGCTTAAAAATAATGTTCTGCCTTCCCTTGATACATGTTCCCCCACTCTTTTAAACAGATTTGTGAATAATGATAAAACTTAGCTATATTCTAATGCTATTGCCAATTGCTGCAATAAGGAAATAGATGGAAATATACTATATACTTATAGATTCTAATCGTTCTTTTGATAGGTTCCATGTTTTTATAGCAATAGACACAATATTCTGTGGGACTTGCAAAATCAGTGAAAATCCAGTAAAACAGCCGGGAGCAAAGGGGGGTTGCTTCAGTAAAAATGTCTGGGAGTGAATTAGTTAAAAGAAATAAGCAGATAAAATATTTCACACTAGAGACACCGTTATTTGTATACAAATACATTAAAATGTCCCCTTAAATATGCTACTAAACATTTGCCGCATTGTCTCAGATCCTCGTGCTGGACGAGGCAACGGCGGCCATCGACACCGAGACCGACGGCCTGATCCAGGAAACCATTCGCTGTGAATTTGGCAGCTGCACGCGCCTCATCATCGCCCACCGTCTCAACACCGTAATGAACTGCAGCAAGGTCATGGTCATGGATAACGGCAAGGTGCGGCACTATTTCAAAAACCGCATTGAAACAAACATTGCATTTATTATTGTGTGTTCAGCAAGCTCTCTCAGACCGGATTCTAATCATGGTACTTTTTCAAGGAGCTCAAAAGATTCATCAGTGTGCAGCCTAAAATAACAGACAACACGGGGACAGACCAATAGTATTGACTTGTGGAAAATATCAGTTGACCTTATTTGGACACCTTAGTCACGTTAATAACGTTTTTTTAGGTTGTCTAAATTGAAATTGGAAGTTCTCAGAAGTCAAGCAGCTTCACAAAACTGCCGTTAATGATTTATTTTATTCGTTTCTCATTAAATGGAATCAATTTAATTAGAAATTGTAAAACCATGTTTTATTACATTTATCATGAATTGGTTTAAAAGTAAGAACAAAGTAATTAAATATTAACATTAATCAAATGCATAAATTAATAATAATAATAATAATAATAAGACATTTAAAAAAAGGTAAACCTTTTTTTTTTCTTTTTTTTTTACCTTCTACACATGACCATATGTCTGTTTAAAAACAAAACAAACCAAAAAAATTGGCACTAGGGCACAAAATTTTGTGCAATCGTGTTTTGGATGCTTACTGAGCTGAAGGGGTGATGGTTGAAAAAAAAAGGTTTTGTTTCAACGTTAAGGCATTTTTGGTTGAACTTCAAATTCAATACATCTGTGAAGATTGGCGGGGTGGGAGAGGATGCGGAAATGTGTTCTTCATTCAAGGAAAAACAATACCGCTTTTGTCCATATGGTGCCGCCATAATCAACAAAAACTGAAAGTTGCTTTGTGCTGCTTTAAAAGCAATTGTTCTGCCAGCCATTATCTGTCGCTGGCGTATAAACAAAGATACATTATTTTTAGATGCCCTGTCAATCACTGCTTTATAGAGTGAGTCGATTGAATTGTTTTTTTTTTAAAATTCAGATTCTGACCATTTTTTTTGAATAACCTTTCTTTTTTTCCCTAGATTTTGGAGTTTGACCATCCCCTCACTTTGCTATCAAACGAAAACTCCCGATTCAGAGCCATGATCGAGGTGTCCGAAAACCAAAGCAAATGAAAACCCGGAAAATATGCATGCCATGCACAAAGAAAAACACACCTAAATAACCCAACAGCAGGGTTTAAAAAAAAAAAACAATACGGTAGGTTGTGCTAGTAGCAATGACAATGTGACTGATGACAAAAACCAAAGATCCTGGGACCATGTTTCTCTGGACACCATAAAGGACCGCTTTCCTTCCACGACACCTGCAAGCCAAATGTTACACTGCAAATGAAACAGAGCGAAAACTCTGTCTACGGCACTTTATTGAATTTATGTTGACGTGTTTCTTTTTGTTCCTCTGCCTCCAAGAGGACCGCGACATAATGTAATGATTGTTTTAGTTTAGTTAGAGTGAAATTATATATTCAGGAACCATGTTTATGAGGCACTTAAGTCACGTACAAGGTTTTTCTTAGCTGTTTTAATATGTGCCTAGAGCTGTGCAAATGCACATGTTGCAATTAGCCATGTCGTTAAATGCAGCATATCGGTACTGTTATGCTGAAACTGTTCCTCTTACTTAATCTAGATGCTGGAATTTGAATTATGCACCTATTGTTTGTAAGGCCACGGTCGGTACAGTGTGATTCTCTGTAGCTGAGTCAATATGTGTCTTCACGAACGCTGAGGATTGTTGTCGTCTGCCTTATGCTGTATGAGTGCAATATGTTTTTGATTGCATTGCTGCATTTTCCAGATTGCCTTTTGTACACAGTTGAAACTTCCAATGTGTACTTTTTGTAAATGGTTGAGTTTATTAAGAGGAATTGTTTTGTTTTGTTTGCTAATAAAAGTTTTATTGTATTCTTGTCACTCTATTTCATTATTATTGATTTTGGTGTGTGTCCAGGATGTAGTATACAGTACTGTAATTGCTTTTTGCTGCAAATACAGCCTTAGATTTTTGTTCCTACAGTATGTCTTCTAAATGTGACACAGCACTGAGAAGACCGTTAATAACACTGCCAAATTTGCATTATTAAAAAATTCATGTAAAATGGAGCTTCCAAATTGTGAAATTTAAGACAGACCCTACGATCCACATACAGGCTTCTGCCATCTCTTCAAAAATGTGCGCACACTCACAGCCAACAACGAAGCGCTCTTAAGCGGTCACACACATTCCAAGGTTCAAGAATTCTAGCCTACTTCACCACCTATATCTTGTCTTGCTGTAATCAGCTCGTATTCGTGCTCTGTTTAATACAAGCAAACCAGCCAATCCAATCCAGACTCACCCACGTGGATCTGCCGTGACTGTGCTGTGGCCAGCTGCTTGCCTCTGCTTATGGAAACCCAGCATCAAGATTTTATTGCATTTTCACTCATGGAGGCAGCATTTCTTGACCAAGCTGCTAAATTAGATTTGGCACCTAGTGTAGTGGTCGTATTGTTTAACCTGGGGGGGGGGCAACTTTAGTAACTTTGACAGCTAATGCTAATGTGTGCTAACACTGCAGCTCTGCTTACTTTTTGGCATTAATAGCGCTTGAAATTGTCTCTCCTCTTACAGTACAGTACAGTATGACAGTTAACTAATGTAATGCCTTAGTATGCAGTTTAAGGGCACGGTAACTGATGCCCTTCAGTAACTTTTTTTTTTGTTCCTCTGTTCCATTCACTCAAGACATCACAGACACTAATTACAAAGCAAATAAAGTTGGAGCAACTTTTAACTGTGGTTTCAATAAAATGGGGGGGAACAAAGTGGACTGCTAGAATAATAGTATTTAAATATGCAAAAATATTAACTAAAAAATGGATTTGGAAATGTCACTTTATTTTGACGGTCCAAGGATAAACTTCCGTCTCTTACTTTGAAACGACAGGCGCTTACCGGACGTGCTTCTTGTTGTCAGCGCTGGGTTAAACGGGCCGGAGGAGGAAAGCAAGTACTGGCTGTGATGCCGCTGGATGATGGCTGCCTTCGGAATCCTCAGCTACGAACACCGGCCTTTAAAGCGGCCCCGGCTCGGACCTCCGGACGTTTATCCGCAAGATCCCAAGCAGAAAGAGGTCAGATCATTTTCCGTCTTTTACGTTAGCGTGGACACGGGATTTTTCAGTGGAAGCTGCTATGCGTTAGCTGCGAGGCTAAGACTAGCTAGCGGCGGCTAGCCTGTTCGAGCTAGCCCCCTCCAGAGACGACTCGGGCCTGGGCAATAACAATGAACAACACCGCAGCAGACTTGTCACTTCTCGAGGTTGCGCGACAGCTCCAACAACGGGCTTGTTTAAAACACCCACGTTCACTAGCTCAGCAGGAAATTAATGCGGTTGTTAAACGGGGATTGACGTTATTATTTGGAGAAGGGGGGTTTAAAAGTTAAACATCGGTTTGTTAGTTGGCTAACTATGCGCAGCCAAGCGTGTGGTTTAACTCTCATTTACTTTAAATGTCTTCTCGGCCGAGCTTTGGGACTTTGATAATTGCTCCTGATCTATTATTAACCTCAGGTTATCCGTTGATGCGAATGACAAATGGATTGGATGTTAATCTGAGGGCAGTGCTGCAACATGCTCAGTGACACACATTGCAACTCACATTTAATGAAACAGCCATTTTCCAGACCACTTTTACTTATTTGGGTCGCAGGTGAGCAGCACCCTATGACTTGGCAGCTAGACTAGCTGAAGTTCCCGAGTGATAAAGCCACTTTTAAGCAACATCATGAAAAGCCAAATGCGAGAGGCATCCATCTATTTTCTCTACCACTTATTCTCAGAATCCCAGTTGAGCTGGAGTCTACTTGCGTCTTCTAGTGGAAACAGAGCCCAGAATGTGGAGTAGCAGCATTTTAACTTCTGTGAGCATGGATTGGACACATCGCCGAAAATAAACAACCCGTGCCACCACTGCGTTGATATTACCAAAAAAGCTGGAACGAGTTTAGTAATGCTGCTAACACGAACCTGTGCATTCAGAAGAACTCTGTGTTGAAGTCATTTTTGGCAAATTTAACCATATGCCCCTCCACACAAACTCAAAGCCTGTGGTGCATGACATCGCCAAACATAAATATAGCCCTTCACTTCCACTTTTACAATTTAGCTGCACATTATTAAAAAAATTTTTTTTATCGGAAGCTAATGCTGGTATTACTGCAGTTCTGGTTGCTTTTCAGCTTTGACATTGACTTTAGCCGCCGCTTCAAAATGTCTCTTTCATTTTGGAGTTTTGTCTAATCTAAGTCCCAAATCATTGGCTTAGCGGTTCATGTTAATTAGCTTCACTGTTTCAAGGCAACGAGACAGATGTGCAGAACATGTCACGCAGCCGACCTGTTTTCTTAAATAGGCAGAAATGTACTTGGTAGTTGGCTAAGGCCAATAGAATATTTTCCTCGTGTAAACAGGCCCTTAAACCATTCTCATGTTCTCCCCACAGGATGAGTTGACCGCATTGAATGTGAAACAAGGATTCAACAACCAGCCAGCTGTGTCTGGTGATGAACACGGCAGTGCTAAAAATGTCAACTTCAACCCCTCCAAGGTGATTTCTGTTTTTTATCCGTCATGCTTCTCCCCACATTTAATTACCATTCCAACTTGACATTTTGTCTTGATTTTCCAGATCAGTTCCAACTTCAGCAGCATCATTGCCGAGAAGCTGCGCTACAACACCTTTGCCGACACGGGCAAGCGTAAGCCGCAGGTCAACCAGAAGGACAATTTCTGGCTGGTTACGGCCAGGTCGCAGAGCTCTGTCAATAACTGGTTCACGGATTTAGCAGGCACAAAGCCGCTAACACAGCTGGCCAAAAAGGTAAGAGCAGCCCTAATAGGTGGGTTTCATGTGACGTCACGACAAGCGGCCCAACCCCAAATGGGGGGGTAGGAAGTAATTTGCCCTTAGGAAAAAGCTGAGAAAATGCTCAAGTTTTGTGCTATTTATGGCTGAACCAATCAAGAGAAAAAAAAATAAAAGCTACTTTCGCGTCCCGAAAGTAGTAGCCCATAAAGGCGAACAATTCGGGTAACGGTCGTATATGCCGTGATCGCTTCGTGAAAGGTAATGAAACTAAATACACAGCTGAACAAAACTCTCAACAGGCCGGTGTGATGTTACTGGGAACATAGCTAACCGTGATATAACTACGCGGAGTTTGTTCTACACTTTGTGTATCCATGCTAGGTGGCTGTGTCTTTGTTTTTAGCAATGCTAGCTACGTTAGCTATCAGGATGAGTGGTTCTTAAATTGAGGTCCTTCTTCCAGGAAGGCCACAACATACTGATGGAAATATATATTTATACTTAAGCTTTGGTTCATTCACAAGACGTCTACATAATTACAGAACGTAGATACATGACTGATGAGTCTCTGTTTGACCGTTTAAGTCGTTTAAGACCAGTTGTAACAGTTAGCCAGCTAGCTTGTAGCTGTTGTGGTGAACAACATAGTTCGAAAAGAGTTAAATCAGGGATTGTTTAAGTGTGGTACTAGTATCAATAGTGGTACTCAATCTGTGCTTAAACTTGCAATAGTATTTTTTTCATGACCACGAGGCCTGTGCCACTGTATTTTTATGTTGGCCATTATGGTGGTACTAGAAGTGGTCTGTATTTTTTTTTTTTTAGGGGGTACTTGGTGTAAAAGGTTTGACTGGGCCAAGTGGTTAACTCTTGAATGTTGTGTGTGTGTGTGTGTGAACAAGAGCATCTATGAACTGATGTAAATACAATTAATTACATTGTTTCCTCATGAAGGAGAAATTATGTAGGTCAACCATAACCATCTCTTGACACTAATGTTATATGTGACCTCACTAGTCAAAACATGACATTCAGATTAATATTCCATTTGTGGAATATGAGTTATGCAGCAAAATCCAGCCATTTTTATCCATCTCAGGGGGCGGCCATTTTGCCACTTGCTGTCGACTGATGATGACATCACAGTTGCTGTTTTCTGAAACTGAGCTGTGATTGGTGGTTACTTGACCTGAGCAACTGTGATGTCATTTTCACTCGACAGACGGTGGCAAAATGGCCGTCTCCTGATACTGATAAAAACTGCTGGATATTGCTCTTTAATTCATATTCCACAAATACAATATTAACCAAAATGAAGACATATTATCGTCAAGAATTTTTGTGGGTTTGACTTCGCCTTTAAATGAATGAATATTGGTCATTATTGGGGGTGTTAAAAAAAATCGGTCCGGCGATATTACAGCACGCAATTCTCGTGTCGATTCAACATGCAGCCGAATCGATTTTTAAACATCCATTTTTGATGTAAATATTCAACAAAATGTCTTACTTAGGGTTAGGTTGAACACTTGAAGCATGAAAGAATTTTATATTAATGGTAAACTAAGCCTTAAAATTTGATTTCAATGCTGTTCAAATATGAAACAGATTGCAAGCTGTTTGTTAGATACAGTGGCTCACATTAATAAGCCTTAAGTACATTTTCATACAAATCTTACAGTGTACATGTGCAAGTTTACTGATTAGTATTTTCTAAGTTTGAGTTAAAAAAAAACGCGCAATAATTGATTTATAGATTCGTATCGGGATTAATCGATATCGAATCGTGACCTATGAATCGTGATACAGATCGAATCGCAAGGTACTAGGCAATTCGTCATTATTGAATCATTGAATCTCATTGAACACAGGATTATATCCATCTTTTTTCCCCCCCGTGTCGTTTTTTTATGAACTCAAATTCTTTTCACAGGTGCCGATTTTCAGCAAGAAGGAGGAGGTTTTCGGGTACCTGGCGAAGTACTTGGTCCCAGTCATGCGGTCAGCGTGGATGATCAAGATGACGTGCGCTTATCATGCAGCCATCACAGAAACTAAAGTCAAGAAGAGGCACGTGATTGATCCTTGTATAGGTAAGAAACACGCAAATGAACATTTTGTCTGACGCGATACGAGCATTTCTTTGATTTTTCAAATGCGTGTTTTTAGAATGGACCCAGATCATCACAAAGTACCTGTGGGAGCAGCTCCAAAAGGTGGCCGAGTTCTACCGCCAGTGCCCCAGCCAAGGATGCAGCTCGCCTCTCCCGGCCACGCCCACTGACGTGGAAACGGCCACCAAGCAATGGGAGTACAACGAGAAGCTGGCCATGTTCATGTTTCAGGTCAGTGCTAAGTCCTTCATTTTGGATCCAATTCGGGATATCTGTTCGAAAAATCTCACCAAGTCAACAGCTGCGGTCCATTAAATTTCAGTGACTTTGTTACGTTCAGGATGGAATGCTGGACAGACACGAGTTCCTGACGTGGGTGCTGGAGTGTTTCGAGAAGGTCCGACCCGGCGAGGATGAGCTCCTGAGGCTCCTCCTGCCACTTTTACTGCAGGTAGACCTTTCTCACCTTTCACCGACAGCCCAATTTTCACTCCCTGAACTGAACCTTGCACCATCCCCACTGCTACTGGACCGCACACACACATAAATCAGTGCGAGGTGTGACAGGCTGTCAAGAGTTTCTCACGTTCATCCATCAGCGAGCCTTTCATTTTGTTTCTCGCAAACCTCATGTCATAAGTCAGTGTGTCGATGGGTGTGTGTGTAACACTTTAAAATGCTTCCCCTCCCACAGTACTCGGGGGAATTCGTACAGTCGGCCTACTTGTCACGCAGGCTGGCTTACTTCTGCACGCGCCGCCTCAACCTGTTGCTAAGCGACGGCAGCATGGGCCCCGGCGCGGGCGGCGGGCACCCGGCGCACGGCATTTTGACGCCACAGGGAAACGCCCTTCCTCCGACGCCGACCTCGCAGCCGGCTGGGGGGAACCAGCCCCAGACGCCGTTCACAGACTTCTATATCTGCCCCCAGCACAGACCTTTGGTGTTTGGCCTCAGCTGCATGTTGCAGGTACGACACTCAGCCGCCATCAAGGAGTTAATGCTTTCGGGGGGGGTTTTTTTGCTTTGATTAGTTGGATATGTGTTGAAATGGGGGGGTCACTGTGATTTGAAGATGAAATAACATTTAATTTCTTACAACTGACCCTAATTTTAGAATAAAAATGTTGCAATATTTTATTTGATGACAATAAATTTGTGATAGTATGTGAAAAATGGCTCTTATGTGGCCCCAATTTTTTAAGCAGCAAAACGTACCCGTTTTTATCCATCACAGGGGGTAGCCATTTTGCCTTATTACTGCCACATGTTGTCAACTCAAAATGACGTCATAGTCGCTCAGGTATTAACCAATCAGGGTGCAGGTTGCGAATGTCACATGACCAAACCTAGAGAAGAAGTGACCGCCGTGATTGATCGTTACCTGAGCCCCTTAGGCACTTTGATGTCATTTTCAGTCAACAGCAAGTAGCAAAATGGCCGCCCCCCTGCAATGCAAAAATAATTCATTCATATTCCACAAATGCGATATTAGTCAGAATACCGTGTTTATACTAGTGGGACTGCATAGAACACATTGTAAAGAACATTTTGGATTTCACTCCTCCTTAAAATAGGAGTTTGAATTTTTTTAAATTTTCTTTTACAAAAATAGGGTTATCCTAGAACAAGTCAAAATAAAACCATATTTTGGGGGGAGAAAAAAGTATTGGCGATGCAAGAATATTCATAATTTTACAGGCAAAAAAGAGACAGTGTAATTTTATAAGAATAAATATTATAATATATATATATATAATATTACAAAGAAAAAGTCATAATTTCATTAGTTTTTAATTTGACCACAAAAAAAATGATATTACAAGTACCGGTAAAAGGAATTTGTATGACATAAATGGTCCATTTGCTACCGAAGAGGGGGTATATAATTTTACAAGAATAAAAAATATGAGGAAAAAGTTACAATCTAATAGAGCGGAAAAAAAACACCACAAGTTGCTTAAATGATTGGGAAAGCCATAATTTGTGTAGGTAGTATACTGTTACAAGTATAAATCTATCTTATGTATGTTAGTTGACAAATTAAACAGTCAGTGTTTTGACATGTTACTATCAATATGAGCAATTTCATGTTTCATATATACAACCGCATCGCTCCCTAATGATGGTGTTGTTGTCCTCCTTTTAGAGCATAGTGTTGTGTTGCCCCAGCGCTCTGGTGTGGCATTACTCTCTAACCGACAGCAGAAACAAGACCGGCTCTCCTCTGGACCTCCTCCCCATTGCCCCCTCCAGCTTACCGATGCCAGGGGGGAACACCGCCTTCACACAGCAGGTACTTTTCATTAGCTGTCGAAAAACAGGACCTGAGGATCCATCGCGCCATTTTATTTTTCCCACCGTCCACCGCAGGTCCGTGTCAAGCTGAGAGAGATTGAGGAGCAAGTGAAGGAGAGAGGCCAGGCCGTGGAGTTCCGCTGGTCGTTCGACAAGTGCCAGGAGACCACGGCAGGTCGGGAAAAGCGCCCCCTCGTCTCTCTCTGACATCTGTTTCACAGCATCAGGTTTATGTTTGGGAGCACTGGACCGTTGCTTGACAATGTCTCCAATCCTTGGCCAGGGTTCACCATCGGGAGGGTGCTGCACACCCTGGAGGTTTTGGACAACCACAGCTTTGAAAAGTCCGACTTTAACAACTCACTCGACTCTTTGTACAACCGAATATTTGGCTCAGGCCAGAGCAAGGATGGTCATGAAGTACTTGACATCTTTTACATCTTAAACATTAAAAACAATATATATATATATCTGATTATGGTGGACTATAATGCTTAAAAAGTGTGTTTTGGCGCAGATGTCGCCGGACGACGATGCGGTGGTGACCCTGCTTTGTGAATGGGCCGTTTGCTGCAAGCGGTCAGGAAGGCACAGAGCCATGGTGGTGGCCAAGCTGCTGGAGAAACGTCAGGCTGAAATAGAAGCAGAGGTGAGAGAATGGATAAGCCGGGTTTATGTCACACAGCACGAGTATACATTAGAAATGGGACCCATATGTTTTTTTTTTTTTTAGGGCTGATACTGATGCCAATTATACGTAGTCAAAGAGGCCGATAAATGATATTTCAAGCCGATATTCATTTTTTGCAACAACAAAAAAGGAGGGGGGGGTGAAATATTGGTGTAATTTTTTTTAAATATACAAATTGTTGTAATTCTTAAAGCATTAATGTTTATTGAAAAAAAATTCAGACTTTTCAAAATGTAGATTTAAAAAAAATCTTAGACAATATACTTCATAAAGCTGTGCAATTAATTTAAATCCAATTAAAATTTCAATTGTTACACTCCACAATTACAAAATTGGCATAATCGTAAACAAAACTAAAAGATTATTAATACTTATTTTGAGTTGTTTAAATGTATATAATTGCACCTTTTTCATTTTAAAATGACTAATTCAATAAATCTTGTTTGCTCCAAAAGGAACTCACATAATTATAGTGTTTCAAATAATTGTATTTGTCTTAATATTTTTAAATGTTTAAAAATTTTCTTGTTTTGTATAAAACAAATTATTGTTTGAATAAGCGTGATTTCAATTATTACCAAAACAATGGGGATTATCCTTTTTTTTTTTTTTTTTTTTTACATAACATTTAAAATTTCTTAAAAAAATAATAATAATTCGGGGAGGTCCCTAGGTTATCAGTACGTCTTAAAAAGTTCAATAAAAAACGGAAATACATTTCTTTGTTTTAATGTCGAACATAAACAAAAGGTTCAGAAGGTTCCCAGGGTCAGCAGCATTTCTTATTAAGTTAACTGAACATTTAAATAAATAGTTCCCTGAGATTCAAATGCTATTAGCTTTACCTTTTATTGGCCGTCAGATTTTGAAACAAGGCCGATACCGATATTTGTCAAAATGCCCAATATCGGCGCCGATAATCGGCCTATCCATCGTATACATGGCAATTGTGTAACTAACACTCAAATGCTTATTTCTGCGTGTGTGCGAGTCAGCGATGCGGTGAGTCTGAGGTGGTGGATGAGAAGGGCTCGGTGTCGTCGGGTTCCCTTTCCGCCGCCACGCTTCCAGTCTTTCAGGATGTTCTGCTCCAGTTCCTGGATACTCAGGCCCCTACGCTCAGTGAGTCTCCGCCTCTTATTATATCACCCAGACTACATGCATTGGCGAGGATCATATTAAGTGATTCAAAACCAAATGCTGTCCTTTCTTCAGCGGAGCCCGGCAACGAGAACGAGCGGGTGGAGTTCTCCAACCTGGTGCTGCTCTTCTGCGAGCTCATCCGCCACGACGTCTTCTCGCACAACATCTACATGTGCACGCTCATCTCCCGCGGCGACCTGTCGTCCGACGGCCACCTGCCACGCCCGCGCTCCCCCAGCGACGAGCCGTCGGACGAGTCGGATCGCAAGGAGCAGGACGCCGGCAGCGGCATCAAGATGGAGGACGCCGGCCTGTCGGAGTCCATGGAAATCGACCACAACTCCAGTGCCAATTTTGACGAGGTATGTCGGTTATGGATATAATACTACAGTAAGGGATAAAGCTGAGCAATGAATTTGAGTTTGACTGTACTTTTTTTTTTTTTATTGCATTTTTTAAGCACTGCTTGCACTAGTATCAAAATGGCTTCAAACAGTGGAGCTTGTTTACAAAAGCACAACAATTAGTACTGCAGTTTGGCAAGTTTCCAGTTCCATCTAGTAACTTTTTCTTAAAAGTTGACTAGTCTCTCAGCTGACTACTTATGAAAATTTATAGATTGCAAAAGTAATGATATTATCCACATTGCAACGACAGACCTGCGATTTAGCTGAGCCATGGAGTTTGATGGCTCGTTTTATGATATTAAATTGTTCAACAGTTAGTTTACTTATGGCATTTTTCATACGTTTGTTTTGATTAAAAGGAAACACTCATTTTTACATGATCTCTAAAGAAAAGGTTGTTTTTTTCTGTGGAAATTGCTGGAAAAATAAGACTTAAAAAGCTAGTTTGGTATCAGATGAAATAAAGCAACTCCCCAAAGGAAGAAAAAAAAGAGAGCAAAACCTGGTCTGAATATTTTGTTCTTTTTCTATATGCAAAGAGGAAAATCGATTTAAACAAGTTTTGGGAGAAAAAAAATCTGATTTTATGTTTTTTAACTGTTTTGTTTATTGTAATTTGTTTTGGCTTTTCCCTGAAGCACTTTGAGATTTCTTCTGAAATGTAAAGTGCATTACAAATTAAATTTATTATTATTATTTTATTTTAAGACCCAGCCCTAATCAAAGGCTGTCTTGTTCTTCTCTAAAGAATTTTTTTTTTCCTGTGGAAGCGAGAGGAGAGGAAACTTTTTTTTCAATGATCTCTAAAGATGAGTATTTGGTTTTTTTTTTCCCCTGTGGAAGTTGCTGGAAAAATAAGACTTAAAAAGCTAGTTTGGTATCAGATGAAATAAAGCAACTCCCAAAAGGAAGGGGAAAAAAGAGCAAAACTTGGTCTGAATATTTTTTCTTTTATATGCAAAGAGGAAAATCATTGTTGCATTTTTTGGGGGAGAAAAAAATCTGATTTTATTTTAAGACCCAGCCCTAATCAAAGGATGTCTTGTTCTTCTCTAAAGAAGTTGTTTTTTTTTTTCTTTGGAGTGTCTGGAAAAATAAGACTTAAAAAGCTAGTTTGGTATTAGATGAAATAAAGGAAAATAAATAAACATTAAAAAAACAAAACTTGGGCTGAATATGTTTTTCTTCTATATGCAAAGAATTTTTTTTTGGTGGGGGGGGGGGTCAAATTTTATTTTCATGCCCAGCCCTAATCAAATGATGTCTTGTCGTCACATATTTCATGACACTCCGCCTTGCAGATGTTCTCTCCTCCGATGCACTGCGAGTCCAAGGGCAGCCCCTCCCCAGAAAAATCAGCACCTGAGCAGGACGGCAAAAACACCTGCAAGGACAAGAGCACGGACCCCGCCTTCCCCCAACTATACGAGCAGCCCCGACACATTCAGTACGCCACGCACTTCCCCATTCCTCAGGTGAGAAGATTTTCAGTCCGATGGGTGTAAAGTTGACATCACTGCATGTTTTTCGAGATCATTGCCAGCGTTTGATGAACGTGGTCTGCGGCAGCTTTCCAGTTGAACTGAAATGTTTTCTTATCGCTATGGAATTAGATTTATTAAGTCTCCTCATCGGAAAAGAAATATGATTTCATTTGAGTCCCGTTTGCAACAATTCGGGTTATCCAGGCCATCTCTTCCCCAGTGGTTTATTTACGGCCTCCTCCCCTCTGCCTCACTTCAGGAGGAGAACGCCAGCCACGAGTGCAACCAGCGGCTCGTGGTCCTCTACGGCGTGGGCAAACTGCGGGACGAGGCCCGACACACCATCAAGAAGATAACCAAAGATATCTTGAAGGTGCTCAACCGCAAAAGCACTGCAGAAACAGGTATTTTTTTCCCCCCTCTAGTTAAGCGATGCATCATTTGTTCCTCAGCATATTCTACACTGTGGGATGCAATACAGTAGCCTCTTTGGTCTTTAGTCTGGGTGCTAATTAGGGGTGTGCCAAAAAATCGATTCTTATTTAGTACGATTCAGAATCAATTTTAAATGTCCCAAAATCGATTTTATTTAAAATATTTTATACTGTCTTGCCTTTGTCGGTGTGTGCCTTTATTTGGAGCGCTGTTCATGTTGTACTCAATTGGGCCACTTAGGGGCAGTGTGGTTCCACGCGGTATAATAAACTGTTAAGTTGAGGCCACATTAGAGCAGGAAAAAGTCACGATCAAGTTATTCCAATAAAAGTGTTTTTTTTTTTGCAGTGTGGAGCCGTTCTTTTGAGTGATAAAAGTGCCGCAAGTAGCGCGCTAATTAGCATTAGCAAGTCAGCCTGGAGTAGATCATTACAATTCCTTGCACATCTATAGATTGAAGCAAAAATCATTGTCAATCAAATCATTTTGAAGCAAAAATCGTTATTAATCGATTCTGAGTCGAATCGCAGACCCAAAAATCGGAATCGAATCGAATCGTGAGACATTCAAAGATTCCCACCCCTAGTGCTAACTCCAGTTCAACTCTTCATTGTTATATGTGAATGCAGTTGCATCACTAGGCTTTTCATTACATCCAATTAGTATGCTATATCCGTCTTAGCTTCACAGCGGCTTAACCCTGTAGAGCCTCAAACGTATATTTTTAAAATGGTTATTATGTCACATTTAGGACAAAATACATTTACACTCACTTAGTAATATGATTTTGTTTTGCATCAAATATGTCAGGCATTTGTAGCATGTTTTATCGCATAGCAAAGTTGATGGGGGAAAGAAAAACTAAGTTGGCTCATTTTGTGCAACACCAAAGCAACCTTTGTCTTTTTACCATTTTTGTACCAGAATAAAATCAAAGTGTAGTCTGCATACAACTACTAATATTATTTAACACACTAGAAGATAAAATCAGTAGGATTAAAAAAAAAAAAACTAATACTGTTGAGTAAATAAAAACAGACTGAATCAGTGGGGAAAAGTGCTTTTCGCTGTGGAAATATGAGCCCAATCTTGTCTGGCAATTTCATTTTAGTAAAAATAACTTGTCAAAGCAAAATAAGCATATTTAGGTTCAATTTACGAAACTATCTTACATAAGATTTCAGTTTTTGCAGTGTATCCTTTTTATTTTACTTAGGGGTTAGCAAGATCTTTTTTCATTTTATTAAAACTAAATTATAATTTTACAGTATGGTAGACCTCACAATGTACATTTAATATCGCTATGAATTGTAACGATCGATAATTCTGGTTTTACCATAAAATAGAAAATAATCATAATTTCTTCTGTAAAGACTCCAAAGGATATTCCAATATTCTCAACAATATATTCTTACCTTGACTTTTTGTAAAAGTTTTTCTGTTAAAGTAAAAGTCACGTTTGGAAGTTATTATTGGTCTGAATTTCACCCTGTTGTGCGTCAATTGTTTCACCCCCTTTTTTGTCTTGTCCAGGGGGCGAGGAGGGACAAAAGCGAAAGAGGAGTAAGCCAGAGGCCTTCCCCACCGCAGAAGATATCTTCTCCAAGTTCCAGCACCTCTCTCACTTTGACCAGCACCAGGTCACCTCACAGGTTCGACCACTCCCGCTCATTGATTGATACATTCTCTATAGTGTGACATTTCAGTGTCATTCATACGAGCAAAATAAAAGGATCTTCTTAACTCTTTGACTGCCAAACGTTTTCAGAAAAGGGATGCCGTGGGTGCCAGCTGATTTTAAGCATTTTGACTGATCTTTCAAGGTCCATAGAAAATTATGTGTTTGGACTATGGAAACACACATACTACCAAATGAAAGATTGTACTCTCATCTTTAATCAGAAAAAAAAGTTTATTTCTACCTTATTCCGTTTTTCAGTAATCAACAATAGAAAATGGTTAGTTTCACCTCTGTTTTGAAACAAACGTCTTTTAACGTCTTTGGCACTCCTCCATAGGATTTTACTAAACGTTATTTAACGTTTTTGGCAGTCAAAGAGTTAGGGGACTCCTTTGAATGCAGCTTCAATATCTAATTAATTGAAATGCAAGGTTAGAGATCACCAACCATGACTTTTTTTTTTTTTTTTGTGCAGGTGTCCCGAAATGTGCTGGAACAGATCACCAGCTTTGCCTTAGGGATGTCCTATCACTTGCCTCTAGTGCAGCACATTCAGTTCATCTTTGACCTCATGGAGTACTCCCTCAACGTCAGTGGCCTCATCGACTTTGCTATTCAGGTAACGGCACTCCTCAAATATCTCAAGTCTTCGCCATCGTGACTTTTTGTCAATTAACCCGTTGATGTTTTTGCAGCTTCTGAACGAGCTGAGCCTGGTGGAGGCCGAGCTGCTGCTCAAGTCGTCCAGCCTGGTGGGCAGCTACACCACCAGCCTGTGCCTGTGCATCGTGGCTGTGCTGAGGAGGTACCACTCCTGCCTCATTCTCAACCCCGAGCAGACGGCGCAGGTTTTTGACGGGTACGTCCAATAACGAACCTTTGATCGTCATCAGCGAGTTTCCATGTGCGTCGCAATGAACGTGAATGTGTTCGGTGAAAAGTTGAACTTAACTTATTAGAAAATTATTATCTATTCTATTCTCTTCTATTCTATCTCCAGAAAAAAAAGGAAAAAAAAGAAAATTATCTATTCACGACAAAAAATACATTTATGTTAGCGAGGTCGGCTTTTCGACTAAATGGCAAAAGGTACAATTACCGAAGCTGTGTCCACCTGTTGCAATTCAAAGAGCATAATAATAGCTTAGCGTTCAACTAAACAGAGACACAAGTACAAATTTTAAAGCATTTTCTGGGGTAACATATTAATATTATTGCAGACATACCTAATAATTACTGAAAATGGCGGCGATGTATTTATCTGTGCCAGGTTAAAAGAAATGTTTATTGATTTTTTTTTTTTTTTTAATTTGTGATATCTTACACCAGGGGTGTCAAACTCATATTAGCTCAAGGGCCACATAGAGGAAAATATATTACCAAGTAGGCCGGATCGGTAAAATCATGGTATATAAATTCAAAACAATTATACGCAGATTTTCGCTATTTGTGGGTTAGTCCTACATTACAGGGCTCAACTGTAATTATATTTTTCCAAATAACACAAATGCAAATGGAACGCAGCAACACTTTGCCTGTATGTTAAATCTACCTGTTTTGCATATAAAGTATATTGTTCCCAGAATGCATTGTGTGGCGCAGTTAATGAAGTTATAAGGACGTTAATCCTTGTCATATGTGTTTATGTTACCAGTAATTGAATTTGTGTCGTATTTAACACGTTTATGTCGGTCTGTGATTTAATTATTATTTATTTATTTTAAACAAACCTTAACTTTAGGTGGTGTGTAAAATAATGGCATCCAGGGCTATTCCATGCACAAGTTGCATTGCTCATCTGAGGATTGCTTGTGAAATTACGAATTTAAATGTTTTGATTGTGGCCAGTTAATTGATTGGTCCGACTACAAAACATTTTTTACTTTGCAAAATCATCTCACGGGCCGGATTAAACCTCTTTGTGGGCCTAATCCTGCCCGCAGGCCATATGTTTGATACTACTATTTTACACAATGGCTGATTATGGAAGACTAATAATAAAATAGGAATGTGTGGCCTGCTAAATTGACATTGCTTTGTGTGAAATTGTGCCCTAGGCTCCGCATTGTGGTGAAGTCGGGTGTGAACCCAGCCGACTGTTGTTCGGCTGAGCGCTGCATTTTGGCCTATTTGTATGACCTCTACACCTCCTGCAGTCACCTCAAGAACAAGTTTGGCGAGATCTTCAGGTACTGAATACGTTTCAAAAGCATATGAACTCATTCAATGCCATTGACGACTATAGACGTCAAAAATTCCTGTGAACTATTTCTATTAGTTAAACATTTTTTTCATTTCATTTTTTATAAAAACCTAGAATTTTTTTTATTGTACATTTATAACAGATATAAAATTATCATACAATTAATTACGATTAAACGCCCCTTATTTAATTTTTTTAATTAGGCCCGGCAGACAATTAAAATTTTTAATTGTAATGATCACATGACTTCACTAGTTAACTAACTATTAATCACAAATTTTCTATCTGTTCTAAATTTACAGTATTTTTTTTCCTAGGTTTTCAAACTTATGTTAGCAAAAGTGGGGAAAAAATGTTAGACTAATAGAAATAGTTTAAATGAATTTTTTACGTCTATAGCCGTCAATGGCAGCGAATGAGTTAAGGACAAGGAAGCAAGCATATTTAATATTTCTGTCATTTTAGCGAGTTCTGCTCCAAAGTGAAGAACTCCATCTATTGCAACATCGACCCCTCGGACTCCAACATGCTGTGGGACCCCGTGTTCATGATGGAGGCCATCGCCAACCCCTCGGCGCACAACTTCAACCACTCCATGGTGGGCAAGATCCTCAACGACAGCCCAGCCAATCGCTACAGCTTCGTGTGCAACGTGCTCATGGACGTGTGTGTGGACCACCGGGACCCCGAGAGGTATGATATTAGGAATTGGGGATTGTCCCCGAGTGGTTGACATGAAGCTGATGTTTTTTCTTCTAAGGGTGAACGATATCGGGATCCTGTGTGCCGAGCTGACGGCGTATTGTCGCTCCCTGAGTGCCGAGTGGCTCGGCATCCTCAAGGCGCTCTGCTGCTCGTCCAACAACGGCAACTGCGGCTTCAACGACCTGCTGTGTAACGTTGACGTACGTTTGCGTTCGCTGATCTAAATCCTGGTTCTCATTTTCAACACCGAGCCTCCAAAGTAACGTTGCTCCTACGTCCCTCAGGTTAGCGATTTGTCCTTCCACGATTCCCTGGCGACCTTTGTGGCCATTCTCATCGCAAGACAGTGTCTTCTCTTGGAGGACCTGGTCCGCTGTGTGGCCATTCCGTCCCTGCTCAATGCAGGTAAGAAGCTCAATTTGCATATTTCCTTAGTGGATGTCCCGCTTATAGATCCCAGTAGTGTGGTGCAATTAATCGAAATTCAATTACAATTTCAATTATTACCCTTCACATTTTACAAAATCAGCACAATTGTAAAAAAAAAGAAGGAAAAAAAGATTATTAATACTAATTTTTGAGTTTTGAGCACTTAAAAAAAAAAAAAAGTTTTAAAATAACTAGTTTAATCAATTTTGTTTCATCCAAAAGAGTTTCAAATAATTTTATTTGTCTTAATATTTTTTATTTCTTTTTTACGTTTAAACATTTTCTTGTTTTGTACCAAAAAATGATCGTCCAACTGCACAGTGCACTCCAACTTCAAGTTTTTGCCAACATAAATGAATATATATGATTATTAATCTATTATTATAAATTCTGTTTGGTCCAAAAAGAACTTGCATAATTATAGTGTTTCTATTTTTTTTTTTTTATTGGTCTTAATATTTTTAAACGTGTAAAAAAAAAAAAATCTTGTTTTGTACCAAAAAATAATCGTCCTACTGCACAGTGCACAAGCTGCAGTCCAACTTCATAAATAAATAAATAAATATATATTATTATAAATATATACTATATTATTATAAATTATGTTTGGTCCAAAAGGAATTTACATAATTATAGTGTTTCTATTTTTTTAAATTGGTCCTAATATTTTTAAATGTTTAAACATTTTCTTGTTTTGCACCAAAAAATAATCGTCATTTCAATTATTGCCAAAATAATCGTGATTATTATTTTTTCCATAATCGAGCAGTCCTACTGTATAGTGTTAAAGATAAACAGAGAATCCTTTAAAAAAAAAAACTGTCTCTGGGACTGTTTTGAGGTGCACTTCTACATTATTACAATATCCATATCAGTGAATTGAAGAGCAGTCAACCCATCATTTAAACGTCATTTTTGTTTTGTAAGATCATACCGATTTGCTGGGTCTCTGATGTACCACATTGCCAAACATCCACATATAAAGAATCTATTTTCAGCTCGTGGGTGATTTATAAAGGCATAAAAGGGTACAGTGCTCCCTGGTGGAAAGCAACATCAAACTATATGAGACATTACTCCTATTAGAGATAAGAGTAAACTCCACTTGTTTGATGTGGCCGTAAAGCTTTCTTTCACCATTTTGTTTTTCCTCCACTCAAGGTTCTGGGTTCTGATACAATAGTCCATTCAGCCATGCTATCCTGTTGGCTGCTTTTATGCTACTCATGCCAAGTGTTCCGGCTTTGTTCTCATTCCCCTTTTTCCATTAGCTCCTGATGAAAAAATCATCTTATGAGGGAAATATTTAGAATTTGGGAGTAGTTCATTGTGTTGTGTTTTAAATGACCTCAAATCATCATGTGTCTTTTTAGCCTGCAGCGAGCAAGACTCCGAGCCAGGTGCAAGACTCACCTGCAGGATTTTGTTGCACCTTTTCAAGACGCCGCAGCGCAACCCCGTGCCCCAAGATGGCATTAAGTCAGGTAATAAAAAAAATTCTGAACATACCAAAAGACAACCCGATCAACAATGTTGTTATAACCTGCAGATAAGTCTTCCGTCGGTATCCGGTCATCATGCGACCGCCATCTCCTGGCGGCGTCACAGAACAGCATCGTCGTGGGAGCAGTTTTTGCCGTCCTCAAAGCGGTCTTCATGTTGGGTAAGGAAATATTCAAGTGGTGTTGTACCAGATAGTAGTGCTGTCACAAAAAAATCGAGTCTCCTATTGATTATTCAACTAATCAATACATCTAATTCATTAGAGCTCTTTTATTTCTTAATCGATTTTGACATGGATTGTTTTTATTCTAAACATTAAAAATGTAGCGATGATTTTCTCCCTTTTCAGTCTAAAGAGACCACAAACCCTATTAAACATCTTAGTACAGTAGTGTTTTGGTGATAGCCGGTTGGAGTCCGTCAGCGATAAGTGTCTGTGCAGAAACACAAAATATTGGTTTCGGCAACTTCCAGGTGACACAAATATGTTTTTAACATTATTAAAATAGCTTCGGGTACGCATTTTTGCGTCGCCGTTGGCCGATTAAAAAATAAAATTAATAAAATTAATTTATATATATATATATATATATTAATAATAATAATAATAATAATAATAATAAATAATTTCCCCAGCCCTACCACATTGTCGCGAGTGTGCATTCCAAATCCTTCTCGATGTTGCAGGTGATGCGGAGTTGAGGGGCTCCGGACTGTCTCACTCGGCTGGCCTTGATGACATGTCAGAGGGCCGCAACGTCTCCATAGAAACAGCTAGCTTGGACGTATATGCAAAGTATGTCCTGAAGACCATCTGCCAGCAGGTAAACATTTCTGAGCAAAGTCTGGGAATAATACTGGATCTGTAAAATACTTGACTGACAACCAATTATGTCTCTCAGGGCTGCTATTTTTAAGAATCTGTGGGGTTTTTTTTTTTATTCATTGAAGGGAAGGCAACCCCCCGAAAAATTATTCACAATAATATGTGACCTCACTAGCCTAAACATGACTTTCTGTTTAATATTACATTTGTGGAATATGAGTTAAGCAGCAAAATCCAGCCATTTTTATCCATCCCAGCTTTAGAAAACAGGTGAACTGTGATTGGGCATTTCCTGAGCCCTGAGCAACATTGATGTCATGCAAAATGTCCCCCCCCCCCCGCACCCCCCCCCCCCCGAGATGGATAAAAACGGCTGGATTTGGCTTCATAACTCATACTCCACAAATGTAATATTAATCAGAATGTCATGTTTAGACTAGTGAGGTCACATATAACGTTTTATTGTCAAGAAATGTTTAAGGTTGACTTCCACTTTAATCGAATTACTTAGATATTCACTGCCGTTGACGGCTATAGACGTCAAAAATTCATTTGAACTATTTCTATTAGTTTAACATTTTTTCCACTTTTGTTAACAAGAGTATGAAAACCTAGAATTTTTTTGGGTGTACATTTAGAACAGATATAAAATTTGTGAAGTCATGCAATTACGGGAAAAAAAATTTTTATCCCCTGACGCTCCTAATTCTTAATAATCTTTTCTTCTTTCTTTTTTTAATTTTTTAATTTGTAGTATATTTTTATTTTTTTAAAGAACAGATTATTAAAAATTAGGGGCGTCAGGCGATTATTATTTTTTTAATCAGAATTAATTGCATGACTTCACTAGTTAACTCAATCAATTTATTTCATTAATACATATAAAAAAAGACAATAAAAAGCGTAATTTAAACTCCAAATAAAGCAAAAGAATGAAAGAGAACAGAAAGAAGTAAAACTTTTGTCTGCCCCGATCAACTAAAAAAACAACAAAAAAACTCACGATTAATCACACATTTTATATCTTTTCTAAATGTACAATACAAAAAAAATGTTTTCTAGGTTTTCATACTCTTGTTACCAAAAGTGGGAAAAAATATTAAACTAATAGAAATTGTTCAAATAAATTTTTACCGTCAATGGCAGTGAATGAGTTAAGGAATTATTACTGTCTAAAAGTGGCGACCTTTTCAATTGAAGTTAGCAGAAATTGCCCTGTCATTGTTCTTCTGTGCTGACCTCTCGTCTTCCTCCCTGCAGGAGTGGGTGGGGGAGCGCTGTCTCAAATCTCTGTCTGAGGACAGCAGTGCCCTCCAGGACCCGGTGCTGGTCAACATTCAGGCCCAGAGGCTGCTGCAGCTCATTTGCTACCCTCATCGCCAGCTGGACAGCGACGACGGTGACAACCCTCAGAGGCAGCGCATCAAACGCATCCTACAGGTTGAAAGTCTTTTTTTGCTTGTGCTGAGAGATGACTTTACTGATGTTGCTTTATTACGAAAATAGATTGGCTGAACATACAGCTTTTTGTAAAAAGGAGCAACTTGATGCGTGCACCTTTTGGTCTTACTCTTTACAAGTAATCCGAATAAAAATGAAATCAACTCTTTGTAGAATATGGACCAATGGACAATGAGGCAGTCATCTCTGGAACTTCAGCTGATGATCAAGCAGAGCACAAACAACGCAAGTTGACTTCATTGGATACTGGACTATTAGAAACGAGTAGCACCCTTGGCCATCATTTTACATGTCTTGTCATTTCCCTCGTACAGGAGCTCTATTCTCTCTTGGAGAACATAGCCAAGGCTACAATCGAGGTGTTTCAAAAATCAGCTGAGATGAACTCCAATAACCCCTCAGGGAACGGCGCAGCGCTCCAAAGCGGCTCTGCGTCGAACAGCAGCAGCAGCACCAGCAAGATGAAACCTATTTTAAGGTAAACGTTCAAATAAAAATGACAAAATTCAGATTTATGATTTATTTTATTTTATTTTATTTTTTGCAACACTAGCGGTGTTGTAAAGTAGTTCCTCTTTGGTTGCATCCATGTTAGTGCGTCGAATTGCCGAAGCTGCTAAAAAAAAAAAAAAAAAAATGTCAGTTGATACAATTGATTAATCGCCCAGTCTATACATTTTAATGACCTCTATTTTTGCTTTACATGGAATATGGAACTTTCTCCCCCCCCCCCAAATAGCTTTACAATAGCCTTTTTATTTGACCATTTATGACTGAAATGTCTCCTAATTAGTAGATTATCACCTTAGCTGTTCACAATGGGTACACCAGCAAGCCTTTGGCCAATAGTTTTCAGACTGGATTCGGGTTCGAATTTCCCCCGCTCTGTCTGCGGATGTGACGTTGTGTCTATATGTGACGACGGGCGTGTGCAGTTTCATTTTTTGTCAGCAGGCGGCAGTAGGGATTCGGAATGGAATATTCTACGTTCAGTGGCTTTAACATTATTTTTGCGCCGTCTGTTTCAGTTCGTCGGAGCGGTCGGGTGTGTGGCTGGTGGCTCCGTTGATAGCCAAGCTGCCCACCTCAGTTCAGGGTCATGTTCTGAAGGCAGCCGGGGAGGAGCTGGAGAAAGGACAACACCTCGGTTCATCCTCGCGGAAAGAGAGGGATCGCCAGAAGCAGAAAAGGTAACAGATGTTTTTTTTTTTTTTCAATCATTGGATGCTTGAATGATCCTTGACCCCGCCCTCCTTTTCTCAGTATGTCACTGCTGAGCCAGCAGCCATTCCTGTCTTTGGTGTTAACCTGCCTGAAGGGTCAGGACGAACAGCGGGAGGGTCTTCTTACCTCCCTCTACAGCCAAGTTCAGCAAATTGTCACCAACTGGAGGGAGGACCAATATCAGGACGACTGCAAGGCCAAGCAAATGATGCACGAGGCCCTGAAACTGCGACTTAATCTTGTAAGAACACAAAAAACCTCTGCTGCCATTTTGTCAACGATGAACGTTAACTGCACATTTTCCCGCACTAACAAGGTGGGCGGCATGTTCGACACGGTGCAGCGCAGCACCCAGCAGACCACCGAGTGGGCCGTCCTCCTACTCGACATCATCAGCAGCGGAACGGTGGACATGCAATCCAACAAGTGAGCCGCGCGCGCCGCTTTTATCACCGCCATCAAAAAAAGGTGTGGATACCTAACGTGATTTTCCTCTCGACAGTGAGCTCTTCACAACCGTGCTGGACATGCTGAGCGTGCTGATTAACGGCACGCTGGCCGCCGACATGTCCAGTATCTCTCAGGGCAGCATGGAGGAGAATAAGAGGGCCTACATGAATCTCGTCAAGAAGCTCAGGGTAAGAAAAACACCTCTTAGTTACTCACATTTTGGTTGTGAGGTAAAATATCCGTAATGTATTCTGATGTGTGACAGCAAAATAAATACTCAAATTTGGATTTGTTTGAATAGAATGACAGAAATGTGCCAAATTATTTAAATAAATAGCATATATAAGTAACATAAATATATTTTAATTAAAACAAGTTTATTCCCTACTTTTACATTTTGACAACATATCCAAAATGATCCATACTCCGCCAATTTATGTATAGTAATTATATCGTCATCTGTAGTTGATTGCAATGTTGTAAATCACACTATAAGTCAACAGGATTCTTTCTTGTGTTTCTTGTGTGATTTAACACATGAAAGGATCACTACAAAACCAATCACTGTATGAATCATTTCAGCTTAACTGTACGTGCCTATTTGCATAGCATTCGGTAAATAAACAATAATAAAATTAAAATTGCATAATAAAAATAAACAAAACTGTAAATAACGATTATTGTAAACAATAGAACTTCCATGGTGCATGTACAGAAAAAAATATAGCAACATCAGTTTCAGTCCTTTCTCTTGTTGCAACTTAAGTGTTTAAAAGGCATCTTCACCACAAGATTAGCATGTTTATACCGTATCTATATTAACGTCCGCAGAAAGAACTCGGGGATCGGCAGTCGGAGAGCTTGGAGAAGGTTCGCCAGCTGCTGCCACTACCCAAGCAAACGCGTGACGTCATCACGTGTGAACCTCAGGGCTCACTCATCGACACCAAGGGGAACAAGATCGCCGGTTTTGAGAAAGAGGTAAGCTGCAATCGAGTGACTCGGGTATCGCCGAGCTCTTATTTTAACCCTTTGACTGCCAAAAACGTTAAATAACGTTTAGTAAAATCCTATGGAGGAGTGCCAAAGACGTTAAAAGACGTTTTTTTCAAAACAGAAACTAACCATTTTCTATTGTTGATTACTGAAAAACGGAATAAGGTAGAAACAAACTTTTTTTTCTGATGAAAGATGAGAGTCCAATCTTTCATTTGGTAGTATGTGTGTTTCCATAGTCCAAACACATCATTTTCTGTGGACCTTGAAAGATCAGTCAAAAATGCTTAAATCGGCTGGCACCCACGGCATCCCTTTTCTGAAAACATCTGGCAGTCAAAGAGTTAAACCAGGAATGGGTGAAATATGGCCAGGGGCGACAAGAACTTTTATATTATCGAGAGTGCTGTAATGTGTTTTTTTCTCCCTAAAATTGGTTATGTATTAATTTTTTAAAAATAATTTGTTCATTCATTTATTGTAAATAATAAAATAAATATAATTTGTTAAATGAACAAATTTATATTCATAACTAGTCTAAGTGCAATTTCTGGAGAAATTGCATGGGAATGCTGAAAGCTGAATGCTAAGATTTGAGCATGTGGAATGCTTATGAAGTAAATTGAGAGATAAATTATGAAACGATGACCTCCTAATTACTGGACAATGCACTTTACCAACAGTGCCACCGAACTGTATCAGACACCTGGTAATGGTATTAAGTTATATGTATGGAAGTGGGTGTGTAAAGTGATACTTAAAAAAATTCCCATTGAAAATGAATGGAGAAAAGTGGACATTTAAGGTTAAATTGTGCATATACTTTAAGTCAGTGGTCCTCAACCCTGGTCCTCAAGGACCGGTATCCAGCCTGTTTTCCATGCCTCCCACAGCCAACACAGGTGATTCATATCATCAGCTAATCAGCAATCTCTGGAGAAGGCTGATAACGATCTCCACCTGTGTTGGCTGTGGGAGACATGGAAAACAGGCTGGATACCGGTCCCTGAGGATCAGGGTTGAGGACCACTGCTTTAAGTAATGTGGAATCAGACGATATGTACCCCGGGAGGCGTAACTTTTTGAAGCAAGTTGAACAGTGTAAATCGGAAGTATTATGTGGGAGTTGCAAAAAAGTGTGGAGAATAAATATCACAATAACATATGTGGGAATGCATTCCCACAATTGTATAATATAAGATTTATATTCCATATAATATTAATTTATATATTTATCTTATTAAGCCATTTTTAAAAATGTAATTAATGCTACAAAAATAAATTTTAAAATGTGAGTTTGTTGTATTTTTCATACACAATTTTTTTTAACATTCTTAGATACCATTATAACCCTTATTGAATTAATTATAAATCCAACAAAATTAGTATGTGTTATTTGAATTTTAACAAACTATTTACATACACATTTTAACCTGACAAACCTGCTTTTGACTGTACTAAAGTTGACAAAATATACATTTCCCATCAGGGGCTCCAAGTATCGACCAAGCAGAAGATCTCCCCGTGGGACGTCTTCGAGGGTCTCAAACAATCGGCCCCACTTTCGTGGGGCTGGTTCGGGACGGTGCGCATGGACCGCAAGGTGACCAAATTCGAGGAGCAGCAGCGCTTCCTGCTCTACCACACGCACTTGAAGCCCAAACCGCGCAGCTACTACCTGGAGCCGCTCCCGCTGCCGCCCGAAGAAGAGGAGCCGCTGACGCCCATCTCGCAGGAGCCCGAGAAGAAGATGATGGAGGCGGTGAAGCCGGAGAAGAACGTGCCCGCCGTGCCCTCGGATTCCAACAAGAAGAAGTCCAACAAGAAAAAGAAGACTCCATCGGCTAAGACGGAGGTTCGGAAAGCTCTTTTTTTTTCTCAATGGAAAGTAGCGGGTATTGAACTGAAACTGTCTTGGTTCCCTTTTCAAAAGGATTACGTCAACCGCACGCCTGGTGTGAGCTACGGGACCAGCATGCCACCAGAGCTCATGCAGAATCCTTACAGCAGGTTGGCGTATGGCCAGCAGACCATGGGCATGTACACACAGAACCAGCCGCTACCTCCTGGTCAGTACTTTATACTAGCAACTTGAAAGGAGACATATTATGGGGGAAATGGATTTATGAAAAAATGCCATCATATGTCTCCTTGATATCATGCTTGCTTTCATCATCCCATATTGCACTCTTAATAAGTGGGTTCTCCTCCCGCAGGAGGACCCGGTTTAGATCCCCCTTACAGACCTACCCGCAACCCCCCAATGAACAAGATGATGACCACGCGGCCCAGCTACCCGGGCATGATGCCCACGATGCAGGGCAACATGCCGGGCATGATGGGTCTGGAAAAGCCCTACCAAATGGTGTACAAGCCTCAGCCTAACATGCAGCAGAACCAGATGCTGCGACACCAGCTGCAGGTCAGACTGGTGAGTCAGGCTCCACTGACAGGTCAAACTGCCCCTCACCAGGTAGAGTTCATTCAATGCTCCAGTTAGTAAAAATCAAGTAGAAGTAGTAAAGTTGCCGAGATGCTTGGATTAGCTCTCCAGAGCATGTAAATGGTCTTTAAACACTGGGGGAAGTTGACTGAATGAAAATGGGTGATTGGTCTAAGTGGCATAAGTCTTTAAAATGTGAATTTAAAGAAGTCGATTTTAATGCAAAATAAAATCACACTGGTGTTTAAAGACCTCTCAAGTTAGAAGTTTTTCTTCAAGAATCTCATTTTTATTGCACACTTTGGGTTTGTCGTCTCAGAATCACAGCATGATGGGGCAACAGATCCGACAAATGGCACCCAACCAACCATACACTTCAATGCAGACGTCGCAAGTAAGTCTGATTTCCCGTCTCTTATCTTGCAATTGTGTTAGCCAGCTACTGTAACATGCTAATAAATTTCACACACAGTATTTCTCAAAATAGTGGCCGTCCTTGTAAAAAAAAAAAAAAAAAAAAAAAAAAAAACACGCACACAAAGAACCTATTTTTATACATTTTTAAAAGTTTTTTTTAATGCTAGAGCATACAAAAGGCTTTGATGCAGCCTCTGACCTGAAGAGGTCGCTTAAAGCAATGGTAGTTATTACTAAAAAGGCCAGCAGGTGGCAGCAGTGTATGAGAGATCAGCCAGGGCTATGTTGAAAATAAGTTGATTTACCCACAATTTAAAGCAGACTATATTCTAATGCTAATTGCTGCAAAATGGAAACAGATAGAAATATTTTTTTAAATTCCTGATGAAAGAAGAGACTCTAATCTTTCTTTTGGTAGATTCCATGTTTTTATAGCAATAGAACACAATTTTCTGTGGGCCTTGCAAAATCAGTCAAAATCCAGTAAAACAGCCCGGAGCGAAGAGGTTGCTTCAGTGAAAAAGGCTGGGAGTGAATGAGTTGAACTCAGTTGCTAACCAAACCAGCAGCACTGAAGCACGTAAACAGCCTGTGCATTAAATTTTATGCCAAGCTTTGTAAGGCCTACGCGTGTTGTAGTATGGGACAGTATAGGCCTGGTGTAATCGCAACAAAGCCACATCTGCCATCTAGTGGTGAATAGTGATATTACAACTTAAAACAGTCACTTTTTCTTTCCAATATTTTTGTTGAATATTTTAAGCTTTATTGTTGTTGTTTTTTTACTGTGATTTCCCCCCTCCCTACAATTAAACCCAATTTTCATGAAAAATCTATATTAAATCTTTACCAACTCTCTCTGTAGAAATAAAATATATATTTTGGGGAAAATTATTCGAAACCACTCTGAGTGGGGAGCCAGTTGCCCATCACTGCCCTTTACAGTAATAGTGGGGGATTACATAATTTATAGCAGTAATATTTTCATATATGAATGCAAAAATATGTTTGTAAAATATAAAAGCTTCTTTCAGCATTGAGTAAATAAACGCCCCCAGGCAACTGTTTGCAAAAATAGACTGTATTTTATAAAATGTTCCACCATGGTCCTGTTTTCCGGATCATTCATCATCTCGTGTCGTTTGTCCAGAATTTATCTCAGGGCTACACGTCATACGGCTCACACATGGGGATGCAGCCGCACCCGTCCCAAGGTGGCGCCATAGTTCCCTCCTCTTACGGGAACCAGAACTTCCAAGGCGCCCACCCGGGAGCCAACCCGGCCGTGGTGGATCCTCTGAGGCAAATGCAGCAGAGGCCCAGTGGTTACGTTCACCAGCAGGCGCCGGGGTATGCGCACAACATGCAAAACGCACAAAGGTCAGTTTGTCACGCTGCTTACCACGCTTACCTCGCGTGATGAATACGCACGTTGCATGGTTAACGTGTGCCGTCCGACTTTAGGTTTGCCCACCAGCCCATCCAGCAGAATCCCATCATGCACGGTCTCAGTCACATGGGAGCCCAGGGCGGCCCTCCGGGCATGAGGCCCAATCAGATGTTGACAGAACAGCAACAGCAGCAGCAACAACAACAGCAACAGCAGCAGCAGCAGCAGCAACAACAACAGCAGCAACAACAGCAACAGGCAGCAGCACAACAGCAGCAGCAGCAGCAGTACCTCAGACAGCAAGCACTCAGAGTACGTAGCTCACTAAAAGAACCCACAACACAGGGTTCCTGCGGATCCTCAAAGCGTCTGAAAAGACATTGAATCAATGAATCTAAAAATAACACCTTAATTGGCAGTAAAATGTTAACATGTGACGAGTAGGATTTTATGAACATCTGAATATATGTACATTAGGGGTGTCAAAATTAGTATGTTAATTTAAAGTTCCTTTAACGCCACTCATTTTTTTAAATGTGCGATTAATTGGAAATGGGAAAGCCTGTACTGGAGGAATTCCAGTCGCAATGCAGTAGACATATCCATGTCAAAATTTTGCAGTAATAAATTAAATAATAATGGATATTTTTGTGGAGACTGGGGTGAAGTTGTTTTTTTACAATTTAAAAAAATGTGCAAAATTTATTTCATGTTAAAGATTAGATAGATCTTAAAATGAACAGAAAAATGCACTGAGCTTTCACCAATGTCTTACAAGTGCAATTATGCCATCTGGAGGCAGAAAATGGCCTCAACATAAATCAATCTTACACTACAGTACAATACTTCTTTTTAATTTTAATTCATTTTATGAAGTATGAAATTACTGTATCAATGACTAAAAGACGCAGCCATATTTCTTAGTTTACATTTTTTTCCCACTTTTATGTTAACATGAGTATGAAAACTTAGAGGGAATTTTTTTTTTTTATTGTGCATTTAGGATAGATATAAAATGTGCGATTAATCGTTAGTTAACTATTGAAGTCATGCGATTAATTACAATTTAAAAATTAAATCACCTGACAGACTGACACCCCTAATATATATATATAATGTGTATATATATTGTTTATTGTCATTTTTCGTTGATATATTATGTGCAAATGTGTCCCAGCAGCAGCAGCAGGCCCAACAAGCTCAACAACAACAACAGCAACAGCAGCAGCAGCAAGTCCAGTCCCAGCAGGTCCCTCCTCAGCAGCAAGTTCCTCAGCAGCAGCAGCAGCAGCAACAACAACAACAACAACAGCAGCAGCAGCAGCAGCAGCAGCAACAACAGCAGCAGCAGCAGCAGGTGTCAGGCGTGCCTCCACCAGGGCAGCAACAGAACCAGGGCCTGGGCATGCAGCCACTGCCTCCACAGCAACCCATGGTACGACCCAGCACAGTAAGACTCGACACAGTGTGTACGTGTTTGTGTGTCCAGTGTTATGTTTTTATTTTGTGGTTTTATGATCCGTGGCTTCTCTCTCAGAGAAACACATTCAAGCGTTAAAAGGAAAATTTTATGTAAAGCCGCACCTGCTGCTTTTACACTTAACAGTATTATCATATATGTGTACTCACCTTTTAGTTCCCGCGTCAGGGCATGCAGCAGACGCAGCAACAGCAGCAGACGGCCGCTCTGGTCAGACAACTGCAACAGCAGCTCTCAAGTAAGTCCCATTCTTCTTCCCTGGTTGTCTCATCTACAAACACGTCTTTATAAGCAACTATTTTTTTAAATTTTTTTTAGATACACAACCAGGACAGAGCACCAATTCATATTACTGACCATGAAAGCGCATAGCTGTGAGCGCGTGTATGTGAAGAGGCACAAAACTGGTGGGAGGTCTGAGGCTGACGATGGGAAAATGGAAACGGTAGGAATATGGAGGCCAAGATAGAAATGGGAAAGTCTATGTAAAATAAAAAAAAATCTGAAAGGATAACAATAATGCTTTTTTTTTCCTCCTGTATTTTATTTCACTTTGTACAATTTTTTTCCCCCAGTTTTGTGTATTTCTCATTAAATCATGTCAAGTTTTTGTCTTGTAATGTCTTGTTTGCTACCTGTATTATGTATTTAAGTTTAAAAAAATGTGAAATGAAAACTTTGATAAAAATCAAGACAAAAAAAATATTTCTTGTCTCTCAAACAGCCCAGCAAATGTTTGTAAATATTTTTTTCCCCCACCAGACACTTTTACCCATACAAATAACAGCCAAAAACATCATCTGTGGGACATTTGTACAAGCTTAACTCTTTTACTGCCACACTCCAAAAAAACAACCCCGACAGTGCCAGCTGATTTCAGGCATTTACATAAACATGGCGGGTACCACATGAAAGATGCGTTCAATTCTTTCATTAGAAAGAAAGTATGTTTCTACCTTATTCCGTTCTTTAGCACCACCATTTGAAAATTGTTAATTTGAGTGACATTGAGTGAAAATTGAAAAGATAAGGCGAAAACAAGCTTTTTGTGAAAAGATACATTTTCTGCACAACAATGACTTTGACACTAATATTTTTTGCTTAGTGAGGCTCTGTGAATTAGATTGTGAATTAGATGTGACAAAAGGCTTTGATCATTCACGTCATCCTTAAACGTTTTATTTCTTCAGATTCGTCATGTTTCAGTATAATTTCATACTACCGGGAGCCCATTGAAAAGAGATACAATGCTGCCATCTGCTGGCCATAGTTAGTGGGTGTTGTGGGATTTTACAACTCCCAATGACAAGGCAGCGCTGCACAGACGTTGCACTGCGAGGAAAACAAACGTCAATTAACGCTTTTGGCGGCATTCACTAGGATTTTAGTTAACGTCATTAAACGTTTTTGGCGGTAAGAGTAAAATGGTCGCACACATTTTTTGAAAATAGGATTTCAGCCACAATTATGTAAGCGTTTTGATATTCTCCACACTTTTTTATTTACGCACAAAACATGCTGTCGTTCACAATATTTCCCGTTATGCTTACGTAATTGATGTGTGGCTGCTGACTCAAAAGTACCGTGACTAGCATCGTTAATGTCTTTTTTTTTTCTTTTTTTTTACATTTTGTTTGCTTTTTATGCAAAACACTGAACCAGCTTTAACAACCTTGTGACAGCAGTCTTCCTCATGATTGTGTAGTACGATGACCAGTCTGTCTTCTTGGAGTCCATTTTATGAGATATGAACTGAGTTTTTGGTCGTTGACAGCCGTAATGTATTTCGACTTGAGTTTCTGTACTGGTTGAGTTTTTTTTCTTATTTTCTCTATAGTATTTGTTCATATGTGGTTTAGTTGGTCTGCCTTGAGATAGCCTGCTTTTTAATTTTCTTTGGCTTCTGCTTAGCTCCACTGGGCCACTCCAGGCGATTAAAAAGCACGCCTGTATCGGGTCCGAGCGTTCTTCCTCGGAAGGGGCAGTCTTTGCCACGGTAGCTCGGCAGGAAGTCCAGGTCGGTCCATTTCCTCTCATGGGCTCCAACGCCGAGCCTGGACAGCAGCTTGTCGGCTACTCGCGGCACGACGGGCTGCAGGAGCGTCCCGTAAATCCTCAGACATTCCAGTGAGACATGGACGATGGCGTCCAGCCAGCGTCGGTCTCCGCTGTCCTTTGCGTTCAACTTCCAAGGCGCGTGGCGTTGAACGAAGCCGTTGGTTTGTCTAACGCAGGAAGCGATGGCCTCCAGGGCTTTGTATACATGCAGGGTTTCGTAGTGACGCTCCACCGACGTTTGGAGGTTTTCCACTGCATCCAGCATGCGGTAGTCTTCCGGCACCGCCCTGCCGTCCCACTCGTTGGGGAAGGACGGAGGGCAGAATGGCGGGTAGGTCTGTGTTGGGTTGAGAGCGGGAGCGGTGCAGCGGTTGAGGAGGCCACCCAAGGAGTCGGCCAGCTCCGCGTTGAGCACTTTGGTGACTTTGTGATCGGTGTAGTTGCAGTCGGAATCGGGCACGCCTTGACGCAGCAGGAAGTAGCGCAAACCGTCGGTGGTGAACACCTGCGAGCGCTCAAAGGGGTCCACCACGTTGCCCAAACTTTTAGACATCTTGGTCCCGTTGACTGTCCAGTGCGAGTGCACGTGTATGCGCCGCGGCGGCGGAAGTCCCGCCCCGAGGAGGAAAGCTGGCCAATAGATGGCGTGGAATTTCAGGATATCTTTTCCTACAATGTGGCGGGCCACGTTCCACCAATGATTGTGGTTGTCGGGGTAACCGACCACCGTGAGGTAGTTGACCAGAGCGTCCAACCACACGTAGACGGTGTGATCGGGATCCCCCGGCACGGGAATCCCCCACTGGAGGCGGCTTCTTGGGCGGGACACAGAGAGATCCGGAAGGTCGTCCTTCAGCCACTGGAGAACATCTTGGAGGAAACGCTCGGGCTGGATGACGTTGGGGGTTTTCTGGAGCCAGTCGAGCAGTTGAGTCCGAAACGCTGACAAACGGAACATGTAGTTCTCTTCTTTCAGCCACTCCACCTGACAAACAGAGATGTTAAAAATAAGAATGTTTGTCATTGAACCAAACTAGGAACTCACCTTATGACCACTCTCCAGCGACACCTTGACAACCTGGCCCGTGGTGTCAACGGTGTCCGTCACCTGCGTCGACGTGAGGAAGCTCTCATCCGGCGTCGAGTACCAGCCCTCGTAGCGTCCCTTGTAGATGAGCCCTTTGTCACGCAGCGTGCACCAAAAGTGCTCCACGGCCCGCCGATGCCTTTCTTCGGTGGTTCTGATGTAGTCCGTGAAAGACACGTCGCAGCTACTGAAGAGTTGCTGGAATCTCTGGGATACCCCCGTGCAGAAAGTCGAGGGGTCTTCTCCTGCTGCATCGGCTGCTTGTTGGATTTTTAACCCGTGCTCATCTGTGCCTGAAATGGGAAGACGCACAACACCCACTATAAAGGCCGGTACTTTCTGCAGTTGAGTAGCAGGACCAGAGTGCGATTAATTGAAGTACCTGTTGCAAATCTTGAGTTGAATCCCCGTAGATGTTTGTATCTGTGCATGCAGTCGGCTAAAAGTGCCGAATACAGGTGGCCCAGATGAGGCGAGGCATTGACATAGAAGATGGGGGTAGTTATGTAGCTTCTTTCCTCTTTGCACACATCGCTGCTTGTGCGTCTAATCCTACATTGAGTTGACAGTGGGGATAAAAAGGCGCTTTGTTGCCAGCTGCCAACAGTTTTGCAGCTTCTGGTGATGAAGCGTAAAGGCGTCCTCATTTTTCAATGGTAGTCCTGCTGTGGAAGTAATGTTTTGCTAAATGCTAATAGCTCGTTTAGCTAAAGTCAACATACTTAGTATAAAAAGACTCGCGTGAGCTACATGATCACCGGAATATCACAATTAAACGCGATTTAAGTAATTGAATATTTAAGTGTTTACAAAGAAGCGCGTTCCAACAAACTATAAGTGATAAGTTTGCAGCAGTTCTCAAGGTTGGGTCTTCTTCCGCATGCAAGGCAACATCTTCCAATCAAATCGATGAGCAGGACCTCTAACGAGCCAATCAAATTGCGCTGTGGAAGCCTTGGTGCGTTCAGGACCCATATAGGAATCGGAAATCTTCATTTTTTCTATCACCGTCTTGAAATATAAACAAAGAAATTGAACCTTGTAATATTTATACTTTATTTACGTAAAGTTATAACATTTCTCCATGAATCGTGGTAGGAGTTTAATATAAATTCAACTTTAGCTTGCAACGTTAACGTAACTTTGCTGTCACGGGTCACATGGCCAACCACTCAAGCAGGTCGTAGCGGTCCGTGGAGTCTCGCTGCCGCTAATAACGGCGACGAAGACGGATGGAGTCGACTTGACCACCGAGGTACACTAATTTTGCACTTTTCCCCCCTAGTATTCTCTATGGTCGGGTTAGGGTCCACTTCTAGGCTTCAAACTTCCTTGCTAAATGTTTGTTTTGCCGACTCGTGACTTACTCGACACCACCCAAAAAGTAGTTGGAGTTCATTCGCCTCGCGGGCCGTCATGTGATGAACAAACATGGCTTGTGTGTTCGTCGAGGGAAGTGGAAAGTGTTTTTTCTGTCAAAAAATCCATTATTCTCATTTGTTGTTGAGTATTGCCTTAGATGGAAGCGGGTCGCGTGGACTTCTACATTGGCCTCTCTCTGGCCGTGTCCTCCAGTCTTTTTATCGGCGCAAGTTTCATCCTGAAGAAAAAAGGTTTGCTGCGATTGGCCAGCAAAGGATCCATGCGAGCAGGTACCTCTCTTCCTTCCATCGATCCATCCATCCAGTATTATCATCAGCATCATCATTATGGTTTATTGTCTCTAGGTCAAGGTGGCTATGCTTACCTGAAAGAATGGCTGTGGTGGGCGGGGCTTATTTCAAGTAAGCGATTGACCAGTTTAGACCAGTTGTTCCCATACTTGTACTTTTTACACCAATCACCTCCTCACAAAATACTTACTTACCTCTCCAAATACCACCACAATAAATAAACAAATATAGTAAATACAAATATGTGGCAAAAAGTTAAAAACAACTTATCTGTATTTAGGCATTGATACTTTCATAGGTTACTTGGACCAGGATAGTCAGTTGACATTATGATTTGGTGGTGCTCCGACATTATCTTCCATTTTATTTTATCTTCTTCTGTGCGCACACATCCAACCAAACTGATTATGTTGCAGTGGGAACCGGAGAGGCCGCCAACTTCGCCGCGTATGCTTTTGCACCAGCCACGCTCGTCACCCCTCTGGGAGCTTTGAGTGTGCTCGTGAGGTACGTCACCACGCAATATTTACAGGAAGTTGTGTGAATGCTGACTTCTGAAATGCGGGTTGCTGCGTAACGCCGTTACAGAATATCATAGCAGTCCCAAGTTATTGGGAAAATATACAGTATTTCGCAAAGGCGGTGAGTGTTACAGGAATCTGAAGTTCTAACGTCTTCTGACATCATTGAGTTTCTATTCCTGATCAACTTTATTCTCATAAAAGGACAATTTTGTAATATTGCAGCAATAAATGTGGCTTTATTCCCCTATTTTGAAAATATTGTTAGTGTAAAAAAAAAAATTTCAGAGTATTACAACGCTTTGCTAAAAACAAAAAATGCAACTTGATAGTTGTAATTATTAATGAATTTTTTTGTCATAATTCTATTATATATATATCCATCCATCCATCCATTTTCTTGGCCGCTTTTTCCTCACAAGGGTCGCGGGGGTGCTGGAGCCTATCCCAGCTGGCTTCAGGCAGTAGGCAGGGTACACCCTGAACTGGTTGCCAGCCAATCGCAGGGCACACAGAGACGAACAACCACACTCACATTCACACCTAGGGACAATTTGGAGTGTTCAATTAACCTGCCATGCATGTTTTTGGAATGTGGGAGGAAACCGGAGTACCCGGTGAAAACCCACACAAGCACGGGGAGAACATGCAAACTCCACCCAGGAAGGCCGAAGCCCGGACTCGATCTCACGTCCTCTGCACTGGGAGGCGGACGTGCTAACCAGTCAGCCACCGTGCTGCCCATTATATATATATATATATATTATATTATTTATTTCTTTTTCCTGGCAATATTATGTTCTATACTAATTTTATGACTTTATTCTCAGGAAATTGTATTTCCTGCTACCATAACCAATTTTATTCCGTTATTTATTTCTGTAAAAATTTTTACTTTATTCTCCGATTTTTTTTTTACCTTAATTATGACTTTACACATATAATATAAAAAAATATTAAATACCAATTTATTTCATTTTATTCATCATATTACTTGAACAACTTCATTGCAATACATTAATCTTACACCATATTCTTGTATTACGGCTTTATCATCATAAAAAAATATTATTTTAAAGACATCATCATTCATGCAATGATATATAATATTGTGACTTCATTTTTGTGAAGAAAAAAAAGTTTTCTAATATTACATGACTATTCTCATAATTCTACCATATTATACTTGTAGTAAAATAATTGTTTTTCTTGTAATCGGATTTTATTCTAGTATTATTTTGACTTTCAGTGTTGCTCTAACAGTGTGTCAGCATTCAAGCGCTCTTTAAAAAAAAAATAAAAAATTACAAGTCTAGAGGAAGATATTTTTTAGAACACTTTTGTGCGCAGCGCTGTGCTGTCGTCGTACTTCCTCAACGAGCGTCTGAACATACACGGCAAGATGGGCTGCCTGCTGTGCGTGCTGGGCTCCACCGTCATGGTGGTGCACGCCCCCCAAGAGGAGGAGGTGGCCTCCCTCACTGCCATGGCGGAGAAACTAAAAGATCCGGGTGAGAAGCGTGCTTAACGAACACCGTCGAGACAATACATTGTAGAATACAAGCAGAGGTGGCAAATCCAGGTCCAGAAAGTAGAAACCCTGCCACAGTTTGGCTTTAGCCCCTGATGCTAGCTAGCTTGCTAGCTCCCTAGCAGGTAAATGAGCACCAATGTAGCTCGCTAGATAGCACCTGGAGCTAAATGCCACAGTTTGGCTTCAGCCCCAGATGCTAGCTAGCCAGCTAGCTCTCTAGCACTTAAACGAGCACCAAAGGAGCTAGCACCAGTTGTTAAAGCCAAACTCTGGCAGGGTTTCTAGTTTCTGGACCTGCATTTGCCACCTCCAAATACAAGAGGGGGGACGTAACCATCTACAAATACTTTGTTGCTGTACTTGAGTAGATTTTTCTGGTATCGTATAGAATGGACAGTAAGAAAGTAGAAGTACCGCCAAATATTTATGGTTTAGCATTCGTGAATTCACATGATTTTCTGTCATCTTGTAGCATCTTTGTGCCAAGGAAGTATGTTGAAGTGAGTTGAGGAGTGTTATTCAGTCAAAAGTACCAGCTGCCAAGTTGCCGCCATTTTATGGCATCTATATGCAATTGTAAACCATTTTGTGGCTTGTGCTAATTATGCAGGGACTTTGGCTTTAGCTTTGCTACCTGCGCATAATATTGACATTTTTTGTGTAATGCTCCCCCCCTCCAGGTTTCATTGTGTTTGCTGTGTGCGTTGTGGGTAGCAGCCTGGTGCTTATCTTCGCTGTGGCGCCGCGCTTCGGACAGAAGAATGTGCTGGTCTACATCATGATCTGCTCCGTCATCGGCTCCCTGTCCGTGTCTTGCGTCAAAGGCCTGGGCATCGGCATTAAGGAACTGGTCGCCGGCACCGCCGTGCTGGAGGATCCCCTCTTCTGGTGCTTGCTGGTCTGCCTGATGCTGTGCGTCAGCATCCAGATCAGCTATCTGAACAAGGCCCTGGACATTTTCAACACTTCTATCGTCACGCCCATCTACTACGTGTTCTTCACCACGTCCGTCATGGCCTGCTCCGCCATCCTCTTCAAGGAGTGGCTGCGCATGAGCGCCGGGGCCGTGGTGGGCACCATCAGCGGCTTCCTCACCATCGTGCTGGGCATTTTCCTGCTGCACGCCTTCAAGGACATCACTTTCAGCTGGGACTCCATGCCATGCTACCTGAGGAAAAGGCCTTGGGACCTACGCTGGGGGCCCCAGCCTTACGCTGCCCTCCCCTGCCAGGACAGTCAGGTGAAACCGCCTTTAACATAAAACAATTGAGAAACACTGGGTTAAATAAGTAACCCCAAAAAATTGGGTCAGTCTCATTGACCCAATGTGGTTTCTTTTTTACCCACAAAATTGTGTTGTCAACACACAGAATTGGGTAGTTTCTTGGGGGAGTTATTCATTCGAGCCACCTTTTTGGTTAAATAACCCAAGAAGTTGGGTTATTTTTGACCCAACTGTTTTTTAACCCACAAAATTGAGTTGTTTTGTGTTTTATTCATTTGACCTAACGTTTTGGGTTTGATCAATAACTCAAAAAGTTTTTGATCCAATTTGAGTTATTTTTTACCCAAAATTTTGGGTTAAAATATAAACCAAAAAGTAGGGTCAGGCTTTTTTGACCCAATTTAGATTATTTTTGGACCAACTGTTTGTAGCCCACAAAATTGGCTTGTTTTTAAGGTTATTCATTTGACCCAACTTGTTGTGTTAACTCTTTCACTGCCACTGACGTTTAAAGACGTCAAGTAAAAACCTACGGAGCGCTGCCAATGACGTCAAAAGATGTCATCCAATTTTTTTTATTTTTTTTTTGAAACGGGTGGGGGGAAGCCTTCCGCATCTCTGGTGAAAGTTTCAATTAGGTCTGTTGTGCCTAAGGACTATTTTTGGCCCCTAGAGGGCAGCGATGACTGTCTTTTGACAAGATCGGGTGGGCGTCAGTAGAGGCGGAGCTAGAACGTCGAGCAGGAGATGAGAATGTTAGACAAAGGTAAAATGGTGACCGGTTGCGGCAGCTCACGCCCGAGCCGTTTTTTTTTTCAAATTCGAAAAGCATCGACCAACGATAAAGAGCACATTGATGACGACGATGATCATCATCGATGATGATGACTCCGTGGTTGGAAAGCATTGACGCGGCAGTAGGAGACGTGGGGGGGAGAGCTAGATGGCTGAGGAGGAGCACACGGAGAATGGCGCCCCGTTTGCAAGCAGCTCTACACTTACAAGACTACAGGCATCGACCAACGCTAAAAGAGCACATTGATGACAACGATGATCATCATCGATGATGATGAAGGTGAATCCGAGCTTGACGGCGAAATTGGAACCGCTGACGCGGCGGCTATGACGGCGTCATAAACGCGGAGCACAACCGAGCACGCACAGGCGGACGTTCAATCGGACGACGGAGAGTGCCCCGAGTCCAATGCATATTCATCGGAGGAGTGTGTACAGTCTGCTACTTGCTATTTATTCCCCGGAAAAAAAGGCCGTCAAGAAAGTGTAACGTTTGCACGCGAAACGGACAAATGCGAAAGTGAAAGTAAACTGTTGTGCAAGTCCTGGCGTCTTCTTGCACGCAGGAGAGCGTTACAAAAAGAAAAACTGTATTTGAAACATCCACATAATTGTAAATAGTACCGCAGTTGCACACATTTGTAAATAGTTTGCGAAATTGTTTTGTCAAATTGTTACACTGTTGAATGGAAATAAACATATTTTGCAATCTAAAAACACTTTTTCATTGTTGGTGAAAGCGTTTTACAGAAGTAAAGCACTATTTAGGTGTTTGTGGCATCATTCATGGACAAAAAGAAATGTAGAATTCACTAGAGTGCATGAAATAACATTGTTTCACAAAAAGCTGTTTTTCTCCGTTTTTTGTTTCAAAACAGAGAATTTCGGTGAAAGTAACCATTTTCTATTGTTGATTACTGAAGAACGGAATAAGGTAGAAACAAAGTTTTTATTTCTGATGAAAAATGAGAGTCCAATCTTTCATTTGGTAGTGTTTCCATAGTCCAAACACAACATTTTCTGTGGACCTCGAAAGATCAGTCAAAATGCTTAAATCGTCTGGCACTGGCGACAACCCGTTTCTGAAAACGTCTGGCAGTGAAAGAGTTAAATAACCCAAAGGGTTAACTAACCCAAAAAGTTGGGTCGGTCTCTTTTGACCCAATTTGGGTTATTTTTGACCCAACTGTTTTCAACCCACAAATTTGGGTTGTTTTGTGGGTTATTCATTTGACTTAACTTTTTGGGTTTGATGACTAACCCAAAAAGTTGGGTCACTCCTTTTTTTTACACACACTCTTAAAAAACAGTTTGGTCAAAAATAACCCAACTATGGGTCAAAAATGGACCAATCCTCTACTTGGGTCCATTTAACTCAACTTTGAGTCAAGAAAAGGGTCTTTCAGCGTAAAACAACTTGTAAATATTGGTCAGATCCTTTACTTGGGTCAAAAAAATTGGGTCATTTTGTATAAAACAACCCAGAAAGTTGAAAGACAAATTGAGCCATGAAGTGGATCGTCCATTGATTTATTTTTGACCCAACTGTTTTTTAGAGTGCATTTCTTTATTTTTGACCCAATTGTTTATAGCCCACAAAATTTTGTTTTGTGGCTTATTCATTTGACCTTAGTTTTGGGGTTTGACGAATAGCCCAAAAAGTTGTCAGTCCGTTTCGACCCAACCTTTTTTTTTTTTAAGAGTATATGGCCAACAGTAGGTATACACTCAGTACACCTCAGACCCACTTAATTTGTGTATTTCCTTCCTTTCATTACTTTTCTGTATTTCTTTACCTGCTCATTATTGCTTTTGAATTTACTTTCTCCAACTATCATGACACTGAAACACGCACTAAACAGAGGAGGTGACTGTCTTTTCTGCTTTTAAGTGTCACTAAATTCAAGTGAATATGCTTCTTCATCTCTTGCCGCCGGCCTATCAAGATAAGTTTTCAAAAGAGTAAACACAGAGTTGATCCTGTGATGCTGGCTGAAATGAGGTCTTGTGAGGAGCGCGGAATTTAAGGCATGTTTCCCTAACACTCAAAATTCTTTAAGCTTTAATTCAGTCTTATTTATAGACGACTTTAAAGCACAACCATAGTTTAAATAGTTACAATGTGTTGCACATGAATTACATTTGAATATTAATAATGTGGTCTCAAGGTTAATAGTGTAAACACATTCCCCAGTGGAGGGAGAGAAGAAAGTCATCTGCGCCCTTCACACTGGCATACAAGAAGTTTTATCCCCTTAGAAATTGAAGGCGTTGAGGTTCGACTGTTGCTGTGTTTCTCGTTTTAGAATGTGACACTTTTTTTCATTTTAATCACCTGTACATAGTTCTCTTGCATTCCTTGTCAGAGCACTGGTTTATTTAAGTTCAAGCAGGATAAATGCATATTGTAGCTCCTCACATGGTTGTCCACACTGGAAAACCTACTGTGATTAATTCAGATTTGTTTTTTTCCTCTCTCTCCCTCCATGCATTTATGACTGCTTCTTAAACCAAAACAATCACATTAGTGGGCAAGTTGGAATAACTTTCAGTAATTGTAATACTGTACCTCATATTGTGAGACCAAAGAAATTATGTTCCCCTTGTTGACTTTGTGTCTTTCACATCCATGCATGCATGCATGACAGACAGACAGATAAATGGTAAATTGATTTATTTCATATGTGCAATCCAACTTTTAACACTTTAAGCACACATACATCCTCAGTCAAGGTGTGAACCTGACCTGCAGTTTTTGTGGCTGTGGGGCACAATATCCTCCTACATATCTGCTTCTCCTCCTAAAATGTTTTCCACTTTCAAAATCAGTGGTTACTGAACTGATCTCTATGTTGACACGATTAAAGGGAAAAAATGCCAGCAGCAGAAGACCAGTTTTGAAAGTCAAAGTAGAAAGCAAACAAGCTGTTGATGTGAGCCACTTTTGACAAAACAGTGTTGCTTTAGTTTATGTCGAATCCAAACGCGGGCGTAGTTAAGAAAGTGTCCTCTTCACGTTAGTCCGTCATGCTGTCTGAGAAAGCCGATCGACTCCTCAGCTGCGTCTGTTCCAGCCTGTTGAGTATGAACTGGCTGGTGTCGATGAATCTCTCCACGCAGTTGGCGAAGCACGCATCTGTCCTGGAATCCAGTTTGGGCCCCGGTTTGTCCATGCACTTCTCCTGGTGGGGAGACAACACACACTGTTAGGATGCTAATATTGCTACCTAAGAAGAAAAAAAAAATCCTTCAAATGTATCAGTTAAAGTAAATGTCTTGTTTAGTCATCGTCATAGCTTTATAAAGATTTTTGTGGTAAATACAGTTGATTTTTTTATTAATTAATTAGAAATTGTTATAGTCAGTGACTAAGGAAACCCCGCAACATCTAACATGAAAAGAACCGTCCTTGACAGTAGGAAATTGCGCTGCTGTGACAGGTTAGCGCACACGTCTTCAGAATAGTTGATGCTGACTACTAGTTTAGCCAAACATATCGAAGAACACTAAGAACGTATCTTTTGTACCAATAAGTATTTAATGTCATGTGTAGCTTCATTTGGGGGTTTGTCTTAAATACAGTACAGCTAACACATTTAACTATTGAGTGTTCCAAATTCCGCCACTGTTGTAAGCTCGTGAACACATCGTCAAGCAAACTAAACTATTAGACAGATCGATATCTGTCTAATAGTTTTACTTCGGTAAAAGAATCGTGTAATACACGTCTGTAAGACCTGAAAACACAGTTAATACATCGATTTAAAACTATTTGAAATATAGTAAGTCATTAAAATAATTACGGCGCTTGGGAGTTCGGGAACGCATCTGTCACGTATGGCCATATCCACTAAGTGTGGGCCTTTAACTCAAAATGTATCGAATAAAACTTGAAAAGAAACTCTAGAAACATGTCTGTTGGACATACCCTTCTTATAATTGAGAATCAGCCTAAACGCATCATGTTCCCGTGTCTAACGAAAATACAACTATCATAATTCCGCCGCTGGGACAGGCTCTTGAACACCACACATTTGAGGTAATCACTGACTAGCTTTACCACTTCGTGTTCATGTTCATCAACTGTATAAATTAAAACGTATTACGGAAATACACATGCAGATTACAATGTAATCATTTGTAGACACTAGACTGAGTAGCTTTAGCATCGCAGCACTTGACAAACGGGTGAATTTACGCAATCCCCATATTGTAAAAGAAGAGCAGAAAATTAACTCAAGTCAACCATCCCATTGTTTATGAACTATTAGCATACCACTGCCAAAGCTAGCTGTGGCGAACCAAACTTACCCAGCACACTTCCATAAATTCGCGCGCCCTCTGATGAATCTTCAGATTTTGAGACGCCATCTCGATGAATTGCTCTAGCTGAGGGTCCGCGCTCGCCGCCTTTCCGTCCATACTCGAATAAAAGTCGACGTTATTCTGACGAAATCCAAATCCACGACTGAAGTACACTTTTTGCCACAAATGCTGACCTTCACGTGGATGTATGGGCGCCGCTGGGAGACCGGAAACAGACGGACCAATCGCACGGCGTCAGGCGCGGTCGTATGACATCATTCATACGTCATCTTTCATTGCGCACAATCTTCATTTAATACACTTTTAAAATTAAATGTATTACACAATACCTCCATCATCTATTTGGAATTGTATTCCCAAATATGTTTTTTTTCTAGGTGGTGGGCTAAAAAAATTTTTTATTATGCACCTACAACGCTGACAAAGTTCTCTTTAAACTGTCCCAAATCCATAAACAAATGCTACTAGTACTAGCCTGGAACTCAATGTACAAACACAACTTTACTCCTCATACATGTTTCATATGGACAACTTTATACTTATTAAGAATTTTTGGCTCACTCCGGTTTCTCGGTCACTCCGAAAGACTTTTCAATTGTGATTGATGTCGTTCCACCAAGTATTGTTGCACTTTACAGAATGTCATTTGGAAAAGACACTCAACCTATGTATCGAATGTTGGATGTTGTGAAACCTATATTGGAAAAATGTGTTTTACAGGAAACTGTAAGAATAACTACAGCTTAATTCACAATTTTTTTCAGCGAGATATTGTCTCCACACCCTCTGCAATTTCATATTGATCTTTATTTGTCAAACATATAAATTGGGAAATAGGTTGTTTTTTGCCACATACATTCTTCATTACAAACAAAGCATCCATGCATAGATTTTACCTAACGAATGTGTATCTACTGAAATTTAAGAAAGACCTCAATGTTAAGTGCAGTTTTTGTGACGAATCAAGAGAAACATTAGTCCATTTGTTCTGGTATTGTCCATATACAAAGCAATTCTGGGGTAGATTATCACAATTTATTATATTCCACATTCATCCAGATTTTTCCTTATTTTGGAAACATTTATTATTTGGCGTATTTGAATTTGGTAAAAATGTCTATGCACAATTTTATTTGATAAATCTTATTGTTCTAGCGAAATTTTATATTCATGAGTCTAAATTTACCCATAAGAAACTCTTCTTTATTTTTTTTTATATGCTCAAGGAATTATTTTTTAGTTTACAATTATTGTAAACGTTATCATTTATTTATATGATTTTGTATTCTCTTATTCTTTTTGTTACATTATTGATTTTATTTTGTATAGCGTATGTTTTAACCTCCCTGGTGTTATGTTGTTTGTAATGTATGCAATGTTTATATTCAATCTTCTCCCTTATTTTGTATACTCTTTGTTTGATGAAAGAACTTGGGGGGGGGGGTTAAATAAAAAAAAAAAATAATAATAATAAATGAGCGTATTGTATATATAATGTAGACACAATTCAAAAGTCTGACATATTTTATTTGTGCAATTAGATATGCATTCACAAAGTACAGTTTCACTTAAAACATTATTTGTTTGATAAAACACAAAATGCTTGTCAACGTAATATCAGTGCCAAAGTGAGCCATTCCAAACCAGTGACTCGCAGTGACACATTTCAATGTTTGCGCTTTCCAGGCTGCTGCTGTTGTCATCTACTGGAGTTCATACAGCAAATCCTGAACAGTGAACACCAGCTCCTTGAAGGTGGGTCTCTCGTCGGCCTTCTAAAATGAACAAAACAGAATGATAATTTCCGCAAATAATGTCAAATGCATACTGAATTACAATTTAATTCATGTTTTATATTTCCCTTTTAAATCAATTACTGGATAATTTCATAAATTGTCACACGATAAAACAATAATCTTATGAATGACTTCACATTATATCGGTACAATAAAGTGCAACCAACCTCAACCTAACCTCTAAACGCAATACAGTATTCTGATTAATTGCGTTTGTGGAATATGAATAAAGCAGCAAAATCCACCCGTTTTTTTCCCCCCTATCAGAGGGGGCGGCCATTTTGCCACTTGTTGATGACTGAAAATGGCATCACATGTATTGCTATAAATTAGAGCTGTCAAACGATTACATTTTTTTATCAGATAAATTACATCTTAGAATTTTGATTAATCATGATTAATCACTTAATTAACTCATTCACTGCCATTGACGGCTATAGACATCAAAAATTAATTTGAACTATTTCTATTAGTTTAACATTTTTTTCCCACTTTTGCTAACAAGAGTATGAAAACCTAGATTTTTTTTATTTGTTAATTTAGAACAACAGTAAAATTTATGATTAATCGTTAGTTAACTAGTGAAGTCATGTGATTAGTTGCAATTACAAATTTTAAATTAAAAAAGGGGCGTCAGACGATTATATTTTTTAATCGTAATTAATCGCATGACTTCAATAGTTGACTCACGATTAATCACACATTTTATATCTGTTATAAATGTACATACACATTTTATTGTAGGTTTTCATAAAAAATGAAATGAAATGATATATTTTTAAACTAATAGAAATATTACATCTATAGTCGTCAATGGCAGTGAATGAGTTAAAAAGGCTTTTTTATCCACATTTTTTTGCCCGCCAAATTTAAAGAGCACCCGTTATGTGTTAATTTTTTCGACATTTAATGTGATGAGGATGTCTTCAAAAATGTGTATACACAGCACACGCTCGCTCATCCACCTCTTTTTCTAATCAGTTAATTACTTGCATAATTTATCATGCAAAAAAAATGACCCCAAAAGTTTGACATCAACAAATATTCGGAATGTCATACGCAAATATTTAGTAGATGCTTTATTTTAATGCACGTAATTATGCTTATTGCTCAAAACAACCTGCTCTACCTTTAACGCAACCATCCGCTGTCACGCTAAAGGATAAAAAAATAATAGTGTGATTAATCTGCGATAATACATGATTAATGCGATAATTTAAATAATAATAATAATAAATAAATAATAATTTAATAATTAATTCGTTAATGCTTTAACTTTGACAGCACTACTATAAATCCCACATTACCAATGTGGGATTTGTACGTACGTCGAGCCAGCATGACAACATGATGTTGTAGACCTTCTCACACGCCATTTGGGGGCGATACAGTCGGAGGCCTCGGGACACCTGAGACACGATTTCGTTGTTGTTCAGACGGTCGTACGGGAGCCTCCCCAGTGTGTACACTTCCCACATAAGCACCCCTGTAAATGCAAGGATTGACAATTATGTCAATTTATGAACCCACACATGGATTTTGGGATGACACGATCACACACACACCGTAAGCCCAAATGTCCGACTTGCTGCTGAATTTGCAATAGAGGAGAACTTCGGGAGGCGACCAGCGGACGGGGAATTTGGAACCCGCGGAGCTTGTGTACTCGTCGTCTAGGACGTACCTGAAGATATTTTAACTTGAGTCATTAACCAGCACGAGTGTTTTTGAAGAAGCTGAAATCTGATTGGACAAAAAAAAAAAACATTTAACTTGGACGACACACTGGAAGCAGTGCGGCCATGAGAAACACCACAAAATGAAGAGATTGACAGCTGGGAATAATTGATATCATTTCATAGAACTAAATTATGATTTAGGTTGTAAATAGTGTTAATTAGAGTGACACCTTGACAAGCCAAAGTCTGCTACTTTGACGGTTCCATTCCCGTCGACCAAGCAGTTCCTGGCAGCCTGGGAAGGAAATGAATAGACGTGATTCCAAATGTCCACTGAAGTGAGTCAGATGATGCAATCCGTGCCCTCTCACCAGGTCCCTGTGGATATACTGCTTGGATTCCAGGTAGGCCATTCCCTCGGAGACGTCCTTGCACATCTCCAGGAGCTGTACGGAAGATGGCTGCTGCCTGAGGCCCTCCCGCAGGTAGGTGAGCAGGCAGCCGTTGGAGAGGAACTCGGTGACGATGTAGATGCTGCTCTGCTTGGTGCACACGCCGTACAGTTGCACCAGGTTCTCGTGGTTGAGCATCCTAGTTTGAAATACGGGGCTCGTGATCCAACGCATGGTGGGGCAGTTCATTTAAGGACCCTTCCCCCTTGTGACCGATTGTGCTTACATCATGATCTTGGCCTCCTCTATGAAGTCCTCCTCCGACATGGCCCCGGCTTTAATCATCTTGATAGCCACGTCGTGCTGGCCCTTCCATTTTCCGTACTGCACCACGCCAAACTGACCCGTACCCAGGACACGAATGAAAGTGAGGCAGGAGGGGTCAATCTCCCACATGCCTGCGGAACACAAACACATTTTTATGTCGTCTTTGCTGTGTATGTGTTTGGCTCTGTTTATATATATATATATATATATATATATATATATATATATATATATAGAGAGAGAGAGAGAGAGAGAGAGAGAGAACTATTCTCAAAGTTGTATTTATATATTTTCACGTTGCTTGTAAAGTCGTATTGAACAAAGTACTATCCAAGTCCTACAGCATTTTGGGTAATGTAGTCTTTAAACCTGCGTCACAATTTCAACAACTAAAGAATGCTATTAGCGATAGCATTTATGTTTATTTTAGTCATAAACTATCTATCCATCTATCCATCCATCCATCCATCTATCCATCCATCCATCTATCCATCTATCCATCTCTCTATCTAGCTAGCTAGCTAGGTAGCTAACAGCGTCATTGTCATTTCTACTTCCGCTTTTCGCCCCCTTGTGGCACTCTGGGTAATGTAGTCTTAAAACAACATTGAGCATTCTCATCCGTTTACAATTAAACACACTTGTTGGCGCCATTTCAACACATTTTAAAAATACTTTCAACACACTGATATTACTTTGTGCAATTATCTCAATGCCACTTGACTTACCATAGCCAAGACCTGCTGTGGATGGAGGCAGTGCCCGGTCGGACACAATATATTTCAGCCTGCTAAACATGCCTAGTGATGGAAAGAACATGAAAGTATTAGTAAGTTGGATCAAACGTAAAGGTAGATTGATCATGTTTATAAGAATAAAGGTAAAAAATATTTTTTTAAAAAAGGTCAAAATGAGTGCCAATTTGTTTTTGGCATTGTTATGATGTAGGTTTGTCACTATTCAAGTACACCCATTAAAAAAAAAAAAAGTAAAAAAAAAAGAGGAGAAAAGGGACAAATTTCAACGCCCAGGCCATAGCAATGCGTCTTCCTGGGGATCCGCCCATAAAATGACTTTTTTTTTTTTTATGTGGCATTGGATCTAAAAAAACAGAATCTTATATTTTTTTATCTTAATGTAATGAACCTGCTGCATTGTGCTGATGGTAGTTGATGAGCTCCGGGATGGTGTTGAAGTTGTGCTTCTCGGCCAAGTAGAACTGCCCCTGGGGGGTGGTGCAGATGTTGTAATGTTTGCAGCTGCCACCGGCCTCTCTGCGGAGGGGAAGAAGGAAATGATCACATGACGCGTGTTATGCACTATTATTATTATCCACAGAGCAGATGGAGTCAGGGAGATAAGAGCAGAGTTTTGCATAGACCATTTTACATGTGAGCCCCTCCCACTGTTTCTGTTGTACTTCTTCTTTTGTGGTACGTGATATTATAGACTACTGTAAAATAGTGTAGTTTGCAGCAAAGTGAAACTCACCCGCCTCCTTTACTGAACAGAGACACCGTGTACTTCCCTGGCTTGCTGGAATCTCGCACCAGGAAGCCTCCATCTTTGTTCTGAAAGACAACAAAGTGAGACGATCCAAATACTTCATGCTTGAGATGAGGCTTCTTAACTCATTCACTGCCATTGACGGCTATAGATGTCAAAAATTAATTCGAACTATTTCTATTAGTTTAACATTTTTTCCACTTTTGTTAACAAGAGTATGAAAACCTAGAAAAAAATTATTGTACATTTAGAACAGATATAAAATTTGCGATTAATCGTGAGTTAGCTATTAAAGTCATGCAATTACAATTAAAAAATGTAATCGCCTGACGCGATAAAAAAAAAAAAGAAGAGAAAAGATTATTAGAAATTAGGGGCGTCAGGCGATTCAACATTTTAATCGCAATTAATCGCATGACTTCACTAGTTAACTCACGATTAATCATACATTTTATATCTGTTCTAAATGTACAATAAAAAAATATTCTAGGTTTTCATACTCTTGTTAACAAAAGTGGAAAAAAATGGTAAACGGATTGAAATAGTTAAAATAAATTTTTGTCAATGGCAGTGAATGAGTTAATAGGATTTACCTCAGTCTTCAGTAGATTCTCTGCCTGGCTGCGATTTGTATTCTTGCAGTACCAACTTTGAAAAGAAAGAAACTGTAGTTGTCTATCATTTTACAGGAAAAATCAATTATCAAATCGAAGGGCGCATACTCATACTTGATACTTACTCATATTTGTCCAAGCCATGTCCAGTTTCCACCACATAGTTACTAGGTATGTAACCCTCATTTCTGCAAAGTAAAACACATTTTTAAGCACCTTTTTTTTTTTAAGGCATCCAACCTGAGGGGATGGTCTCACCCACCCGTATTTGTCTCTGGCTCTCCACCAGTTGGGGTCGGACATGTCCAGGATGGTGTACTCCTCGTCCTTCTTCAGCTCCAGGTCATGAGACATCATGGCCGGGTGGTTGTACTGAGCTATGACGCTCATCGCCACGCAGGACTCGTCGGCCTCGGGAAGCTGCGGGGGTAACCGTCGGCCGGGCTTGTCCTTAAAAATAATAAAGCACCATAACGCCTGTTTGCTAGCTAGCAAAATTAACTCATTCACTGCCATTGACGGCTATAGACGTCAAAAATTCATTTTAACTATTTCTATTATATTCACATTTTTTCCCACTTTTGTTAACAAGAGTATGAAAACCTAGAATGTTTTTTATTGTACATTTAGAACAGATATAAAATTTGGGATTAATCGTGAGTTAACTATTGAAGTCATGGGATTAATTATGATTTAAAAAAAATATCGCCTAATGCCCCTAATTTGTTATATTTTCTTATTTTTTTTTAAAAAAAGAAAAGATTATTAAAAAAAAAAACTAAAATGATGGGTGCAGGCGATTCAATTTTTTCGTAATTAATCACATGACTTCACTGTTAACTCACGATTAATCACAAATGTTATATCTGTTCTAAAGGTCAAATATATATATTTTTAGGTTTCCATACTCTTGCTAACAAAAGTGGAAAAAAATGTTAAACTAATAGAAATAGTTCAAGTGAATTTTAGACGTCAATGGCAGTGAATGAGTTAAATAAACAAGACAGGTAATAACATCACACAGCCTATATTTGAACAATTAGAGGTTCACTATATGGCACTTTTGTTGGTTTGGATTGGATTTTTTTGTTGTTGTTTTTTTTACCCAGAATAAAAACATGATACGATCACCATTTTTTCCACTTTCACCATTCTCCATAAATTAGGAAACAGCCAGCATTAAGGTACAAGGAAACACAAATATGGCACTTGAGTTCATTTCGAACTGATTTGTTGTTTTGTTTTTTCCTCACCATAAAACTCACTGAACTGTTTACCGCGACTTCAGAATCAAAAATGGTATGATCCGGTCGTTACCAGGAAGTAGCAAGTTTTACTGCCCCCGCCCCACAAACAAAAACGGTCTTGTCATTACATCATCGTCTGTAAACCAGGAAGTAGTTTGTTTCACAAACCCAATTTTCTTCATCTACTTTTTCTTTCTCTTTGCTGTTTGGGAAACCAACCCCCCTAATCACAGAATTCAAAATGGTCTTACGTCACCCTCAGTAAACCAGGATACTGCTTAATAATTTACAAACGGATAGACAGGCAAACAGCAAAATGACGTTCTATGTTGTTGTAAGGTTTATTTTTTATTTTATTTTTTTATTCTGTAAAGGGAATTTATTTTTTTAGCATCACGCCTTTTTGAGTCATTGTGGAAGCACAACCAAAAATGTAATCCAAGAAATAGCCTGCAGAATATAACATAAAGTAAAACAAAATAAAATAATCCCCTTTACTTGATGGGCCGGATTAAAGAATGTATGTGACCAACGCTCGGCTATACTTTGCCGACCCCATCTTCAGTGAGTGACATTCTACTTTTACATTTTATTTATGTATTTATCTATTTGCACAAAGAATCATAACATTTGTGTTTACCTCCGAAGGAGTTGGGGGCAGAGGTTTGCGGGATCCCCTCCGAGCCATGAAACCTATTGGGAGGTGTGGGGTGAGGTTAATTTCTAAACCTTTATTGATATCATTTACCTCATAATGGAGATTTGAAAAATCTCACGGTACACCATCAGAAAAAAATGTAACGAGAAGTATGTACAGGTATACAAAAATAATGATATTGTATCAATTTACCATGCCATCTAGTGGCAGAGCATTTAATTGCGCCGTCACTATACATCGCTGGCAAAATATATAATTATATAATGTATATTAATAAATGTATGCATATTTATTCCTATATAAATATGAGTATTTGATTGTGTGTGTCTCAACTCCTCCTCACCGTTCTTGCTATCCAGAATCTTGCATCCCACCGCCTGCTTGACTTCCTGCTGGCAGCACAACCACATGCCGTCGATCCAGAAGCACGGGTGGTACTTCTGCATCAAGTCCTTGTTGGTGTGCACCACTACACGCACACACACACACACACACACACACACACACAGAACATTTGCATGAGCCACACACTTCCTCCACCAAGTGATGATAAAAATGGCGGTGATATCAGTTTGCGTGCTAACGTTCTTTCAGCTTCTTTATCCACTGAGCCCGAACTTCCTCTGTCTTCGCAAAGATGTACAGCGGCCCCTCATCGTAAATGACCTGAAAGACAACACAACTATTAGTTTGCATTTTGTATTTCACACTCTTGCTTCCTGTGTGGTAAGACTGAAGTGGCCGACACAAAAGCCCCTGCATCTGGTCTGATGCTTTCACTTCTTATACAAGTTGCACAATATTCACTATTCAATATGATGACAATTGTCTTCCAACGTGGCAAAATCAATCAACTCTACCTGGAATGCATGCATGCGCTCCTGCGGGCTGTTGGGATCCGTCTGCACCGTTTCTACACATTTAATCTTCTCAAGGTCCACCGAGCCCCTCAGACCTTTTCGCTTCTGTGTCACGGACGAGAAAAGTACATCAATCCTGTATTCATTTTAGAACGATATAAACAACAATAAAATGTTGACCGTGCACTAAAACGGTCTTTTCCTACCTTTGTCGAGCCAAAATCACCCAAAAACAACTGTGACGAAAAAGTATACAGTCCCATCCAAAAGTATTGGAGATCAAAAAGATGAATATGAGACAAAATACATTTTTTTGTTTGAAGCCGCCCACTTTTCAGTTGAGCAAAAGTATTGGAACAGAATATTTATTATTTGATGGCATAACTCTTATCAGAATGTTGCATTTTTTTCATTTGAAATGCTTTTCCAGGTAGTTACTGTGGCCTCTTTCAGTTCTTGTTTGTTTTTAGGGGTTTCTCCCATCAGTCTCTACTTCAGGAGGTAAATTGCATGCTCTGTTGGGTTTAGGTCCGGTGATTGGCTGGTCACTTATCTCACACATGAGCTTTCGGTGTTAACTTTAAACGCAATTATTTCTGTTTTGCTGTACAGAAGAAAGAAGTAACTTGGGAATTGCAGTTTACTTTATTACACAGTACTTAAGGGCCACTTTTTTTTTTTTAAATCTTACTCTCCACAAATACTCGATAGATATATTAAAATCTAAAATTATTAAAAACTAAACTAAAATGAAGCATTTTGGGGGGAAAATAAAAACTAACAAACCTGCTCTAAAAAACTAATTAACTAATTTGCTCCCAAAACGTATAAATATGTTCTATTTTAAATATTAATGTGCTCCCAAAGACGTATTTCTATGTTTTTTAATGTTTCTTTTTTTTAATGCTAAAGCATACAGAAGGCTTTGTGCAGCAATGTTAGTTATTACAAAAACGGCCAGCAGGTGGCAACAGAGTATAAGAGATCAACCAAGGCCATGTTGCAACAAACTCTTTCCCAGTGTTTTCACCAGGAGTGTGAATATTGATGAAACGTTGCTATATTCTAATGCTAATTGCTGCAAAATAGAAAAAGTTACAAATATACTTTTTTTCTTCTAATCTTTCTTTTGGGAGGTTCCATGTTTTTATAGCAATAGAACACAATATTCTGTGGGCTTTGCGAAATCAGTCAAAATCCAGTGAAACGGCCGGGAGCAAAGGGGGTTGCTTGAGTGAAAATGGCTGCGAGTGAATGAGTTAAAGATGTCAAAACAACTATAATGAAAAAAAAGATGAAGTTTGGATGAATGGATGAACAATCCAATGCTTTGTGAATTCAACCTACATGTTAACCAGTAGAAATGTATAATGTGAAATATAACAATTTAGTAGCACACAGTTGTCAGCTAGTGCACAATTTGTCCTCAAGGATATGGATTAAAAGGCTGAAAGCTCGTCATACTCACCCCTTTGTCGGCGTCATAGTCATAATAGGCGAGTTTGTCGCGGGTGAGGATGAACCATCTCTCCTTGTAGTTCAACGGCGACGTTTTCCTCCTCTGCTGTGAGCGCTTTATGAAAATGTCTTCCAAAATGCTCTCACACATGGCTCACGCTTGGGTTAATCTGCAATGAATGATCAACAGATCAATGTCACGTGCAAGGTTATTGAAAGTTGCCACTGTGGTGTATTGATCTGTAATTTGTTGTGTATATTCAGTGTAGCTGTTAATCAGATACTTGAAACTGGGCCTTTTATCGCGCAGTCAATGTGAGCACTTCCTTGTATCGCTTATCTGTGTGGTCAGTCTACCACAAGCCATGCAAAACACGGAGCAGCACTTCATCTTCATTTGAATGATCATCAAGCAAGATTAGGAACACTTGTTTTTGTGATTCATGCTTATTTTCATAAAGTCTATATCATTCTATAATACGGTATTGTTTGGATCTGGCAAAAGTAGTCACGCTGTACTAATAATTACAAGTAAAACAGAGGTGTTATTATGACTGTGTTTTGGGTTGGGTCAGTTAGTTGCTATGCAGCTGCTATGTCCCTTGTGATGATATTTGCAGTTGCTACGTTTCTTGTGATGATGATATATTAGCCACTCTTATTTTGTCTAGTTTCTCTTATTTTGTAGGTGCTCTGCAGTTGCTATATACAACTTGTATTGATGAAGATGTTGGTTGCTATGCAGTTACAATGTCCCTTGTGATGATATTTGCAGTTGCTATGTCCCTTATGATGATGATTTATTAGCCACTTGTCTAATCACGCCCATTTTATAGTTGCTCTGCAGTTGCTATATACTTTCTGATGATGAAGTAGTTTAGTTTCTATGTCCCTTGTGATATATTTGCAGTTGCTAAGTCTAATGGTTTATGTCTTGATGATGTATTAGCCACTTATCTAGTCAAACCTATTTTGTAATTGCTTTACAGTTACAATGTCCCTTGTGACGATATTTGTAGTTGGAATGAAGTTGCTATATCTCTTGTGATATTGAAGTTGTCAGTTGCTATGCAGTTGCTAGTTCCCTTTTGACAATATTTACAGTGGCTATGTTTCTAATGATGATGATATATTAGCCACTTTTATTTTGAGTAGTCACTTTTATTTTGTAGTTGCTCTGCAGTTACTATGTCCCTTGTGATTATATTTGTAGTTGCTATACAGTTGCTATGTCCCTCATGATGATGATGAATGAATCAATCTTATTGTGTCTAGTCACTCTTATTTTGTAGTTGCTATGCAGTTACTGTGTCCCTTGTGATGATATTTGTAATTGTTATGCAGTTGCTATGTCCCTAATGATGATGATGTATAGCCACCCTTATTGTGTCTAACTCTTATTTTGTAGTTGCTAAGCAGTTATTATATCCCTTGTGATGATGAAGTTGTCAGTTACTATGCCGTTTATGTGGTCCTGTAATTGTCCCTCTTAGGTCCTTGTATTTAGGTTCTGTATTTGTCATATAGGCCTGTATTCTGTCAGAATTAGAAGGCTAAAGTTGTTTTTCCCCTTGTTAAACTTTGACTTTAACATTATATTACACCTTTAGCTTGGAAAAATACGACTTAATTCTTGTTAGACTTTTTTTCTTGAAAATATACAACTTTATTCTCATAGCTTTTTTCCTCCGAAATTATGGTTATTGTAACATTATTACTTTTTGCTAGAAAATAGGCAATTATTTAATTCCGATGGCTGTAAGTGGTAGACATGACTATGTTTAATTGCCACTGGATTTATGAGGGAGACCACTGCACGAAATTATTGGAACGGAGCACCAGAATAAGTCTTTGTGTCTATATGTTTTTAATATGATCGGCAGTTGACTCACAATGACTCCAAAAATGCAGACAGACTGATGGGGAAGTTGCGTCAAGCTTGCAGGGCAGTGATACTGTTTGTCGCCCCGCTTGGCTTTAACAAACTTCTAATCTGTCACGACTGGAGTTATCGTAGCATCGGCTTCATGACAGCTTTTAGTGCCCGCACATGCTATGTACTATAGTTCCACCCTTGCGAGACCTGCTTAATTCTTATTACAAAATTGGGCCATTTTGAGTTTGTCCCTCGTGGGCCATGCTAACTTTCTGAAGAAAAAAAAATGATGCAACTGTTAAACAAGTGTGTAGAGTGAAGCCCTGCAGTTTGCTGTAGGCCTACCTGTTGTTGTTTTCTGTGGATCCTATCTTTATGTATTTGCTGAAAAAGTCTCTGCATTTGCATATATTTGGTGCTCTTCTGTTACACCACATGATGGCATTCAAACACTCGCTGATAGGAAAGTAGTAACTCGTGTCAAAGATTGTTGAGAATGTACGTAGCGCATTGAATGTTGGTATGTTACTGTGAATTTAAACTGCATATTGAAGTTACGTGCAGATACACTAACAACATTTATTTTTTTGGTAAGATCTCTGAAGCTATTTAATATTCACGGTAATGTTGTAAAATGTGTTTGAAATGACATTAAACTGTTTTGGGGTCCTGATTTTGTGGTATTATTTACAGTTTAGACCAATGGCTCTCAACAGTTGTCACCGTGGGACCCACATCGTCTTATAGTTGCAAAGTCGTGACACATTTTATACAAGTTAAGAACAATAAACTTTTTTTGGTTTAAAAATAGCCTCTTAAATACATGTACAGTATGCTACAGTTTCAAAAGAGGTTGTCACACCGCCGAGAGATATCGCTATGATGCCCACTAGCCAAAGGCTACATACAGTATTAATAATATAGAACAATCAAAACAAAAGTAGCATTGAGGAGGAATTAAATTAAATTGTAATTTCATCTAAAAATTAAAATATGGCCTGCCATGCGTTTCTAAAGACATCTCAAACTTCTGACTAACAGTTTTTTTTTTAAGACCTACAAATGCTAACAATAAACATTAATACATAAACCCTATTGCTCTATCATTTATTGTGTTACTTTGGCATAACATGTACAAGCTAATATGAGTTTAACCAATTTTGTTTAGCAGGAACTCTTCTTTTCTGATGCTTCCTGACATACACAGTCAACTCCAGTGTATATATATACTGTATATATATATATATATATATATATATATATATATATACATATACATTGAGGAAAATCTATTTGTCATGTATTTTTAACAACATTATTTACGTAGCAGACAGATACAGTAGACAAAAGGATTGAATTATGGTCGTATTAAAAGAGGCATGTGACATACCATCAGACGGCCAACTTGCAGAGTTGAGGTTCAAAAGTGGTGGCGTGAAGCTTTAGCCTTCATATGAAATGCGTGTCGTCTATGATGTGAGAAGCAAAAGAGAGAGAAAAACACTCACAGGGGAACTCACACTTCCCTATTTCTCCTCTCTCTCTCTCTCTCTTTCTCTCTTGCTGCTCATTTTCATATCAGCCCTCTGGACGGTTTTAGGTGACAAGTGAAAGACGGGCTAAACATTAACACAGCTTTAAATTCCTTCTTGGTTTACACTAGATAGTGAACTAAAATTGTTTATTGAAATTAATGCTACATGGAAAGGCATTAAAATATATATTTTTAGGGATTATAAAATGTATTGTTGCATATAAATTCAATAAATTATATTACAATTCATATAATGTCATATTGTGTTAAAGATGTTTATTGTGTATTTTATTAAAGCTGTTAAAATGAAAAGCGTGTAAGTGCGTTTGTGTGCGTCCGCTGTGCGAATTTTCGTCGCAAGGGGGCAGTGTAGGCATTTGCCGCAGCGCTGCACTAAAACAAGTGCTTCCGATTCCGGACTTCCTCTTTTGCTTTGCTTTGGGACGCAAACATGGTACGAAATGAACACAGCGATACACTTAGGAGAATCGATGTTAATCTCACAGTTAAATAAGCCATCGATGACGTTTGGTTGTCCACACACGTGTATAATGTTTTTGTTCTCGCAACCGTGCCGTTATTTGTCACGTATGTTGAGTTTTGGGACGAAAACCGGTCCATTGCGATGGTACCTTCTTGGCTAGTTGCTAGCTTCACGACTAGTCGGCCTATCGGTTGTTAAACGTGTCTTGATTAAATTAGTTGAAAATAACAATTATGTGTCACTAACAGTACTTAAATTGGATTCACTTGGGTGTAATTTCGAGTTCGTTATATCATGCGGTAATACTAAAGCGCTATTTGCGAGCTTGTCAAACCCGTGCAAATTGTTTATCACCTTGCACGATGTAACGATTAAGCAGTTTATTTAGTACTCATTTTGAATATAGGCGGTAGTGTCGTATTGCTGACGGTGTCGCGATGTCCTCAGGTGAACGTCCCGAAGACCCGCAGGACCTACTGCAAGAAGTGCAAGAAGCACCAACCCCACAAAGTCACCCAGTACAAGAAGGGCAAGGATTCCCTTTATGCTCAGGGTAAGTGACTTGTTGGTGTGTGTAATTTGGCCTGCATTTACACTTATGTATTTCAAGTGATCCCGTTATATTAGTTTTTTCGTCACATGCCTCATATATTGCTGTACAAGCGCATGAAATTGGTTAGCAACACATCCTACATTCTTTTATTGAACAATTTGCGACAATGGAGATGTTTATTTACAGTATGTTGCAATAAAGTGTTGTGAACGAACAGCCTTATGGGCTGTATAATTAGCCAAAATGAGATGAACTCTGCTGACTGGAATATCCTGCAGGTAAGAGGAGATACGACAGGAAGCAGAGCGGCTACGGCGGTCAGACTAAGCCCATCTTCCGTAAAAAGGTGAGTTGGATCATCCTGACTGTGAAGGTCCGCCGTGCATGTGTGAACCTACGCTCGCTATAACGGTGATTGTTTCCAGGCTAAGACAACCAAGAAGATTGTGCTGAGGCTCGAGTGCATGGAGGCCAACTGCAGATCCAAGAGAATGCTCGCCATCAAGCGATGCAAGCACTTTGAGTTGGGCGGTGACAAGAAGAGAAAGGTAAGACGCAAGCAAGTTTTGCTAACGGCAACATTTGTTTAAATTTGTACTTCGAGGGAGACGTGAGTAGGGTTGTCACAAATGTACCTTTCCATTTCCAAGCGACTCCAGCTCCGCTTCGCAGTAACGACATAAAACGTTAATTTGTCAATTTTAAGCATAAACATAACCCTGAGCGTAATCCATAGATCGGTGTTTCTTTTGCGGAATGGTGTAATGTGGATGCGGTTGTCCACAACAACAAATGTCCATGCGAGAACATAGAACAAATATATTTTTGAGGTAGACATTCATTTGTCAACCAATTTTTGTCATCGACACAAGAAATTTTTCATCCGCACGCATCCGATTCATACGTCATCAAAAGCCTGATACTGAGAGAAAAGTGCTTGGAAGCGAGACTACTGACACTTCTGTGAATATATACAAAGCTGTTTTGAGTAACGGTGTTAAATTTTTAATTTAGTCCCACTTGAAACATTAAGCACATAAAGTTGACATGTGTGGCGACAGTAGAAATTCAGTCCTGCAAACGGTTCATCACGTACGGCGATGACACAACGTCATCTTCGGTAGACTTCTCAATGAAATGAGGAGAAATTTGCATAATGTATACAGACACATGAATCCAACTCCCAACACGTCCACAAAACGAATCCGTAGCATGCGTTGGCACGGCTCAATTTGCATATGACACTGATAAAAGTCGCTTGGCTTAGCGGCTTGGCCGGCGGCAAAACGTTGCGAGTCGGGTTACTTCCGTGAGCACTGCAACGCGACGTTGTTGTTTTGGGCGTACGTCACTCGGCGTGTGCTCTTTGCGCATGCAAGTCGCATCGCAGGCGTTCACATTAGATGTCGCATTGGCTTTTGTAATGTGAACAGTACATAAAAAGATCGGATTTGACAAAAAATCCAAATTGGGCATCACGCCCTGCAGTGTCAACGTAGCCTTAGTTTCGATTTAGGATTCACTTTGATTGATTTACAATCCAGTTAAAAGATTTCATGGAGTACAATATTTTTTTTATTTAATTTAATTATTTAAATTTTAAAAGTAAATTAAAAGGTTTCTGAATTCTTAAAGTGCAAAAAGTTTTTTTTTCATAAATGTAAGAAGACACTTTAATTCATTTGAATAATAAATTTCAAGAAACGGCAAGAAAAAAACATGTAGGCCTTTAAAGTGAAAGTCAACCTTAAACATTTCTTGACAATATGTTATATGTGACCTCACTAGTCTAAACATGCCATTCTGATTGTTACATTTGTGGTATACAAGTTATGAAGCAAAATCCATCTGGTTTTATCCATTTTAGTGGGCGGCCATTTTGTCACATGCTCTTGACTATCGCTCAGGCAATGACCAATCACAGCTCACTTGTTTTCTGAAGCTGCACTGTGATTGGTTGTTACCTGAGTCCTGAGCATCTGTGATGTCATCTTCAGTCGACAGAAAGTGGAAAAATGGCCGCCCCCTGAAACGGATAAAAAAAACGGCTGGATTTTGCTGCTTAACTCATTCCACTAACACAATATCAACCAGAAAACCACATTTAGACTAGTGGGGCTGCATAGAACATGTTGTTGTTCAAAAAAATGGGTCGGCTTTACCTTTTAATTAAGTAAAATTCTATTTTCACATGGATTGATCGACGCATTTCGAATGATTTTTTTTATTTTTTGTTTTTACTCAGCCCTAGTCAATAGCTGTGCTGTATTAACACTAAGGTCTGCAAGATAATGGTCACAGAGAGCCTTTTTTTTTTTTTTTTTTTTTTTTTTTTTTAAAGGTGTTAAAGGTTTTATTTCAGGATTGTTTTTTCTTGGGGGCTGGTTTGACTTGGGAGGTACTTGAGTGTTCATTGTCTTTTATTGAACCTTGTTCTAAACAGATGTTTGTTCTATAGTGATGTAATAATAGAAGTCAGCATTATTTCAAGGTAGTGCTTTGTAAAAAATCAAGCTGCACACAAAGACAAAAGTACAAAAGGTGCAGAGAGGCAATGAGAAAAAGTGGAATTGAAAGCTGAATTACACAGGTTTTAAAAATAGGATTGTAAATAAAGCGCAGTTGTCATCCCTCGCTGTCCAAAGGTCAAAACGAGATGACTGGTGGAGTAACTTTTGCATCTCAACATTTGGTTTCCATTGCTCCATCTTACAGTCACATTTCTGCCATTGGCATCTTTGTTCATGTTGCGTTTTCCCCTCCTGACACGTGCTTGTGTTCTCTCAACAGGGCCAGGTTATCCAGTTCTAATACGTGGGCCACTCTTCTGCTTCAAGTTTTCACCGTTTTCAATAAATGTGTTAAAATTGATCATAACATTGTATGAGTCCTTTTCACTGTGCTTGTGGAAAACAGTTCTCCTGCAAGTTGGTGGCCTAAAATGGCACCTCGCCACTCTTTACACCGTCTAGAATTGCAAAAAGATTTTTGTTTAATGGTCTAGAGAAGTGTCTGCTTTTCGGACCATTCCATCTGAAGGAATGTTTTATCATGGCTGCTGCTGGACGTGATGACGAGCAGAGCGGTGCCTGAAGGGTTAACGGAGACCCGGTGTCCCATCCGAACCCCGACCTCCTCATACTGGGGAAGAATCTGGGTGACGTTGCAAAGCGGGCTGCACATCTTCCAGCCAGGAGCCGCTTGCAAGGAGAACCCGCGCGGGCCTCCGATCTCCAGCGTGTTGAGTACCGCTATGGCAAGCCTACCGTTAGACACGGGCCTCTCCCACACCTCAAAATGGTTCACCTGTAGGACAAATCATTTGAAAATATGCCACGATGTGGGATTCAAGGACCCACCTTGGCTGTGTGGCGTCCCTGCTTGCCCAGCTCATCCTGGCTAATAGCGATGATGTGGCGGTTCTGCAGCAGCTCCTTGGAGTGCCCACAGATGGACCTCAGGTCATTGGACATGAGCAACGGGGCCGCCATGATGGCCCACAGCGCCATCTGGGACTCCTGCTGGTCCCGACTCAGGCCAAAATTCCCGATCACCAACTTAGAGATCATAGAGAACACATCCTAGGAGGTCAACTGCAGGTTTGAATCAAAAACCAAAAACGGACGTACCATATCTGGGTCATTCCACCCACCGGGACCGGCTGAGGGGACGATGATGTCCTGGTGCGAAACAGTCCAGTCCAAGATGGATTTGATGCTGCTCCATGAATCGTAGACGTCTGCGAAGTTGCGCCACTGGTTGCACGTCTCTGCAATGGCGTTGTAGTTGGGCTGGGGGTCACATGATTGCGACTTAAATCATATCTTGGTGTGGTCCAGAATTGGCACATTTGGGATCAAGTGTTACCTTTTGGGTCGGCCACTCGTACAAAGGCCACTCACAGGAATATAGGATGGGTCTTCCGCTTCTGTTCAGTGCTTTGGACATGTTGACATAGCCTGAAAAAACAACAATTGATACAGATTGGGCATGCTGAGACAAGTGTAAAACATGTCAATCACAAAATGGACACTCATGCTTACCTTCCTCAAGCAAAGTGGCGTCCATGGAGCAGCCGTCAAATTTGAGCAGGTCGACTTCCCACTCCACAAAAGTCTGGGCGTCCGTGTCGTAGTGAGCCAGACTGCCAGGGTATCCGGCACAGGTGGTTCTGCCAACATCTGCGTAAATGCCCAACTTCAGTCCCTTTGAGTGCACCTGGAAGCAAAGCTTTTACTTGTTCTTTTTCTTTTTTTACTACCAGGAGAGGGCAGTGTTGCAATAACAATTGCATGTCTTAAGCTAATGACCTGTAACTAATGTACTGCGTTGGATTGCCAAACCTCACTCCTCTTTTGCATACAAAGCACTCACATAGTCGGCCAGTTTCTTGATGCCCCCTGGGAACCTGCGGGGGTCTGCTTGCAGGCGGCCCCCGGCGTCTCGACTCTGATCCATCCAACAGTCGTCAATGCAGACGTACTGGTAGCCGGCCTCCCTCCAACCCTCTGCCGCCATGACGTCTGCTATCTGCATGTACAGACGTTCACTGGGAAAGCGCAACAGATGTTAGGAAATCATTAATCAACAAATGATGTACTTTTTGTTCATCTATCTATGACATTATGGTGACAGGCACAGCTATAAATTGCTCTTCCACTAGATGGCAGAATTGACCAGTTATAAACCCATATAAAATTATATCAGTTCGTTTCTCGTGTGAAAGTATAAAACGAACGTGACTACCCTGACAACTTTCGTGGTGTGTGTATTCATATCTAACATTTTACCGACTATTTTATCAGTTTCCGTAGTGTAGTGGTTATCACGTTCGCCTAACACGCGAAAGGTCCCCGGTTCGAGACCGGGCGGAAACACTTTTCTGTTTTGGTGTTGTTGTTGTTTTTTAAACCTTACTATACAGTACATGTTCAACGTTCAGAAGGAGGCGAGGACGGGAATAACCGTACCATCACTAGCTAGTTCTATTTAACACAAGTCAAAGCAACCATAGGCAAGACGGCAACAGTTGCTGACTTACACCATACGTACGCACGAACTCGATGCTGCACTCAACAACCTGGAAAGGTCAGGAGGGACGAAATAGAAATGGTTTGTGTCAAATCAGAATTATGTACTGTAGTACGCCTTATATACATGGTCGTGTAAAAAAAAAACCGCCTCACTATGGTATTTATTTATTTTTAAAAAGACGCCATGGTCATCTTTTTAAAAATGCATGGTCGCAAAAAAAAAACGCCTTACTATATACATGGTCTTTTTTTCTTTTTCTTTTAAAGACGCCTTACATGGTAACTTAAATTATATATATATATATATATATATATATATATATATATATATATAATTTAAGTATATAAGTATATATATATATATATATATATATATATATATATATATATATATATATATATATATATATATCAGCTTTTACTATATACATTATACATGTTTTTTTTTTTAAAAGAAAAATAAATACCGGACTCAGGTTTGAGAAGGTCAATTGACATTGCTGCATTGCTAATGTGTTTAACTACACTGTCACAGACCCATATAAAAATATATCCGCTCGTTTCTCGTGTGAAAGTACAAAATGAACGTGACAACTTTCGTGGTGTATGTATTCATAAACAACATTTTACCATTTATTTTACCAGTTTCCGTAGTGTAGTGGTTATCACGTTCGCCTAACACGCGAAAGGTCCCCGGTTCGAGACCGGGCGGAAACACTTTTCGTTTCTGCCAGTTCAAGATTGTTTTTTTGGTTCTTTTTTTAAACGCCTTATTATGCAGGTCGTTTAAACCCACCCCTCAAAAAATCGCCTTACTATACATGGTCACTTTAAAAAAAGCGTTATTTATAACATGGTCGTTTTATGAATTCTTTCTCGAGTGACGCTGCTCTCAGCATCGCCACCTGGCGGTCGGGAGGGACGACATAAAAATACGGTTTGTGTCAAATCAGAATTATGTACTGTAGTACGCCTTATATATATATATATATAGTCGTGTAAAAAAAAAAACGCTTCACTATGGTATTTTTTTTTTTTTTTAAAGACGTCTTACAATACATGGTCATCTTTTTAAAAATGCATGGTCGTGAAAAAAAACCCCGCCTTACTATATACATGGCCTTTTTTTCTTTTTCTTTTAAAGACACCTTACATGGTCACTTAAATTTTTTATATATATATATATATATATATATATATATATATATATATATAAATAGATAAATAAATAATAATCAGCCTTTACTATATACATTATACATGTTTTTTTTGTTTTTTTTTTAAGAAAAAAAAATACTGGACTCAGGTTTGAGAATGTCAATTGAAATTGCTGCATTGCTAATGTGAAGGATATACGGTTTGTGTCAAACCAGAATTCTGTACTGTAGTTTTTGTGTTTAACTACACAGTGACAGACCCATATAAAAATATATCCGCTCGTTTCTAGTGTTAAAGTATGAACCAAACGTCACAACTCCCCTGGCAATTTCCGTGGTGTAAGCATTCATATACAACATTTTACCTATTATTTTACCAGTTTCCGTAGTGTAGTGGTTATCACGTTCGCCTCACACGCGAAAGGTCCCCGGTTCGAAACCGGGCGGAAACACTTTTCATTTTTACCAGTTCAAGGTCGCCCTAGTTGTTAGATGTTGTTAGTTGTTTGTTCTAAACGTCGTACTATGCAGGTCGTAAAACAACAACACCTTACTTAATTATACATGGTCGTTAAAAAAAACACCTTCTTGTTATTAGTGTATGCATTCATAAACAAATTACTTTCACTTTGATCAGCTTGGGTAGTGTAGCAGTTAACACTTTTGCTTTACACGCGAAATGTCCCCGGTTCGAAACCGAGCAGAATCATTATACATTTTTGACAGTTCAAGGTTGCCTTCAAAACGATACCAATAATAATAAAAAAAGAATATTCATTGTTTTCTGTCTTGGTCTAAGGTTTATTATACATCTTACCTTATGCAGGTATCCGGGTCCGCGTCGCAGTCGGTGTTACACATGAACCTCTCCCAGTGCAGCCAACCCATCGTGGGGGTCCTCGCCAGGCCGTTGTCGAGAGCTCTAGCGCGATTCCACAAACCCACGACAACTAGCATCCACACAACGGTTGTCAGAGACATTTTTTTATTTTCATTTCTTCGGCATTACATCCACCGTCTGTTCTTGTTCAGTCTACTTCCTGGTTGTGGGGTTTCCACGCCTTTCCCCATTGATTGACATGTATCTTTCCCAATGAAGTTGAAGCTCGTCTTTGGGCGATTAAAAATATGTTTAAACTTTAATTTCAGTGTCAATTAATTTCTGTGTCAGTAATAGCTTTTGTTTCGGGACTTTATTGTGATTAATAGCCGTTCCACTAAACATTGGACGTCTAATGGGCATACAGATCACGTCTTATGGAGCACAATAATGATGAATAAAAGTGAGATTTGCTGCCTGGTTGCCACCAACTATCTCTGGAAAAACTCGGAAGTTACAAAAGTTTGGAAAGGTTGGCAATGGTGATAGGCTCAACAATAAACTGCTCGTCCACTAGATGGCAGATTTGACCTATCTACCTATTGCCCTTCATACAAAAGAAGGAGTTCACTTAAGGTCTGCGGTTCGAAACCAGGCGGAAACACTTTTCTTATTTTGACAGTTGTTTCAGGTTGCATTCAAAACTATACCGATAATATGAATATTCATTTTCTTTGGTCATGGTTCAAGGCTTATGCGTCTTTTACCTTATGCAGTTTTCTGCGTCCGCATCGCAGTTAGTGTTTACACATGATTCATAAATCTCTCGCAGCGCACCCAACCCAGGCCGTTGTCGAGAATTTAGCGCGGCCCCACAAACCCACGACAACAAGCATGGCCAGAGATATTTAATCTTGTTTCTCGGGTGTTACATCAGTCGTTCTTGCGTCTACTTCCTGGTTGTGGGACTTGCGTGTCTTTCCTTATTAACCGACATGAATCTTACCCAATGAACTTGAAGCTCGTCTTTAAAACAGGAAGAAAGTAGGGGTTGGCTTACAAGTAACTTCTGGATTTTTAACTACTGCTAAAAAAAAACCGGCATTACCACTTTGTTCATTTAATTTAGTTTATTTGGTCATAACAATCAATACGTAAAAAAAGAAATATACATATACTGTAAGAGCCTTAATGCCTTTGATTTCTTGTGAAACTAAATTAGAATGTCCAAGCCAATAATCAACATTTGAACAATTTAGGCACTTTAAGTGACATTTATTCACGCTCTAGTATGGATTCGAACCCCAACAGTCAAAAGACAAGATTCCTGTCACGAGACACTCGTTCATCGCCATGGTAAGGACGTGTGCGTGAAGCCACCGGCGGCCATCTTGCATTGCCTCTGGAGGCTGGACTTCCCAAACACACGCCGAGAGATAGATGAGTTTTGCTCGGCGCCTCTGCCGTTGTCTGTGAATGCAACAAAGCAGCTGTTGCTTTGATTATTTGCTAATTGTTGCTGGCACGCCGGTTTTTACTCATTTTAAAAAGCAGTAGGCGTTCCAGCAATGGAAAAGATTAAAAAAAACGACTCGATAACCAAACAACTGGAATTGATGATCTCTCTTAGATAATGACTGCTACATTGTAAGCGTAGACATTTGGAGTTGAACGTCGTAATGGAAGCTAAACAGTTTGAAAAAGTAACTGATGCCCCCCAAAAAAGAGTTTTAATTGCATATGGATGCTACGAGATGTCCATGCATTACAGTACTGTCCATCCTCTGTGACTGTATGCAAAAGAACACCAAATGTGACATTTCAACAAAATGCCGCATGATCACAGGCCTCCACCAGGGACAAGCCTGACACAAACCATTTGTCACTTGCTATAGTTCATATGAGATGGAGTGAGTGAAGGCGTCCAGGCTCTAAATGTCAGATTTCAATTTGACACGTTGGCCTCTGCATGATGGATGGACGCGTTTTTTGAACGTGTTGTTTTGTGCTTGTAAAAAAACAAAAACAAAAAAAATAACAGATCTGTTTGTTTTTGTAAGCAATAATTGAGAGCAGTGACAGATTTGCTTTGCTTTGTCTACCCTAAGGACGCCGACAGCCATCCATCGCCTTCTCTTTTCTTGGGCGCGACCGGCTTGTCAGCAACAGCAATTTTGTGATCTATTATGACAGACGCAAATGTAGCCCTTCTGTAAAATGCATCACCTGACACAATAAAGCTCGCAAACCATCCTTTTCCATCCATTTTCTGAACTGTTCTTTTTTCCTCATTAGGATGGCACCGTGAAAAGCAGGGATTCGAACCCGGGACCTCTGACTGGGAAGCACAAAACTTGAACTCTAAGCGTTGACATCACATTTGATCTTAACAGAAAAAACGTTTGTGTGTAAACAAAATGGAGCTTGCGAATTTCAAAAAGCAAAAAAAAAAAAAAACAAGCATTGGAAGATGCAGGATTTTATGAACAGCATCACCATGGTAACCAAGCATCCCAGATCCCATGATAGCAATTCCATGTTGCTCCACACATACGCCCCACCGTTTACAGACCTGAGGGCCTCTGCTCATTACTTTGTTACACTTGAAGCTCGTGGCAAAGGAATAATTAGGTTGAACCCATGAAAAGAAGAGCACTGAATGTGGAATTTAGTGCAGACCTGATTATGTTCTCCGCCCCAAATGAACAACAAATACAACGCGCATTTTTCTTCTTTTCTTTGTTTTTAAATATACAATTATAGCAGAGTTAATTGATTATTCGCGGGCACGTGGGGAGCCGTGAAACAAGTTCTCCATCCAAAGCTGACTCATTAACAGGTGAAGTAATTGTGACGAATGTGTGAATACCAATTTTTCAAAATGTAGTCAAAAGCCTTCTTGTATTTATTTAATTGCTATTTAAAACACAATGTTACTGGTATACAAAAAAAAAAACAGTGCAGCTGGAGTTTATCACAATAATAATAATAATAAGTAGGCTGCAGTATCTCCACACGCAGTTTAAAAAAGCTTCACGGACGGGAGGAGGAAATGGCGACCGGTATTCACTGGAACTTACTCGGAACGAAAGTTTGAGCCGAGAGTCCAGCGGCATGCTACGCGTTGTAGCTTCTTGCTAGCTAGACCGCTAGCCTACAACCATAATGTGAGTTACACCTTCCAAACAAATCTTCCTGCCACCAATTCACTATTTAAACATCATACACAACACGGCTAAACTTGTGACTGGGATAAAAGTTCATTTTGCAGTTGATATCTATCGAGGGACAGTTCGAAAACAGCATATGGCCTTCAATCAATCAATCAATCAATCAATCACCTACATGCTTTTTAATTACACAAGTATTTTTGTTATTTGTAGGCTGCCCGGGTCCCTATGACCCGCAAATCGCAGGGGCACATTGTATAGAATATATATTATGGTGATATTTATTTTTATTTTGTCTTCATGAGCATACTCAATATTAGAGTAATCCAAAAGTAATCCAGTTACATTACTTTAATATTATGGTACTTGGATTACGTTACTAACCAAAAATAATTAGCAGGTAACTTGTAACTGTAACCCTGCCTGTAACCAAGAACTAGAAGACCGGTCTACGAATTTCAGTGTAAGTCAAGAGTCTTCCGAACAACTTCCAAGTCATGTCAGAGTGTCTTTTGTCAGCAAAGTCCCTTGTGCGAGTCATTGTGACTTTGTCATTTATTTCAAAAGCAGAAGTGCGCTAATGCTATGCGCTCAACTCTGGATGTCTGTCTTACTGCAGCGCCGTTGCAGTCAGCACTCAGCATGGATTCACTTTGTTCTCATCAGTATGTATGAACAGAAATTCCTGCCATCAAAGAGGTTCTTGGCAAAAAAAAAGAGAGAAGAAGACGAGAGTTCATCATATTCTGCTTGCCTCTGGCTGTATCTTCGCCCAACTCAGCACAAGATGGTCAACAACAAGAATGGCAGATTGCAGATAAAGACCTTAACCAGCATTTCACATATTGGTTACGTTACCACACTTGACAAGACTAAATTGTTGTGTCAGTGTCAGAAGTCGATAAAAGTGAAAGGCTGTGTGCTGTGCATTGGGTCGATTGCTATTGATTTCTTTAGAGCCTTCATGTACATTTCATGCTAATGCTAATGCATTAAACAAAAGGCTGTGAGACATGAGGGGCCCCGCAGGACTTAAGCGTTGTATTTTTTAGCAGCCCTCGAGTGTGAGAGGTGAAACAGGTAGTTCTGAAACTAATTTAGTGCGAGAACGCAGTCGAGGAAGCAGACTGACAGGGTCTCGCAGGTTCGGCTTTGCTTTTGACCCACTCAGAAAAAGAAAAAAAAAACAAGCACGATGAAGATAGAAAGGCTAACCTTAAGAAGCATCCCGATTCATTATCATGCTGTCTTTGGCATTCTGGGGAATGCGTGGTATCTGAAGTAGCATCTTTTTTAAAATGCGGGTCCTTGTTTAATTAGCGCCGACTGACCTTTTTGATTGTCACAGTTGCGTCTTAAATAAGAAACAACTCTTCTCAGATATTTTTGCTCCAAATGACTCCACCAACATTGTACGTCTGAGTGCAAGCTTTTGCGCATAAATGTCAACGTCCGTTGGGGTGGTAACAGAGTCGCGACAGAGGCGGCATGAACTCATTCACTGCCATTGACGGCTATAGACGTCAAAAATTCATTTGAACTATTTTTATTTATTTAACTTTTTTTTCTACTTTAGTTAACAAGAGTTTGAAAACCTAGATTTTTTTTATTGTACATTTAGAACAGATATAACATTTGTGATTAATCGTGAGTTAATTATTGGAGTCATGCGATTAATTACAATTAAAAAAAAATAACCGCCTGACGCAATTTATAGATTATTAAAAATTTGGGGCGTCGGGCGATTACAATTTTGGAATTTCCGTGATTTCGGAACGCGAAAGGAAGTCGGGGTTGCTCTTTATTTACAAGTGGAGATTTTCCCAAGTATATTGAAGTCATGCGATTAATTACTATTAAAAATTGTAATCGCCCGACGCCCCAAATTTTTAATAAATGTACAATACTAATAATAAAAATTCTAGGTTTTCATACTCTTGTTAACAAAAGTGGAAAAAAATGTTGAACTAATAGAAATAATTCAAATGAATTTTTGACGTCTATAGCCGTCAATGGCAGTGAATGAGTTAATGAACCTGCCGTGATTTCGGAATGCGAAAGGAAGTCGTGGTTGCTCTTTATTTACAAGTGGAGATTTTCCCTAGTACCCAAATGCATGCAGAAAATGATAAATTGATGATGGGTGATGCGTCAAGCTAGAAGGAATTATGAACAGTTCAAAAACCTGGCATTTGGACAGGAAGTGGAGATCTTTTATATCCGCTGTAGTTATGGTTCCAGCCATGATGTGAAAACATTTCTTTTTAATAGTAAAACTTTCAACAACAACCCTGCGGTCAGAAAGGAAAACACTCCTGGGTCGAAGGGTAGAACAACTTCCAAGTCTCTTCAAAAGTGCTGTTGTGACTAATCCCTCCCTCCCCGGACAACCCGAGAATCAATACAGAAATCTTTTGACATATTTACGGAATTGACTTTTTTTTTTTTTTTTTGCTTTAGTGAACTCAGCTGGGAGACGGAGTGAAATCTGAGGTACAAAAACACAAGCTAGGCAAACTCTGCAGGAGGATGTTCTTGCAGTTTTAGGGAAGAATTAGTCATTGTTCAACATCCGGCACACAGAACACATGCATGTATACGTGCCGGCATCGTCTCCTGGGGGAAGCCATTAATACCTTCTTGGCTCGTCTCCACCAGTCGAGCCGCAGCGTCGAGGCGAGAAGACAGCTCTCGTGGGCATTAGGCTCACTACGACTCTCGTGTGTGATGGACAGAGGAGACAGGCAGGTGGAGAAAAGCCTGTGTTTACCGAAATAGCAGCAAGAGCTGATGCTTGGGAGATGGGAGAACAGTGTCAAGGATGACAAAAAGGAAGCAACACTATATGCTGTAATAATAATTCATTATCTGAGAATTTTAGCTGTGGCTTTTTAATTGTTAGCTATAACAGAGCAAAAAAAAAAAAATAAATAAATAAAAATAAAAATAAAAATAAAATAAAAATAAATAATAATAATAATAACAACAACAACAAAATAACCAAGCAGTGGTTTGTAACTTAAGAAACACATACAATCACAAGTAGTGGACCAATCTAGCTACCTCGTGTGTTAGCACTAGTATGCTAATGCTAAATGTGTGCAACGATTTTACAAATACATTTGCTACACACATTCAATTAAGCTTGTTTATCACTGTCCATTTATAGATACAATACAAACGTACATTTTTGGCAAAAATGAGACAAGGTACCTATTGACAAGCCCTCTTGTGCTAGCGCAAGCATGCTAATGCTAAATGCGTACAGTGTTTTTTTACAATTTTGCTGCATAGATTTAATCGAGCTTTTTTACCACTTTCCATTTATATACAAAACAAATGTAGGTTGTGGGAATCATAAGTCAAAGCACCACGGTACTAGTAGACTAGCTACTGAAGACATTTAACATTTTCAATTTATATTTTTACTGTTTATGAATTTACTTAGGAGTATATAGATGCCATATAAACTGTGTAGTGAAAAGAAGATCAACTGTGATAATGTTGTTGTGAAATATATTGGAACTTTTACTCCCTTCCAGTTCTCATGAAGATATGAAAGAATATGGAAGTTCTCATGGAGATAAGAAATGTGTGTCTGAAAGGGAGTCAAGTTCTCATGCTATTACTCATTATGTCGTAAAAACTGAAGGTCCAAGATCATTACCTGCCTACATCATATATCCGGGATGATAGGAGAACTGGAGTAAACATGTCGGTATATCACATGTCTGCTTATTATAATTACTAACCCTTTGTCCAGCCTGAGAGGGGGAGTATGCTTTTTTCAAGTATAAAGCAACTGTATGTTTTCATATTCGACACACTCGAGGCTTAACATTACCTTTGAATGTAAGCATTTTCTCCTGTGTCCTTAAGAGCTCCTAAATAAATCTTTGCAAAGAAAGATTCTTCATAAGATCTCAATGCAATTATTTTGAACACGCAAAGATTACACTTAATATAGTAATCAAATAATACCTTCACTACCTCTTGTGTTAGCACTTGTATGCTAATGCTAAATGCGTGTAAAATGCGTTCACAAATTTGCTACACACATCATCATTGAGCTTGATTTGCACTGTCAATTTATAGCTACGATACAAACATGCTTTGGAAATCATAAGCAAAGGCACCATTTGTATTTGTGAGCTAACATGTCTTGTTAGTGCTACTATGCTAATGCTAAATTTGTGCAGCACTTTTACAAATTTGCTGCACACAATAACAAGGCGGCCATTGTTTACCACTGAATTTGTAGAGAAGTGGCTTGCACTTAATATCTCCAGAGCAAACTGAGACTCGCACTGGTAATTTATGACATTTGTCCTTTTTTTGGCCACACCTAATTAATTTTTTTACAACTAAGCTAAGAGTGAATATCTAACAAAATGAGAGCCCATTCATTCACATTCATTCGTTGTAGCTACTGGGATTCGGAATCTTGTAATTCCTTGTTCCTTCTGTTGGCACATAGCCAAACAAGCGCAGCCGCAGCTTCCCCAACAGTGTGGGGCTTCTCAGATGTCGGAATTACAGGGAACGTTGTAGCACAGCAAGGGATTAGCGGAAAGGAATCCACGTATGGATTACTTTCTCAATCAGTTTACACAAGAATGAGTTTTTCAGCGATGCTTGAAATGTGGAGTTTCCTCTTGAAAGCATCCTGTGCATCTGTTCCTTGTCCATTGGTTTTCTTTATAGTTTTGGTTTATTTTTGAAGGGGAGGGAAATATTTTTTTTTAAATCAATGATTTAAGGATCATGTTCTTTTATGCTTAATACAAGGAACAAATGACAAACTTTGTCACGTGACTTTCAGGAAAGGAAAGTAATGGCGCAGCGTTAATGGGCTACAATGAGGGCGAAAAACTAGCGACTATCTCTCTCTCCTAGGATATGATATACATGAATTTTTTTTTTTTTTGTTCAATTTAGCGACACTGCTAAATAATACGAAATTACCCTCTCTCTTGCCGGTGAGTATTTTCAAATCTGATCATACAAAGGCTTCACAAGTTTGTACAATCAGGATATATTTCCCCTTTCTGTGTGGTCAAAATGCCAACGAAGTGTTATTTATGTACGTTAGCAACTTAGCAGTTGCTAAATCGGCCACGACAGCCGTCATTTAGACCGTAAAAAGTCTTCTATATGGTGTTGGTCAGTTATTAAATTCAACTGTGTAATATCTTTTAAACCGTAGCAGCACAAATGAATGAAACCGATTATTTCCCCCACATTGTGTGTGTGGTAAGAGTTAGCATCTGCTGATTTAGCCACCATGTACAAAGCGCAACATTGGCTACGCATTGTTTCCTCTTTCGGTAGCCTGGAGCATGCTCGATCCTTTTTGTTGTTGCGGTAGCTAGTCCACAACAGCTATCAATCATTTTTTTAAAGTGCGGCGTTTGCCGTTTACTCAGAGCGGCAGACGCGTTTTCTATGCTGCCAAAATGGTTGCGCTAACAGCCATTTTGGGACGCGTGACGTCAACGTCAGGATCTCTATTGGCACGGCACATCATCATAAAACATGAATATTTTGGGGTCAAAAAACAAACAAAACAAAACCTCATGGCCAATATGTTTGGACAAGAATAAATTAATATTAGGGTACGTTTACGAAATAATAACCTTGTCAAGATGCTAGTATTTTCCCTTTAGGTCTTCGTACAGATGAGGTTAACATAACAATCCCTGTTCATTCTTGCAAAAACAACCACAAACTTAACAAAATAGCAAAACAACACTGTTTTTAAACACTATAAATGAATAACTGTTTCAGTTAAGATGATAGTTTTGCCTGAAAAGACAATCCTTCTCTTAAGAGTTTTTCGATCCATTTCATAGCCTGTTAGCATAAATGACGCTCATACGCTGATGTTAGCATACCCTGCTGAATGTATTACATCATAAAATATTGTTGTTATTATGTTATTGCCCATTGTTAAAACAGCTGAGACGTGTTTGTGACTTTGAGAGCCTGTGAATGGACCAGAGGAGAAACACAACGTCTCCACCAAAGCATGTGACATTGCACTTCAAAATGTCACGCGATGAAACAATCCCCATAAACATGAGTGTGTGATTTTATGTGCTGATGTGCATGGAAGAGTAAGCGTTATCGATCGGGGGGACTTAAAGGCGGCTTTGGGCTCTGGCACCACATTGATGTTCAGTGGGGAGTCGGCGGGTAGGGGGTTTATGCTGATAACCCCCCCCGGGACAGGACAAGGACACAGTTTGGACACGATGTCTCAATGATGCACGCATAACTAATCAGATGGCTGCAGGGGTGTAGCAGGTGTTTTTTATTGTTATTTCTTATGAGCATTTGTAGATGAAACATCTTAACATAACAGGTCTTCTTGGGTTTTATTTGTTTTTAGAATTGGAACGCAAATAACCCTCTCATGGGTGATGTATGAACGTTGTCCACTTCTGACTTGAGGGAAGTGTCATTCATCCGTGCCTTTTAATATCAGGACAATAAATATTTCATGTCCGCATTTGGGTCCACCCTTCCATTTGGGGGATCATGGATGAGATGGTATTTATTTAAGTCATCACAGTCTCAGGAGGTTGTGCGTAATTTAGCAAGTGAATGCCAAGGCCCCGCGTTATTGGAATCCATCAGTCATCCGGCGGTATATAAGATCTGACAGGATATGATGATTTCCGGCAAAGGCGATGGCTGGGAAATCAAGGGGCCTGCAAAAGCGGTCATGGTTGTGTTGGTGGATTTAGAAAAGCTTCTTATGTTGTCACCAATGTGCTCTTGGGGTCTTCATGATTGAAGGCAGACCATCTCTTGACTTTGAAGGCAATATGTGGTTGTACGAAAAGGGATACTGTCAAAGACGTAAACAGGGAGACTTCGGACTAAATCTGGACCCTTTTTATATGGAGACAGATTTATTATTGGATTATTTTGACATCTGTGATTTAACCTGTGGAATGTTTGGTAGATTTACAGTCGTAAGTGTATGTGCTAAAGACCAATTGTCTGCGTTGTAACTCCACCCATGTGAACAAACTGCTGTGACCCTCAAAGCTCAGTGGTTACCTCCCTTAGTGGTCATTTCATCTGCTTGAACTTTCCATCAGCAGTATGAACTATTTTCTTTTTAAATTGTCTGTGTTATTCTTTGTAGATGAAAGAAATGCAAAACCTGCTAGTGTGTAAACTTAAATATGGGGGGGGGGGGGGGGGGGCAGGATCCGATGCTGCGCGGCGTCAGGGCACGTCTATATACACTCTAAAATTGTTGGGTCAAAAAGAACCCAAATTGGGTCAAAAAGGGACTGACCCAATTTTTGGGGTTATTCATTTGAAAACAACCCATATCTTTGGGTTGCTTTGTGGGTTATTCATTTAATTAGACCCAAACTTTTGGCTTAAATAGCTAAATTCACCCAATTCAATTATCCCCAAAAGGGGTGTCATTTGAATAACCCATTAAACAGTTTGCTTTGTTGGTTATTCATTTAATTTGACCCAAATTTTTGGGGAAATACAACTCGAAAAGTTGGGTCGTTTATTATTATTATTTTTTTTACCCAATTCAGTTGTGTTACTAAAAAAAAAAAAAAAAGTTGGGTCAAATGAATAACCCACAAAGAAACCCAAATAATTGGGTTGCTTTGTGGGTTATTCATTTAATTAGACCCAAACTTTTGGCTTAAACGGCTCAATTCACCAAATTAAATTAGGTTATTCAATTAACCCCAAAAGGTGTGTCAATTGAATAACCCACAAAACAGTTTGCTTTGTGGGTTATTAATTTAATTTGACCCAACGTTTTGGGGAAATACAACTCGAAAAGTTGGGTCGTTTTTTATTTTATTTTTTTAAACATTTTTTTTTAACCCAATTCAGTTGTGCTATTAAATAAACCCAAAAAGTTGGGTCAAATTAATAACCCACAAAGAAACCCAATTATTTGGGTTTCTTTGTGGGTTATTCATTTAATTTGACCCAGCCTTTTGGGTTCAATTAATTAATAATAAATAATAATAATTAATTTAATGAAAAAAAGTTGGGTCGATTAATCTTTTTTCCCACCCAATCTTTGGGTGGTAGTTTTGTGGGTTATTCATTTGACTCAACGTTTTGGGTTAATATATAATATACATATATAATGACCCGATTGAATAATTTTTATTATTTAACCCAAAAGTTGGGTCTGTCCTTTCTTTACACAATTTTGGTTATCCTTGACCCATCTGTTTTGAGAGAGTATTGTAAACGTAGCCTTAAAATGGCAAGTCATGCATAATGAACTGAACTATTGAACTGAACTATTGGACATCCATGGATGTGCATTGGTTTTGTTCTGTCTATGGTACCACAACTGACATTGTCAATTTTGTACCCCCCCCATTTTTAATGATTTTTCAGGCCATATTATTACAAAGGCCCCCTAAAACTGAATGGCCGTGCACACTATAATGACATAAACCGATTTTATCTGTGGTATTTTCGATGCTGGTGGCGATTAAGCCACCACTTTGTTAATCTCAATTCTCTTTAGCTTCGTTGAAGATAAGGAGATCAATAATACCCTCCTTCTTTGCAAAGTGCTGATTGCAAGCCTCCAGCCAAGGGCCCATCACACAATTTTTCAAGGGTAAAACAGTCTTTAGGTGACCTCCCAACAAGTACCGTATTTCTGCAAATAATTGAATAATATTAATATATAATAATAATAATAATAATAATAATAATAATAATAATAATAATCGAATAGTTGAAATAGTCTTGACAGCCAACTCTAAGTGTGAATAGTGTTATCAGGTAAGAACATTTCCGACCTGTTTTCCCCCCCTCCTGATTGGTTGGGGAGGAGGCATCTATTTAAGGGAGGCATTCAAAAAAATCTTATCCATGTAAGAGTTTGGAGGCACAATCATATTTGCGAGCGCCAGCTCGTCCTTTTCATCTCTTCACACAAAAAGTAAAAGCAGTGATTTTATCTTGTTAGAAAAATAAGAGCAGAAAAACATGAGGAAGCGCAGGATGGAAAGACACTGGACTCGGGACGCCTCTTTTGAATTCATTTTCATTAGCTGGGGAACATCGAGCCCATTTCCAAGTCATTAGTTGATAAAACAACATTCTGATTTGCCATTAAAAAAAGTAATTTGTCGTCCCTCTCTGGGAACAACACTATTTCCCACACTACTTCCTCACCTCGTCCCGGAGCTTTTCCACCTCTTCAACCAAGCTGGCAACTGGGAAAAGGAATGGCAACCCCGATGCCATTTTCCCTGTAAATATGTCCAAACTCCCTTAGGACCTTTTGGCCCATTTTAATCAAACTTGAGTTCATTTTGTTTTGCGTGGTCTGATCTGGTATTTCAATATCACCTTCTTGATGTGGTTCCCATTTAACTGTGGTGTGGTTGAGCTGCCAATCAATGAGAATCCAACTGTCATATGAACCAATCAGGTTTGTCCCATAACGATGACATTGTTTACTAGCTGGTCCATATACAGAACTTTCTTTCTGTTAACATTCTGGTGATCAATAAGAACAGAGAACAAACCGGGAAGAAAAAAACAAAAAAACAAAATCAACCAATTGTTAATGTATTATCCCTCCTATTGTTCTGAACTCCTTTTTACATGCTAGTTTTGTATTGACTAGATGTCAAATGTCATTCTTCTCGAGACAGAAAACTAGTTAAGAGTGAATCATTTGTAGCCAAGTTGTGCACTCCATTTTTTTTTAGCAATTACACACAATCGACCAAATTCTTAATGACCACGTAAGCAACTTTTGGTGATTGTGCCTGATCCTAATTCAGACCAGAGTTGGCGAAGAACAATGAACCTAAACTATTCGCAGAGGATAACGAACAAGAACTGTTGCAAATAGTGAAAATCTGTTCCTTGGTATCAAAATAGCACCAGAAAAAGAAACTTGTGAATTTGCAAATGCTGAACAAAAAACATGTGGGGGTTCACTGTTAATAAGTGTAAGCACCACAAATGGGATGCAGTTATAAATGCATTTAATTTAAAAGGAATTCAATCATTCTGGCAGAAAAAAAACACATTTTATTTTGACTTAAAATGAAAACCTATTTGTGCGGGTTTTTCAACGGCTTCTTTTATTATTATACAACTTGTACACTGTCAATATATCTATCTCTATAATCTCATTACAAGTAGCTTAAAGTCACCACTTACAGAAAACTCGTAAATATCAAAGACCCTTTTCAGACACGCTTGCCTGTTAAATTCAAAGTGTAGAAAAAGCCACCGTTGTTAGAATTTTGGAAAACATTCAGAGACGCAAAGTGTTGAAATTCAAGTCTCATCAGTCCTCACTCGATGACATCGCCGTCAAGGATCTGTTGGTGGAATCCAACCGGAGGCCAAAGCTCCACCCTGAATCCACTCGGCTCAATTTTCTCTTTTGGCTTTGAACACCCTCGAGAACCCGGATGACGCTCTCGAGCGCAACGTTCGTTCCCAACTCCAAGAGGAACGCTCCAGATCCTCGCCGCAATAGAGGCAAATCCTGGCAAAATCCGTAGAAATGTGTACGCCCTTTACAAATTGGCATGGATGTCCTCGTGTCGCAGCACTTTGTAGGTGATCCAGTAGAAGATATTGAAGATGAGGAAGCTTAACGGGAAGACGGCTCTGGAGATGGTGTCGATGCGCTTGGCCCGGTCCACGAAGCGCTTGTGGAGGAACTCGCCGTCGTGTACCGTCACGGGAGGCGGCGGGCCGAAGACGGTGGGCCCCTCCACGGCCGTGCCGTCTTTGGACTGGAGGCAGTGGCCCAAGCCGTAGCCCCGGAAATAGAAACCGCGGCTGTCGCGCAACATCTCCTCGTCCTGTGGAGTCGAGCAGAGAGATCACACATATGAACCAAAAAACAAACAAACAAAAATGGTAAATGAGGTTAAGGTAGTTTGTTTATTATCACATGCTTTCATGCACTCTAAAAACAGTTGGGTCAAAAGTAACCCAATAATGGATCAAAAATGGACCGATCCACATTATGGGGCAATTTGACCCAACTTTCTGGGTTGTTTTATACAAAATGACCCAATTTTTTGATCCAAGTCAATGATCTGATCAATATTGATGAGTTGTTTTACACTAAAAGACCCATTTCTTGACTCAAAGTTGGGTCAAATTGACCCAAGTAGAGGATCGGTCCATTTTTTACCCATAGTTGGGTTATTTTTGACCCAACTGTTTTTAGAGTGTGTGTAAGAATATAATATAAACACAACAAATAGGTTTGAGTCAATTTAAAAAAATTGCTACAATCTAAAAACAGTTGGGTCAAAATAACCCAAATTGGGTAAAAAAGGAACCGAACCAACTTTTTGAGTTATTTAACTCCAAAATTTGGGTTAAATTAATAACCTGCAATACAACACAATTTTTGGGGTTGTTCTATACAAAACATCCAAATTTTGGGGAGTTATGTACAAACCAACCCATTTTTTTTGTTGGTTGTTTTTGGGTTATACAACCCAATTTTTTGGGTTGTTTTTACAATCCATTTTTGGGGTGTGGGTTGTACAAGATTAAGAAAATAATTTAAAGTTTCGGCTTTTTCACTTTTTTTTTTATGTTAGCATACCAACTGTTAGCATTTAATAAATTCTCATTTTAAATAAACCCCCTAAAAGAGCATGATGTAAAAATCGTGATTTTTACTTGAAAAAGTACCAAACTACAGGGCCTTGATGTAAGATCCTTAACTACCAGTCCGCTTTAGCGCCTTTTATACTCAGGCTGCTAGCATGCTATATGTTATACAGTATATATAGGTCCTACCTGTTAGCATGTTAGCATTTGATCAGTTCTCATTTGAAACAGTCCACTAAGCACTGATGTAAACTCCTTCAATCTGCCATCGTGCATTTTGTACTCAGGTTGCTATCTTGCTAACTCAGTATGTTAGCATGCTAACCGCTAGCTTAAGCTTTAGCACTGTAGTGAATATCCACGCGGCACAAGATGTTCTAGAAATGAGAATACTTGAGTGTTAGCATTGTAATAAATTCCAGGATATAATTCTGCTGGGCAAGCCCAACTTCTAACAAATCTCACAAATACTTGGTTACAGTTTAATAACAGTTAGCAAGTATTAAAGTGATAATAATTAGGCAGCTTCCTTTATTGAAACGTGAAAAAAGAGAATGGGTTACAAATGTACATTGATATAGAGCGCAATCACTGAAATAATAATAATACATTTATCTTGTTTAGCGCTTTTCAAGGTACTCAAAGACGCTTTGCTTCACAGAATGCCCCAAAAAAGATCGAGGACTAGAATAAAATCAGTACAAAAAGCTTAAAAAAAAAAAGAAATCCAAGACATAAAATCATTACAAAACATGGAACACAATGGGATAAAGTGGAAAACACACACACACACACACATATTAATAAGGTTAAGAAACAAACACAAGGTCAAAAAGGGAGGATTAAAAAACTACTGTGGGCTCGACAAAGTGCTTGTTAGGGTAAATTGGACGTTTGGCACGGTTGGTTAGTTAGTGAGGGTTCAGAGTTGAGGGTTCACACAGGGTTCACGCTTTACCCTGATACAGGCGCCGCAGTGCTCAGTCACACTCCCGCAGGTGGTATCGCTAGCGGGAATGACGCTCACGTTCCGCAACGACTCGACACTCCCGTTCAGACAGGCCAGCTCCTCCAAGACACACAGTTGGAATTATTATTAGCCTATTAGTATTATTATTGTTGTTGTCGCTGCTCATTTTTCAATCTGATTTGGGAAGGTAATTCTATTGGCTAATTAGATTTTGGTCAATGCATTCGATAAAACAAATAGCAGGCACGCCGGGATATGAATGAAGAATGAAGATGCAACCTCTGTTGTTTAAAGATTATTTTACGTAATAAAGAGCACATACAAGAAGCATGTTTTCTTATCTGTAAAAGCATTAATGTGAGGAGAAACTGTGCAACCTGCAGAGGGACGCTCGGGATACTTGAACATGATTTATTACTGTGTGCTCTCTTGTTGCTTCCATGCAAGACACTCTATACCGGGGAGAAAATAAATAAGTTGATTTTACGCACCTCACGTGCACCTCTTCAGAGTTCAGCATTACAGGGATCAGCTCAAAATAACAGCCGCTGGGCTTTTTGATTATGTTTGCTCGCAAAGTCAATAAAATGTGATCAAAACACACAGTTGGAAATAAATGAGGTTTTGAGTGAAGGCTGAAAGATTGTTATCATTGTGTTTTGTTGATTATTATGTGTGTGTTTTGTTTCGCTGCTGAAACTCATTTAAAAGCAGGGCTTTTGGTTCAGTTAGCAACATTATGTATGTACGGATTAGATGGCCGTGGTGGACCTTCACGACCAGGAATTCTCCGATAGAGATCCGTCCCAATATGGCCGTTAGCGAAGCCATTTTGGCAGCATTGAAAACGCGTCTGCCACTTTGAGTAAACGTCAAACGGCACATTTTAACAATGTTTACCAGCTGCCACAACAAGAAGATGTAAAAAAAAAAAAAAATGATCGAGCATGCTCCAGGCTACCAAAAGAGGAATCAATGCGTAGCCAATGTTGCACTTTGTACATGGTGGCTAAATCAGCAGATGCTAACTCTTACCACACGCAAAATCTGTTTCATTAATTTCTACTGCTACGGTTTAAAAGATCTTACAAAGTTAAATTTAATAACTGACCAACACCATAAAAAAGACTTTCCGTGGCATAAATAACGGCGGCCACGGCCGAATTAGCAGCTGCTAACGTACCTCAATAACAAAGCAGGACGTGCATAAAACTGCTAACGTCGATGGCATTATGACCGCACTTAAAGGGGAAATAAATCCGGATTATACAAATTTGTAAAGCCTTTGTATGATCAGATTTGAAAGTACTTACAGGCAAGAGAGGAGGTTATTCCACACGCATGTATATCATGTCCTTTTCATCTAAGCGACTGTCAAGGCTCTTGGGCGGAAAGCTAGCTTAACGCTTGCGCTGCTACTTTACTGCCGCAGGGGGGCGTGTTCAGAGAAATAGTCACGTGACGTCCGGATCTCTGTTGCTGTTATGAAAAAGTCTTTCGGATAGTGCCCATGTTTCATCGCTATTATAGTCGACTTAGCCATATTTTACTAAGTGGCCATGACAGAGACGCATGCTCTGCTTTCCTCTATTGCATTAAGTTCCATTTGTGGTTCTACGGTGGATTTGAATGGAATGTCAGAAAGAAGAGGCCCTTCAATGGTCACCATGGCAACAAGGCGTAGCAAAAGAGCAGATCTTTTTCATGTGATATGTCGTAGCATATTGACGGTGTCACTTCCTGGGAAAATACCGCGGTTCGCCGTAACGGCTGGCATAAGTCAAAGTTATGGAGCTTTTTTTTTTTTTTTAAATGTACACGCAGTTTGTATTTTTTCACCATCTTGCCAAAGTGTTAAAGCCCGCTTGATTTACACTCACGATTCTTTGCTGCCGCTGCTTTTTCCTCAGCCTGATGAACTCCTTGTGCTGCCTGGAGACAAAGTTGACCGCTGCGTACTCCAGCAGGGCGGCGAACACAAACAGAAGACACACCGCCATCCAGATGTCAATGGCCTTCACGTAGGACACCTGCAGATCACACACACACACAAAAATATAAGGCCAGGTGGGTTTTATCAATAGTCAATCAATGATGTTGAAAAAAAAATTTTTTTTTAAAGATGTTGAAGGGAGCATCTGAGCCGCGACTAAACACAATTTCTTGCTTGGCCTGCAATGGTAATGAGTCAGTGGGATTGGAGGGCAGTTGACACGTAGCCACGAGACAGGTCACGGTGAGGGCACGGGGAGAACCTCCGGACGAGTCGCTCATAAGAGGAAGTGTCACGGCGCATCAGCAACGGCCACTGAGCACGTGCTGCGAATAGATTTCATCCAATGGAGAGGCACTTTGCTGACTGTTACAGATATGAATACTGGAGAAGGAGGATTCATTGTCCACTTCTAGCCCAAACTTCATAAGTCACAATTTGGCAAATGTAATAATTTTTCAAAAATGTATACTTTTGGTCAGTGTGGATGCCATTTTTTATTTTTATTTTACAAATTGTTGACAAATTTAAAGTGTTGAAAATGGCTTGCTCTCTTTGATGATGCAATGTTAACTCATTCACTGCCATTGACGGCTATAGACGTCAAAAATTAATTTGAACTATTTCTATTAGTTTCACATTTTTTTTCCCACTTTTGTTAACAAGCGTTATGAAAACCTAGAAATAAATTTATTGTACATTTAGAACAGATGTAAAATTTGTGATAAATCTTGAATTAACTAGTCGAAGTCATGTGATGAATTACAATTAAAAATTGTAATCGCCAGATGCCCCTAATAAAAATAGAAAAAAGATTATTAAAAATTAGGGTCTAATCCTAAATTTTATATCTGTTCTAAATGTACAATAAAAAAATCTAGGCGGAGACATCTCTCTTTTTTTCTTTCTCCCTAACGATGACGTCACATAATTGCCGCGCGTAATAAATGAGCCGTCTCCGCGGCTAAATTACAAATATCACCATCACAAATGTCATCTTTATACTTCATGTTTCAAGTGGGATTAAATTAAAGTCAAATATTAAGTCACAGCACAACTTTCTCCAGACCCGTGCGGACCTCGCGGATGCCTCAAGCATAAATCATGCCCCCGCCCGTGCAACGCGCTTATTAAACTTTTGATGACGTCGAGGTCGGATATATGCGACCTGGCCGTTGAGACTGCGGTCGCATTGCAAAAATTCGGATACGTATCCAATGTAGGTTGGATGTGAAAAAACTCGGAATTGAGCCGTTTAGACTGACATAAAAAAGTCAGCTACAGGTCGCATTTGGGCAAATAAATCTTTGCCTGCAGTGTGAACTTTTCAATTTGTTTAGTTACTTTTTACTTTTTGACGTGGAAATATGCTCATTACTTTAGTTGAGCATAAAGAAACAGTGTATGTTCTTTTTTTTTTTTAAGTAACTGAAGAGTTATTTTTAATAGTAACACATTACTTTTTTGTTTAAGTAACCATCAGAGTAATTGAGTTACTTGTAATTAGTTACTATATTTTAGTAACGAGCACAACACTGCTAATGAATACAGACGCTCCCCTACTTACGAACATTCGAGTTACGAACAACGGTACATACGTACATTTCTGCGCGTACAGTATGTCGAAAAATGTTCGGAAAGAAATGCTGTAAGTTCGATTTTGTATTGCGCGTAGTGCTTCTTTCCGCCGCTAATACCGACGATTGGCGCTGTGAGAGCTCATTGGAGGCTGAGCAACGTGGCGAGGAGGAGGAGGAAGAAAACGTCGGTCCCCATGAAGCAGGAAATAACTTTTGAAGCCGATTCCAGCGACGACGAAGAATCTCTCATGATATAAAATCCTCCTCTTCCTCCTCCTCCATCATCTCCTTAAGCATCGAGTACATCTTCCAAAAGTAAGTTAAACTTCATTTTATTTATCTTATTACATACATGTACATACTGTGTGTGTTTCTCTCGCTCTCTCTCTCTAACATACGTAGTACAGTACAGTACTGTACGTATTCTCTCCATTTTATTAAAAGTTTTTTTCAGTACAAACCAATGCAGGTTACTTGTACAAGCCTTAAACATACTTATATAAACCTTCAATATACTTATATAGGCTTTAAACATAAATTATAATACAAAATATAGCACTGAAACAACTTACGAACAAATTCACCTTACGAACGATCGTCCGGAACGTAACTCGTTCGTAAGGTGGGGAGCGTCTGTATGTATCATATCATGTTTATTTGGTAGGTTTGTGTTAAAATGATCTAAAAAAAAAAGGAAATGGGAATTTGTCATGTAAAAAAACAACAACATAAATCTTCAAGTTAGGCTTGAAATATTTCTGTGAGTGTAGTATAGCATTCCAGGGAGTCTGTAAACTCATCTTCATTAATGCTACATTTTTATTCATGGCATTATTTAAATGCCCCCCGATGCGATTGCGATGATGGCGAAAAAAAAAACACAAAATCCACTCGGCGAGAAAGATGATTGTTGTTAAAACAAGAACAGAATGTGCACCATTAAGTGAATGATGACAAATTGTTTCCTCCCTAACTACCATATATTGTGATTTTAACATCTTATTTTTAACTGTGCCTAATGTTGCCTAAAGTCGTGACCAGACCGCAATGCAGCCGTACAATCCATTACAATGTGGTCATAATTCCATGTTATGTGTCTTCGTCTTGAGTTGTCAGCGTAGCCGTTATATCCCACGAGGCGGAAACTCAGTTGCCATGGTTACGTGCTGCAGTCTCATACCCTAAAACACATTTGATCCCCTGGCCGATCAAGCAGAACATGTGTTTGCTTTTCCAGCTGACAACGAAACAGCCTGACTTTGTTTTCACGCAGAGTACAATATGACCTCATCATCTGTGTTGTTGTCCTCATCTCACCCGAGACTTTTTGTCTCTCATATTTTTCGTCCCCGTCTTTGTCCTACATTGACGCAAAGTCACAATTTCATCACCGAATATGCGAGTGATGATGATGATGGCTCCAGTATCGGACTGTCAACGCAGGAGAATACAGACGTGGTGTTGGACATTTGATGATGTCAAAGGTCAGTGTGTCAGCACAACAGAAACATGTTACAAAGAGTTTAACCAGGTGGCTGCTTTTTAGCTAGCTAGCGAGATGTACAAATTTTGCCTCCTTTTAAAAAAAAAAAAAAGACATTTTTTTTTTAATGCTAGAGCATACAGAAGGCTTTTATGTAGCCTTTGACCTGAAGAGGTCACTTAAAGTAATGGTAGTTATTACAAAAATGGCCATTAGGTGGCAGCAGAGTATAAGAGATCAACCAGGGCCATGTTGCAACAAGCTTTTTTTCCCCCAGTGTTTTCAACAAGTTTGTGAATAATGATGAAACTTAGCTATATTCTAATGCTAATTGATGTTTTTATAGCAATAGAGCACAATATTCTACAGGCCCTGAAAAATCAGTCAAAATCCAGTATGTGTTTGTGAGCAACCCATTCTGAATTTAACTCCTTCACTGCCATTGACGGCTATAGACGTAAAAAAATAATTTGAACATTTTTTTTTTTTGTTTAACATTTTTCCCCACTTTTGTTAAAAAGATTATGAAAAACTCAAAAAAATTTAAATTGTACATTAACTCTTTGACTGCCAGACGTTTTCAGAAACGGGATGTCGCCAGTGCCAGCCGATTTAAGCATTTTGACTGATCTTTCAAGGTCCACAGAAAATGTTGTGTTTGGACTATGGAAACACACATACTACCAAATGAAAGATTGAACTCTCATCTTTCGTCAGAAAAAAAAGTTTGTTTCTACCTTATTCCGTTCTTCAGTAATCAACAATAGAAAATGGTTAGTTTCAACGAAATGCTCTGTTTTGAAACAAAAAGCGGAGAAAAAGAGCTTTTTGTGAAACGATGTTATTTCATGCACTCTAGTGAATTGTACACTTCTTTTTGTCCATGAATGATGCCACAAACACCTAAATAGTGCTTTACTTCTGTAAAACGCTATCACCAACAATGAAAAAGTGTTTTTTGGTTGCAAAATACGTTTATTTCCATTCAACAGTGTAACAATTTGACAAAACAATTTCATTAGGCTAACTAGATCTGCTTGAAACTTTCACCACAGCTGGCCAAGGCTTTCCTCCACCCGTTTCCCAAAAAAAATAAAAAATAATTGGATGACGTCTTTTAACGTCATTGGCGGCCCTCCGTAGGTTTTTACTTGACGTCTTTTAACGTCCATGGCAGTCAAAGAGTTAACAACAGATGTAAAATTTGTGATTAATTGTGAGTTAACTAGTGAAGTCATGCGTTTAACTACAATTAAAAATTGTAAATCGCCTGACGCGCCTAATTTTTAATAATAAAAAAAGAAAAAAAGTTTAGAACCACTGTTTGAGAGCACTGCCAAATCCTCTGAAGCTGGTTGTACTTACAATATAAAATTATGCTAACAATCTGTCAACATATACAGTATCGTATGATTATCGTTGGAGCACATAACTCCTTAATGGATGTTTTGTTTTTTGGGCTGCCACATTTCCCACTGTAAACTCCTCAAAGATCCAACTCACCTTCGGCAGGGAGGCCCGTGAGCCGGAGCTCTGCGTGGTCATGGTGAGCACAGTGGTGATGCCCAGGCCCACCCTGGCGGGGGCGGCGTCCATATTGATCCAGAAGGACACCCACGACAGGATGACGATGAGGAGCGAGGGGATGTACATCTGGATCAAGTAGTAGCCCATCTGACGCTCCAGGTGGAACTTCACTTCTATGCAGGTGAATTTACCTGCATTTTACAGCGCAAAAGGTATCGCATCACTCATTGTGACGGTTGAAGTCATCCAAAAACTCGGTGGCGTGTTACCTGTGTTGTAATATTTGGTGCAGTAGCCTAAATCCATCTCGTCTTCGAGCACAAACTGGGGTAAGGTGAGGTCGTCGGCTACTTGGACGGGATTCTCAGAGAGCCACTCGAAGATCAGGTCGTTCATGGTGTAGCCGACTGTGAGAAGAGCGAAAATAAAGGATTCACTGCCATTGACGGCTATAGACGTCAACGATCCATTTTTAACTTGGCTGACCAAAACAGGACACAATATGATTGGCTGCTTGCAGAGTTGAGTAAGTGAGGAGCATCTTTAACTTTGATTGCCTTAATTTAAATCTTTTTCCTCTTCTGCAAGCAGAGAGGGCTTGGGTGAGTAGCTACACATGGAGGAGGAGCAGAAAGACGAAAGAGACATTGCAAACATGGATGCCTTTTTTTTTGCTCTGTTGGTTCATGTGCATTGTCATAAAAAGAAAAGAAAAAAGACCTACGGGTACTAGTTAGCCCCAAGGACAACATGAGTAGGCCACAGGTCTGGCCTGAAAATAGCTCACCAGCGATGGTACAGTGTGACTTACTAAGAAGAATTAAAACCGATGACGAAGAATGTTAACATCGATTTATTTAAACTTAAAAACTCTGAAGCCAAACACATCAGATTGATTGAAATTGATCACACGTCCAACTCAATGTGCTCTCCACAAAAACTTCTTGCACCATTAATGATGGATTTTTTTGGGCGGGGTAAACTTTTGCAACTTTTTCTTGACTTTTTCGAAATGTCACTCAGTCAACACTATATATGGATACATGGAAACTTGTTGACTTGACTGAGAATGGATTGAAGAATCCATTTGAGGAATAGTATGGACGAAGCACAGGCCCACTGTTTAAATTTCCCGTCATTTCTTCCCGTTAGCTTCCCTGATCGAGATGTTGATTTCAAACGTTGTATGAGTGACATTTGAACTAATTAGACGCAGGGAGGACTGGAAGTGTAGACTGTGGCGCTGGCCTTCTGATGACCTGACCTCTGCCAAGGCGCTTGTCACAGTAAAGGTCACACGGAACAGTGACAACAGTGTTGCCCTCAAAGGTTTCGGAACACGTCAAGCATATCGTTTTGTGCGTAAGTGTAAAAGAAAATGTTCTTGGAGCAATTTAGCAGAATGTAAGTAATTGATGAAAAGTCATAGTTGGAAATTTTTGAAATGTCTTGCTAAGTATGAGGCCAATTATAGCGCACTGTTTTGTATGCGCTCTGTACTTCTTTCTCTCAGCTGCCGGATTATACAGTAGATGTATTAAAAATGCATGCCACATGCAACAACAATGCAGAATTCCGAACAGATTTGAATAATACTGATGTCTACCCGGACCCATAAGGCCTCACATCAATTATTCAAGTTGTTCTAGCCTCGCCAGTAGCTACTGGCTGGAAAAACAACTCCAGTGAAAATCCACTTTATCTTGTTCATGAGGGGAATTCTCTGTCATTCACCTCCTGTAACAAGTGAAGAAAATGGCAATGCTTTCCTGAGATAATCAATGATTTTCTCTTTTTTCTCTCTGCAGCTGAGAGGCATCAGGACGTAATTGACGCAGCGTTCAAGGATGCGATAAAAACGTTATCTGAGAGTGACGGGAATACGGAAGATTCCTAACGACTGTTTGTCAGCGCAGCTCTCTTTTTCATGCTAAAACGGTCCTTAGATAGAACTCTAATTGTTCCAGGTAAATGATATATATATAGAATTTTTTTTTCACTATCCAGTAGAAAGAAAAACACTGGCCTAGAATTCGGCAACCACCTCACACTCCCCAATGGTAACGTCTGTTGTTATTGTTTTCCCCACCACTCTCTTTCATGTTGCCATGGCGACAGTAGTAGCAGTAAAACCTCCCAACGTCGTCTCGACGTGCGGCACCACCGAAGGTGATGGATCCCTCGCACTCGTCAACACACATTTTTCCCTATTGTGGGTTTAATCACATGTAACAGCAACAAGTGCAAAGTGAAATTTATTTTTATGACCTGAATGCTCGGTGGACCCTCGGACTTTGTCGAGCTTTGTTTTGTTGTGATTTAGAATTGATTTTCACCCCTACCGTGCAAGTTCCAGAAAAATGTCTGACTGTCTTTTGAGTGACAAAATCAATGAGTTGAAAATGTTGTAAATTCATCAGGATACAAACACAACGGTGACATTTCTTTAGCGTGCCAAAAAAATATCCTAACCCTAACTATCCTTCTATGAGATAAAATTACAAAAAATGTTTAAATGGTGTATGGGTAAGTAAATTGAGTAAATTGTCGTATAACTATAAAAATAAGTAAATGTTGCTGATAGTAAAACTTTTAATATGTAGTGGGCATTACTTTTTATATTTTTTGGGCTACCATCTTTTTATTTATTTATTTTTTTACATCTATCAGCAATCACATTATTTTCCTCTTGCTTATGGACATTGATACCCATCTGAAAGGGTAGACTCAGTTTTAGAGTAATATTTACACTTGGAAGAGAGTAAAATAAAGAATTGAAAAAAATAAATAAATAAAAGCCACTCAAAGGTTGAGGAACAAACTCACGACCTTCAGCTTGGGAGACAGCCGATTTACTCCCTGAGCCACGCAGCTCCTACTGTGTGTTAGTACAGTATATCGCTCGTGTCTGCTGGAATCTTCCTAACCGAGACCAAAAACGTTTTTGGTCTCCTCTTGGAGATAAGCAAACAGTGGGAGGGGCATAGCTCAGATGGCAGTGTGGCAGTCTCCCTAACTGAAGGTTGTGGTTTTGTTCCTCAACCCTTGAGTGACTTTTATTTAATATGATTTTTTTATTCTTTATTTTACTCTCTTCTAAGTATAAATATTAGCCTATTATAAAACTGAGTCTATTTGGTTCCACTCTAAATAGAGTCAAATTTACTCTGAATTTAACTGTGCATGGTTTGTCATTCACACATTCACCTATTCACAATTTTTTCCCAATATTTCAAAAAATATTTTTGGGAGGCAATCCACGTTTTTCGTGGGTTTAAAGACGCTGTCCAACGTTTTTTCCGTTTGTTAACACAACATTCAATACTGGCGCTGGAGGAAGCTGAGGACAGCAGCCAACGAGGTACGAGCGTGAAACCGCACAGCCAAATTTGCATATGCCACTGATGGTAGCTTGCTGGAAGGAAAACGTCGAGTCTCAGCCCAGAAACGATCCGGCCAAAACAAATCCTTCCGACTGTACGTTTAACACTTATTGATGATATATACCCATTTTTCCATGGCTTTTTGGTAAAAGACAAATAAACAAACAAACAATTTTTGCAATGTGCACTACTCAGATTTTTGCTTACCACGGAAATAAAAGACACTTTTCATAGCATTTTCCCTGTTTATGTTTGTGTTCGGTATTCTAGTTGAATGATTTTTTTTTCATTAAAAAATTCTATCAATTTTCCACCAATTCAGTCCATTCATAGAACATGACTGTCTTCAAATAAACTAAGTAGCACTAAAGCTAACACAGTATGAGCGAAGTAAACAGCGTTTTTACTTTAAATGTTATAATACAAGTGAAGGATAAAAGCATCTACCCATTTGATATTTGATGTTACATTATGCACAAAATTGGATTTTTTTTTTTTTAAATGACACCTTTGAAATAAATCATATTGTCTCCAGCACAAAGAGGGCAGAACTCGCTTGGAGCAAAACAATACCCTCTTGTTTGTGTGCCATCAGATAAACACACACAAGGCAGAGATAGCAGCGCTAAGCTTGAATTGTTTGTGTGTGTGTTGGGGCAACAAGCTTCTTTTGTCCTTGTGACAAAGGGACGGGTCACTGCCAGGCACAGAGACAGGGGTCATGTTTCATAACAGCCGCACAAAATTAAAGTGTTATTATTTATACGCTGGAAATTGGCTCCAATGGGGCAGATGCTATCTCTTCCGAGGGCAAGGGGAGCCCATTATTTCTCCCATTGACTTTATCAGTGAAACAGAAAATAGCGTTTTAAAGTAGTTTAATAGACCGAATGCAAAGGAGATGCTTTTTCTTGCATCACAAAACCTGCAGAAATAGCCAAGACGCAGGGGATGCAATTAGGAAAAGATCAACCAGTCCTCCATAAATGCATTTATGAATATCACATCAATAACAAAATACATTTATTCTTCAGTGGAGATACAGTGTATCCCCAGTCTCTCCTAATTGGACACTTTAGTATACGAGGCAAAAGAGGGAAAAACGGAGGAAAGCCAGGCAAAAGAGGGCGAGAGGAAAGACGAGAAGAAGACTGACTCACAGCTCTCGAGCTGCATGGTGCACGTCTGAATGTCCATGGGGAAATTCTTCAAGTCCATGGGGCAGGACAGGATGAGAGTCAGCCTGAGATGGAGAAGCAGATTGAAAAGCAGGAGATAGAACTGCAACAGGGGACGGCGGAAGGCACGGAAGAACGCACAGAAATGAGATGTAAGGATCGGAAAATGATCAATCTCGTGCATAAATAGACCTTTTCATCCATTTGTAAGCACACAAAGTGAGTGGCTACCGCTGATCTGAAGTGAAAAGGATGAAAATGATGATGTGCTTTGGCTTGCAACGCCGCATATACCCACAAAAGCTTAGGTTTTTTTTTTTTTTTTTCAAAAGGGAGATAATTAGATGACAGTTAGAAAATGCGAAAGTACTCACTATCCTCTACTTGGGTCTATTTGACCCAACTTTGAGTTAAGAAATGGGTCTTTTAGTGTAAAAACTCATAAATATTGGCCAGATCCTTTACTTGGGTTTAAAAAAATCGGCCATTTTGTATAAAGCAAACTTAATGGGTCAAATTGACCCATGAAGTGGATCGGTCCATTTGTGATCCATAGTTGGGTTACTTTTGACCCAAATGTTTTTTAGAGTGTGGAGCTCTGCAAGGATCAATTCTAGGCCCTTGGACTTTTATTTGTAACATACCATCCTAATGCATTTCAAGTCAACAAAATCACAAGACGTAAACTCGTTAATGCAGTACAGTGTAGTGAAAAGTGTCATGACCTCTACATTGTTGTCAATTAATTTCATTCATGAGTTTTCAAGGCTTATTTTAAATTGATTTATTTCAGTAAGACTGTTCGGCTGCACAGAATAAGGAGGGTTGAACAGTCATGTGGTAATTGTTGTGTAGTTAACTTGTGATTTTTTTTTTTTTAACTGGCACTCAACAAATACTCCATATAAAAAACTAAAACTAAATCCAAAACAAATAAAATAAAATTAGAACAAAGCATTTTAAAGAAAGAAAAAAATTAAACACACTCTAAAAACTATTTAAATTAATTGAATAAAATAAAATAAAAAGTCACAACAAAAATAAAAACTAACTACAATAAATAATCCCAACCCTGGTAGTGTGATGGTGAAAAGATCTTTCCTGCAACAATGGGCTTGTTTGTTAGTGTTTAATCCACCCCAAAAACTGAACGAACCCACATATGGAGCACTTATTGCACTGTGCGTCTCCGCTTATTTGTTGTGGCATCAATACGGCGGGAATGCTGGGAGGAGAGGGAGCAATTTGGGAGTGTGCCGAGAGCAATGTAATTACCTGCCAAGGTGCACTGGCCAGCGGCGACACTATTGCTGCCACTGGTGAAACACTCATTTGACAAAATGTCTCGGACTCAACTACAAATGATTTCATCTCCTCACATTGTTGTTTGTCATCTATTTAGAGCAGGGAAATTCTTTGGTGCCATATGAGAAATCCATCCATTTCCTATAGCGCTAATTAGCGTCACAGTGAGATGCAGGTGGTTTGTGGCGGTGAAAAAGTATAGAACACAATTACAAACACACAATACAATAATTATCTGAATGAAAAATACTTCAAAGCTAGACGTGGCAAATCCAGGCGATCCAGAAATCCAGTGGAAAATCCGGAAAATAAAAACTCTGCCACAGTTTGGCTTTAGCCCCAGGTGCTAGCTAGCTAGCTAGCTCCCTGAGTGCTTGTTTACCTGCTAGGGAGCTAGCTAGCTAGCACGAGGGGCTAAAGCCAAACTGTGGCAGGGTTTTTACTTTCTGAACCTGGATTTGCCATCTCTGTTCAAAGCCATGAATATGAAAGAGTCAAATTAAATACAGTAAGTATGGCAGCGGTGTAGGTTCCATCTGCAAATGCAGAAAAGAGAAAAATTGGATACACTGTATTTACCTGATGCTGTACAGAACGCTGCCATCTTGGAAAATCCTCAGTAGCTTGTTGTCAGTGGTGACCTCGTGGAAGTTGGCGCCCTTCTCGTTGGCAAAAAACAAATCGGGCTTCCAGATGGAGTCCAGCATGGACGGATCCAGATCCAGAGAGTCGTCCGGGTATTCGCTGTACGCCAGACGGGGGTCGTTCCATTTTTGGCGTAGGAACACGTTGAGCCTGTAGTCCTGTATGGTAGGCAGAGGAGTAGTTAGTTAGTTATTACAGTTGATTTAAAAAGTCTACACACACGCGCAAAAGTGTGAGCACCCTCCTGTAACTGGGATTTGGCTGTTTTCAGAATCAACCAATCACATTCAAACTCATTAAATGGGAATCAGCACACTCCGACCACCATTTAAGATAGTTCTGATTAATCCCAAATAAATTTCAGATGTTCGAGTAGGCCTTTCCTCGCATCAAGATCAAAATCTCCCAAACACGAGGAAAACTCAATTCATGTAATAATCGCAAATGACCTCATGGCAATTTCACGAGACAAACAGGAAGTATATGTAAACGTTAGTGAGGATAAACAATATAGATGGATGGATTATTCATAAATGCATACTAATGATAGCCTCCCCTCATCTACAGTATGGACATACAGTCGTCAAGATTTACAACAGAATTCAGATGTGTCTGGGGTTGGTGAAGGACTCTGGTTGGTGGCCTGGTGGGTGGTGTCTGGTCGGTGCTGGATTTCACTTTCCTTTCTTTTCTTTGGTCCTTCCTCGGGTCTTCTGACGGCCTCACGACTCTGGCTGGAAGTGTCGGTTTAGGTGAACGGTATGGGATTTTTTTTCCCCAATAGGTTTTATGTGAACTAATGAATACACACTCACTCGCACGCACACACGCACATACAAAAAAATAAAAAATAAAATAAAATAATAATTAAAAAAAAGGAGAGCAATGATGATGACATGTCAAATCGGTAAAATACTGAGCTCTCCAGAAAAAAAAAAAAAAAAAAAGATTTACAACTGAGATGAGTTATCCATTACGATCTTTACTCAAAATTCGTTAAAACGAAAAAACATTTATTTTGCGCCTTTTTGAAGATGAACTGCTTTGCCAGTGTGTGCAATGATATCAATTGGCATTGTTGTTATGTCTTGACAGTAAGTCCAGGGGTTCTGGCCTCCTGTCAGACTCATTTATAAACAATATCTTCCTCTCTACTGCTGACCTAGCATTTAGATCACTGCGGATGTAAGCCCCAAGGGCAGCCGGTTTACCATGTTAGCCCTTTGCCCCACCCCCCCGCCCCTATTCATTTTCTCAGTGTTTCATTTTAATTGCAGAGTGGACACTTCATTATCCGCACACCAGTGACGCGTTGGTCTCGCAACGTTGCACCGCTATGCTTCAGGAGGCGCAGAAATGAGGCAACCGGCTTTAATTGTTAGAAAGCAAGCAAGCGTTTTTGTCATTTCCAAGAAGCGACTAACAACAATGGTGGTCGGCGATCCCAAATGGATATCAGCAAGATTTAATGAGACGGAGGCAATGTTCCTCTTACCATGGTGGTTTCTGTGATAGAGCCGAAGCTGTTGATGAAAATATTGCAGGTGACGTTCACGGGCGGGCCTGAAGAATAAAGCACAAATTTTGAATTCAAATACAGATCATGATACACTCTAAAAACAGTTGGGTCAAAAGTAACCCAATTATGGCTCAAAAATGGACCGGTCTACTTTATGGGTCAATTTGACTCAATTTTCTGGGTTGTTTTAATACAAAATTATTATTATTATTATTTTTTTTTACAACCCAAGTAAATGATCTGACCCAAATTTCTGGGTTGTTTTATACAAAATAGCCCAATTTTTGACCCAAAGTTGGGTCAAATTGACCCAAGTAGAGGATCTGGTACAACTTTATGGGTTGTTTTATACAAAACTGCCCCCCCCCCCCTTATTTTTTAAAACAACCTAGAAAATTGGGTCAAATTGACCCAAGTAGAGGATCTGACACAATTGCATGGGTTATTTTATACAAAATGACCCTTTATTTTATTTTATTCATTTTTGCGTGTGTGACAAAACAAAAAAAGCAAAAAGTTGGATGAGATCCTCTACTTGGGTCAAATTGACCCAACTTTCTTGTTTTTTTGCACTCAACCTTCTAGTTATATATATATATATATATATATATATATATATATATATATACATATATATACATATATATATATACATATATATATATACATATATATATATATATATATATATATATATATATACATATATATATACATATATATATATATATATATATATATATATATATATATATATATATATATATATATATATATATATATATATATATATATATATATATATATATATTTTTTAATCCTATTTCTGACCCAAAGGTGGGTCAAACTGAACCAAGTAGAGGATCTGGCCCAACTTTGTTGTTTATACAAAATTGCCTCTTTTTTTCCTAACCCAAAAGTGGGTAAAACTGATCCAAGTAGACAATCTGACCTAACTTTCTGGGTTGCTTTACACAAAATGGCCCAATTTTTGACTCAGAAAGTTGGGTCAAATTGACCCAAGTAGAGGATCTGACCGAATTGTATGTGTTGTTTTACACAAAATGACCCTTTCCTTTTTTTATTTTATTATTTTTTTGGTGGGAAAACAAAACATACAAAGCAGAAAGTTCACCCAACATTCTTGTTTTTTTTTGCACCCAACTTTCTGGGTTGTTTTATAGAAAATGACCCCATTTCTGACCCAAAGGTGGGTCAAACTGACTCAAGTAGACAATCTGACCCAACTTTCTGGGTTGCTTTATACAATATGACCCCATTTTGGACCCAATGCTGGGTCAAATTGACCCAAGTAGAGGATCTGTCCATTTTTGACCCATAATTGGGTTATTTATGAGCAAACTGTTTTTAGAGTGTAGTCTTTATAAAGTATAATTGCTTATTTGTGTGAATGGTCGTTTGTCTATATTTTCCAAAGCAAGTAGCAGCTCACCTATGACCCTAACGAGGACATGCTGTATGGAAAATGGATGGATGGATATCACAGATATGCTTTGTGTTGCCTAGTTGATATTGAAGTCTGTCTCTAGGCCTTCAAAGAGCGCATGCTTGATTGTAGTCCACTTTCTGGCCCAACACACATTTGCTCCGCTTTGTTTCTTCATATCTGGGCAATGGACTGCATTTCCCCCCCCCCATGGTGGCTTTCTGGCATGACTGACCTTGGCTCCTTTGCTTACCTTTGAAGTTGGGTCTGATGCGGGCATCATAACCCGATGTTCGTCCCATGAGCTTGTCCAGGAAGTCGGAAGGCGACAGCTGCGGTGTCCTGGCGGGGGGCTTTATCTCCTCCTTACAGGAGCTCAGCCTGACAGGTTGAAGGAACAAAGACAAAAAGGAGGAGATGGGGTGTTAATTGAGATGATGTAAATTGGCTCTACAGCCATCTCTGTTCTGGTTCACCTTGAAAGTGTTTTAAAAACTTTCGTTGTTGGGAACCCAACTCATCCAAGCACACCTTTATGGGGCTCGCTTTGTGCATTAGGAAAACAAAATGTCTTCCCCAAACTGTTTCCGCACAGTTGGAAACACACAATTGTTTAAAATGTTTTGCCATGAGGTGGAATTGATATTTTTCAGAATTTAGGGGACAATACCTGATTATTCTTAATGGTTAATCACTTGATGAAGAGCAGCGTCCTAACATTTAAAGATGAAGCGAAAGTCTTTCAACCGAAATGTCCTCAAAAAGTCAAAATCATTGTTTTATATATATATATATATATATATATATATATATATAAGTATTTTAAAATGTTCTACACTATCAGCTAGCTAATTATCCAATAAGGTGAATTAATAAAAAAAAATCATGAAATGATCAAGTATATTTAAATTTACCAATTTAGGGGGAAATGCCAAATGGTACAAGAAATATTACAGGGCACTTGATAATGTAAATGCTCCGTGGGCCAAATAAAAAAACGGAAGGGGCCATTTGTGGCCCGCACACAACACTAAGCCCAGTTTAGATAATAACCATTGAACCAGAAGTGGAAACCATAGGAAAGCAAGTCTGGCATTTCAGTCCAATATTAGCAATACAAATATTTTTCTGCATCCTGTTTCCTCTTCCTCTTCCTTAGGTGTTGTCTTCAAAGCGTCAGTAAACATTGCCTGTACAGTTAATAACAGTTTTATGAGCCGGGAATAATGAATTCACTTGACATGATTTCCTCTGGGAAAACTGTTTGGCAATTAGCACAACTTGAAAGTCAACCAGTTTCACAGCACAAACTGTGCTCCCTTGAGAAACAAATAATACGCTGCTATTGTAAGTAAGCAAAAAAAGAGACTTCCTCTCAGTAAAACAAAATGAAAGTCATCTTCTTCCTGGCCTCTGCTTGTTGTTTTTGTGTCTCACAAGTCATTCACAAAAGAAATGACAAGAAAAGTTTGCAACCGCAGTATTTACCAGATAAGCTAACAGTTAGCCTAGCAGCTTCTTCTATTTCTTCCACAACTACAGATTACTCCCCCTATGTCGCATTTCTTCACCCCTGCTTTATTCCATATTTTGAAGTTATAATTTTAAAAGGGTTTGGCAGTACACGAGCTAGTCCGAATTTAGCGCTTAGTGAAACGTGCGGCAACATTCCTGGTCTACTGGAATAGATGCAGCGTAATTAGAGAGCAAGAGGAAGAGGCGGATACGTTGCACGATCTATTTGTAGGTGTTGCTTCTCTGTGTGTGTTAATGTAGCAGTTGTTTGAAGGTTACATTTATGCTAACCTTCATTAGCCCGTTTAAGGTCTTTTCCATTGTATGTTAGCGGTAAGCTTGCAGACTTTAATCAGACAAAATTAGATGATTTAGTTGAGCATTTTGGTGTTTTAATACACACATTTGAATTCCCTTTATATTTTATTTAGGGAACTAAGTACTCACGTGCAGACTCGCTTGTTTACAATGTTCACTCGTTGTCTACAATATGTTTAAAAGTGTGTTTTAATAAGTTTAAATGTGTTAAAAGTGTGTGGAAGAGGTTCGATTATCAAATGTGTTTTTTGGTATAGTCTTTCTACATCGCAGATTTTTGTGTGTTGGTCGGGAATGTATCCCCAGCAAACTACCCTTTCTTCTTGACTTCTTCTTTTTTTTTGTATCAGCACCATACTGCCTCCTATAGGCCAATCTTGAGACTACAACAAATATGTTTAATTGTGCAGTGTGCTTTGCTGGTAATCTCAACTACATCACTCACTATAAGAGCAGGAAAGCACACACGCGGCCAATATTTCCTCGTAAAAATCAGTTCAGATATTAAAAACTGGTTTATGTGTATTTAGACTCACATACTGGTAGCAGCTCCAGGACACTCTGAAGAGAGTTTGTTTTGGGAGGAATTTGGAGAGCCATCAGCTAATAACGCACTATAAGCCTCTGGGGGGAGTCGCCTTTGCGAAAAAATAATGCTTCCACTCTCTGGACCAATTAGGCTGAAACTTTCTTGCATTGTTACTCATGCTGAATGTTTTATGAGCAGCTCCTCACACACACCAGGATTCATCGAAAGCATTTTCCATGAGTGGCTTTGGGCTTTAATGAGTGCTGTCATCCATGCGGATTTAGGCTGTTTTCACACTAAAAACTCTGTCGTCACTTTTAATCGAACACTAGCGTCCATCAGGTCCTCCTCGATGACGTTCATCGTTCTATTTGATCCGATCCATCTGGCAAAATGTTTAAATGGTGACAAAACTACGAGTAGTAAACGTGAGAGAAATATTAGGAAGTTACCAACCATGTTTTTAGTACGCATGTGTGTGATTTGCATATCGTTATGCAGACATCACTGAATGAATGAATGGAGGATAATTTGCTCGTAATTTGCTGTCCGGTTATACGATCGATAGATCAGCAATCGTGCGGGGAGGGTCTAATCTTCGTTAACTCGATCTTAAGGGACCCACAGGAACCAAATTACCTCAAAGCTGAAAAGTTCGTGCAGTCGTACAAATGGGAATTCAAGCAATAAAATGTTGTATTAAACAAACAAACAAAAAGCCGAATAAAACTTAAGAATTGTCATGCATGACAATAAGTGGCTTAAAAAAAATTTTTTTTTAGGTCTTTTTGTGAGGTCGGTTGGGATCTATCACTATCATGGATGATGTCATTTTATTATGCCAGACCTCAGTTAACTCAGGAGAGCTCATTTGAGAAAAACTTTTTTCGAAATGTACTTGTCATGGCATACTTTTTTTAATTTAAAATTTTAGATGATATTACAAAGTTTTTATGCCACTGAAATTCAAAGATTCTATATCTTTTGCTGATAATATTTCTATTGGTGGAGCTTGGTCACATGACGTGTAATCAGGAAGTGCAAGCCAGAAGGACACAAGGGTCTCGCTGCAGACGCTGGGCGAGTGGAGCTTCACCGGAAACACGTGACTTTAAGCTTTTTTTAAGCAAATAAACAACTTTTTGAACTAACTATTTAGTTAATTAGAACAAAACAGTATACAAAACATTTAGAAAATTTGAATTTAAAGAATGTATACAACGCGTTGCCTCTGAACAAAGCCTGACGTACAGATGGATTTAACATAGTCGAGCTTTGTTTGTTTGTTTATTAATTTATTTATTTACTAAGAAAAATGAAAGTTTTGAAAGGGCATTGAGGAGGGTTGCCTTGTTGGTATTTGATCATTTGAAGAATTTATTGTCTGATTAATCCTCTTTTTTGTTTTGTTTTCTTTTCCTTTTGTCTTGTTCGAATGCACGCTTCTATGTCATGTTTTGTGCTCAGTTTGCAATTATCATGTTCTATGGAGAAAGACTTGGATGCTGGTTTTTGGATTAATAAGGGGGGTGGGGGGGTTGAGTTGGTTAATTTTGTCTAAAAATGTCAAATTGTTTGTGTATTATAACACTATATCGCCACTAGGTGTTATCCTCAAATTTTTTTCAATTGCATGTGACGCGTTATTCGTTTGTTTACACCTAAACAAATAGTTAGGAGTACTTAAGTGTGAGTTATTCCTAAGTTTTCAAATACTTGCATTCGAGCCCTAAGTTTTTAAATGCTTGAATTGGCAATTTAAAATGGAAAGGTGCTGCCTGCAGAGTACAGAATGATGTAAAGTACTTCTTCACCACCCACCTCAACTGCCGAGGCTAGCGCTTTTGTTATTTAATATTTCCATCACAACATCAATCAGATTCCATCCACCTTATTTCATTGTTGAGACACACGATGTAGTGCAATTACGCTACGTTGCATCCGCCATTCGGTGACGAAAGCGCCCACAGCCCACTTAGTTAAAACAGAGAAATACGCTCAAAAATACAAATAATACTACTTTAAGTTATTTTGAGTTAAGATTATGGTTATGTTTAGTGTTATAGTTATGTTTAGGCTCAGTAAAAAAAAAAAAATGGAGGTCACGTGTTTCCGGTAGAGCTCTACTCACTCATGGTCTGCAGCTAGACTCTTCTCCAGAAGGAAAATGTAGCATTTGCCAGCAGCATTGTTCTTAAACAGAATTCTTTCCTCTTCTAGCTTCTTTCAATTTTAATGAGTATAAGAGTTGACTTTGACATCTTTAGGTTGATTTATCTTCGTAAATATTTCAAAGCTTTGTCAAGTTAGCTGCGTTTTGTTAGCCCAGCATGTCAACGTAGACATAACGAACCTCTAATTCTAATTGGGTGGACTTAATTTATTTCCAGTTTTACAAAATCTACAATGAGCACAAATGGATCATACACATAAATATTTAAAAGTACAGAAACCCTGAAAAAAAAGTATTTAAATAGTGCATATCTCTTTTGTCTTTCTTACATTCTGCTCCAACTTTCCATCACTTTCCCTCGTAGAAACATTCAGTAGTCAACGCGAAGATACACAGAAAGGGGATTGATGGTTAGCCCGGTGGAGTTGCAGGAAGACATTGATTACAGACGCTCTCTTGGCTTGTGCCAACACAAAGCTATAAAGTAGATCCACTTTGGTCGGGAGTGCAATTTTTCTCTTGACGGGCGGCCACAAAGCTGCACAAACAAATGACTGTGACCATAAAGACCCGAGTTTTCACTTAAACGTATTGATGGGACAACAAGGAGCCCCAGATGGAAGATTGAGTTCATCCCAAACAAAGACAATTGTGTCTTGAATCTAAATTTCAAGTCAAACTTGTCCTTAACCCTAAAGAACCCAAGAACCTTTTTCTTCTTTGGAAAATTATGAATTATACATTAAATGACTGCTATAAATTCACTGAACACCAAAATATATGTTTTTTCAATTTATTCCCTAATTTAGGATTAGGGCGAAATTTGACCCTTTGTCATTTAGGGGTATCATTTCGAAAAATCAGAACAACAAAAACTGTCAGTAAACTATTTAGAATTTAAGAAAATAATCAATCAAATACACAGCTACATTGAACAATATAATTTTTTTTGTTTTATTTGTTGCATTTTAGCCATCTTGTCACCACCACTCTGGCTCATGTAAGTGCAATATTCATCCACTAGAGGGCCCCATGCAGGGGTCAGAAGTGGCACTTTGGACTTTTGAAGTTAAATTTGTAAAAAAAAAAAAAAGGTCTGTGTTATTTGAGTAGCAGAATTTATAGGGGCCAAATTTGACCCCGTGGGTTCTCCAGGGTTAAGTGTGCAACGGCAACTTTCTGTTTTGCTCCTACTTGATTTAAATGCAATGCTTTGTGGTCACGTGACACACGTCCCCGAAACAGAAGCTCCTTCACATGAACGAGGACTTAAACGGTCTGCAATGGCGAGAAAGCAGCATGCGTCTTGCTCGCTTTACACAAAAAGTACTGATGAGTGACGGCTCTATTTGTTGCGGTCTGTTCACATTACCAGTGCCTTGCATTGGGTACCTCGGCATTCAGTGTAGACTTACTTGACTTAATCCTCCTCTTAAGACCACCACTATCACATCGCAGTTATCGAAAGGTTCGAAACCATCAACACTATACAAAAGCGCAGAGAAAAAAATGTAAAGCAAAAATATATCATACACATCAAAGATGATGGTTATTAAATTTTACTCGTTGCAGTGGGCTTTAACAAGTTTTGCCAATTAGTGGAGGAAAAAATGCTGAAGTCATCAAATTTAAATCTGGCAGGTTAAAGCAGGGGTCATGTACCGCTTACGTAATGATTAATGCAAATGACTCCCGGTTTGATAGATACTTCTTAAATAACAAACTTGCTCAAATAACTAGACAAAGTGTCATTTCTGCAGAAATTGCGTGGGAATGCTGAAAAGCGGAATGCTATTAGCTGAATGCTAAGATTCGAATGTATGTGCTTATGAAGCAGATTGAAACTAAACTACTAAAATGTGGTCCAAGCGGGGTTTCTCTAAGCATTGAACTAACTTGACTTGTTTGAAATCACGGCTAATGGAGTAATTATTTTGAAATGTATCATCTGATGCTGAAAGCTAGCATACATTTAATAATTTCAGTGAAAATATAATGCATTTCTTGATATGGTAGTCAGTTGGTATACATGTATATCGCTTAGCATAACGGCAATTATCAACACTGATGTATTGCTATTAAGTTACATTGGCCAACGGGCAGTTTATATAGCAGCACAGAGGCTGAAATCTGATTGGACCAAAACATTTAACGATCACATTTACATACTTTAAGTAAAAAAAAAAAAGTAGGTCAGTCCTTGGAAAAATATTGTTTGTAATTTTACATAATAATCAGTGGGGATGCCGACAATGAAGCCTCCGTTGAGGAGCCTCAGATTAGGCAGTGAGCGATCAAAGTTGCCATCTAATCAGATGGGGCATCCATAAGCCCATAAAGTGAACATATTCTCCTAATTGCCTTTTCATTAACGAGGCTGCTGATCGGGAAAGCACATCGTCGAGCAGCGCGGCGGCTCCCTAGTAGAAAGCGTTCTGAGCCATTAGACGGCCACGCGCGTACGTGCTAACTTTTAGTGCTATTAGCGTAATGGAGACACAGAAAATTAGACTTTCCATGTTGGAACACATTGCTCCAGTTTGCTGCTCGCCAAATTGGCCTTGACTTCTACATCATAGGGAGGGTCAACTTTCCGCCACAGCACAAGAATTGACTTGCAGGCTTTATTTACACATCCAAGTGCAGCATGTTTTATGGCTACGCCGTAATGTTTCATTATTTTGGTTTCAATGATTCGTGCAGCCCCTCTCTTCACGCTGACGCTGTACGTAATGACCTATTAGCTTCTGGTGCCTCCTCCGAGATCAATAGGCTCAATGGAGAAAGGGATTTGAAATACGATGCAATTTAGCCACACTCGTTTGTCTTCACAGACAATCACCACTGACACAAACTCTGCTTCTTTGGACAGAACAAAACCTTCTTATTCATAGACAACGAGGGAAGCTTGTTCACAAGTCACTATGATGAACCCAAAGTTCAAACAAACAACCCGAGATTAACTCATTCACTCCCAGCTATTTTCACTGAAGCAACCCCCTTCGCTCCCAGCTGTTTTGCTGGATTTTGCCTGATTTTGCAAGGCCCACAGAATATTGTGTTCTATTACTATAAAAACACGGAAGCTACCAAAATAAAGATTAGAGTCTCTTCTTTTAGCAGGAAAGTGTCTGTTTTTGTTTTGCAGCAATTAGCATTAGAATACAGCTAAGTTTCCTCTTTATTCACAAACCTGGGAAAAAGAGCTTGTTGCAACATGGCCCTTGTTGATCTCTTATACTCTGCCGCCACCTGCTAGCCGTTTTTTTGTAATAACTACCATTGCTTAAAGTGAACTCTTCAGGTCAGAAGCTGCTTCAAAGCCTTATGTATGCTCTAGCATATAAAACATATAAATATGTTTTTGGGAATGTAAGACAAAGTATTAAAAAACAAATTTGTACGTTTTTGGGTTTGAATGAGTTAAAGTTATCAAAGTCAGCTGGGATAGACTCCACCTTCTTGTGACCCTGACCGGGATATGCTAAAATGGATCAATGGAATGATAATCCCAAATGAACCTCAAATCCTGCTATGGGGTAGATGCCACGGACTTCCGACTTCCGGGTTTCACACATCAGCGTCGTTTCCGGCCACCGATGGCCGTGTTCCAACACTCGCAGGGCGTCTCAACTCTCTGAAATGCTTCGGACATCTGAGACAGACACACCACACCTGTCGACGGGAACGCGCAACCGAGGGGCACAAAGGCGGAAGCGCAAGAACTGGTGGCAAACAGGAAACGGAAACAAAGCGGATATGTGAAAACCAGGAAGTCGGAAGTCCGTGGCATCTACCCCATAGCAGGATTTGAGGTTAATTTGGGATTATCATTCCATTGATCCATTTTAGCATATCCCGGACAGGGTCACAAGAAGGTGGACTTTAACACATTCAAACCCCAAAACGTATGAATTTGTTTTTTAATACTTTGTCCTGCATTCCCAAAAACGTATTTATATGTTTTATATGCTAGAGCATACATAAGGCTTTGATGCAGCTACTGACCTGAAGAGGTCTCCTCCGTGGCATATACCCCATAAAGTAGTCAATTAATGTGGCATTTTATCAATCTTGCGTTTGTATTCACTAGGCTATGATGACTAGCTAGCAACATGTGTTTGAAGCTACTTTCTCCAGTACATGATCTATGTGTCCCGGTATTCTGATTAATATTGCTATGCATCATATTATTATACACAAAATAAACAATCATTTTTAATGAATATCATCTGGTAAATTCAGTCAAAATGCCAGTGATAGATCAAATCAAATGTAAAACAAAAAACTGAAGGGTAGTTTTACAGGTTGCTCTAAGGACAAATCATTTAACAGGAAGAACTTTACAAGACACTTTACTGACACAAGCTTACTGAGCAGACTTTGTTGCTGTTGTTTTTTTTTTAAATGGGATGATTTTATATCTCTATATATTTTTGAGCCAAACCCCCGTATACGATCAATGATACGGATACGTACGTGTTCAATTTTTGTTTTGCTTGAAGTATATTGTTCGCTTTCATGAAGTGGAAAGACTATCTCTAAAAAGAGTGAGCCGTGACTTCTGGACAAATGGGAGCTGCTGGCAGTGATTTAGATGTCTGGAAGCAGTCAAGGAAAATGACAGGTGAAGGAAAATGATAGCGATTTAAGTTGAAAGAATAGAATAGAGGAAGAAAGAGTGGGAGGATTAAGTACTTTGAGCAGTGGCACGGGAGATATTCTCGATGGATAAAACAGTGTTTACTGGGCTCGCTGTTAGTCCTCCATCTGTGAATCATTTCTATTGTTCTGCTTATCAATTTTGATCTTTTTGTTTTGTTGCAGAAGCTAATTAGTTGAAGCTGGAGCTAATAGAAAATGACGCAAGTATCTCTTGTCAAAGCTTATTAAGCCGCCTCCATGCAAAGCCCAGAGTTTAATGATTTCGATCAATCCACGCTAACCCAGAGTAAATTGCAAGTCCGTGCCAGGCATACTAATACATATGTGAGGATATATGTCAGTCTTGCGGGAGCTTGACATCCGCCCGGCGCAAGTGATGTTTCCGGGGCTCGGTAACGAGAAGGGTGCAATGCGAGCCAAGCCCGACGACAGGATTTATGGCCTCAATGGCTTGTTTCTTACTCTGAACGCCGACTGCCACCTCAGGCTTTTCCGGCGCGGCCCTAACTGATCTGCCTGGTGACTTCAGAGATGTATTTGTGCAAAAGGCAATATCCGTCTCTTGGTGATTTAATGCTTTTACCCGCCGGGCCACTAAACACCGCATGCTTAGAACTATCCGAAAACGACGACGTCTTGACTCGTTGTTACAAAACAATCTCACGGGGGAAAGAGTTGTTCCAATTACAAATCCTTCTCTTGGAGATCATCTCTGAGACTGCGTTGATAGCCCGTAGCTAAAGATGAGGCGATTAATTTCGGGTTTGAGTCAAGATAAATCTCTTCCCACTTGACGAACAAAGACAGTATATTGACAAATGTTTTCACCAGTTACACCAGTGAGAAAGCTTCCATTCTTCTGGGAAGACATTCGAGGGAAAATAAGGGGTCAAGACCAAACCCTAAATAGACTAAGTGCAATTTCTGCAAAAATTGCTTGGGAATGCTGAAAGCTGAATGCTAAGTTGAATGCATTACAAAGTGTTGATTGTAGTTGAAAGATAAGTGAATAAAAATAACACCGGAACCGAAATCTGTCAAGGGTGGGATTCGAACTACCGCCTCCTGTTCACCGGACAAAGCTCCGCTGCACTAGCTGAAGAGTGAAGTTGTTGATAAGAAACTCACACAAACTCTATAATGGATGCATGGTCATAGATAACTTTCCATGAAAACGCAGTCAGTTATGGGCATCGCGACATTTGACCCCAAAGCACTCTGAACAACATGCCATCAAACATCCATTAGAACTAAAAATAGGACGAGAAATGTCAGTACTTTGGAGGTTTACTATTCACCCGTAAGCAATGTTTGCGATACACTTGTAGACAGGCCAACAGGAGATGAATCTTGCATAAGGCTTCCTCAGACAAAGTGATCCTCCAGATGTCTCAACAAGCCTCTCTGTATTCAGACCACATTTCACCCCCGCCCAACATCCGATATCAGCACGGACTGCCTCCTGTCAGTCTGAGCCACAAAGAGATTGTAAGACTTCTAAAAAAACGGGAAGGAGGGGCTTGGCTGACGGCGAAGGACGGCTATCCTGTACCAGCGGAGGGGCAGTTTATTTTCTCATGTTTTTGAAAAAGCTTGAACGTAATCAACCGTATTTGTTCTTGGGCCACGCCCCCAAAACCCAGCACATCTAGATCGATATCATTTGACCCGAGCCTACAGCTTATCTCTGCTTGCAACTGCACGTTCAGTTATGGAAACTTGCTGGTGCCCGCCTGCGTATATATCAGTTCTTGCTGCTGATATGAATCTTGTATGCGCACAGTTGTGATCCCAAGACGCTGTTCAAAGCAAGATGTCAACTCTCATTACTTTGCGGGTAATCCAAGTGCACTTGAGAGCTCAAACGTCTTCCACGTTTAATTCAGTTTAATACGGTATTTGCGCAAGAAAGAAACTGCTGTCAGATCCGTAAAGTTTGTCATAGAACTGAACCTGTTCAATGGGATTGAGTATGAGCTAAAGTTCTATAATTCAAATTATTATGAACACTTTTCTTAGAAAATATTATTAGGGACATCCTTGCATTTTCCTACCCAGCCATATTAAAATAAATCTAGCCTGGACAAATCCACAATATAACCTGTATTGTAGAGGTAATAATGCAACAACTTAAGAGGTAGCCAAGGTGATTGCGTGCTAAAATGAAGCAATATGGAAAGTGTTCTTCAGTCTGCATCCAGATGAGTTTCTGCTTGGGAATTTTCTGGACATAAAAAGACGGACGGCAGAGGAAGGTCTCCACGTGTTCTGCTATGCATCCACCCCGCCGCATCAATCCCCCCACCACTACCATCATTTTCTCATTTGAAAGCCGTTGGGAAATCTCTCCCGCTGGCTGAAGAGAAGTAGATTACGCTCAATGTACAGCGAACATGTAATTAGAATCAGTAGACTGCTTGACTGCGATGATTAATGCCCTCTTTTGCGACATGCAGCAACATCGATGTGGACGGAGATGTCCGCTTCCATCAGTCTCAGCGTGAATCAAATCCTCTGACAGCATGCGTGCTGGTCTCTCTTTCCCACTAACCGGTTTCCAGCTGCCACAATCTTGTATGTCGATTAGCCACATGCTAACCTTAAGCTACTTATGGGATGATGTTTTCCCTTCTTAATTTGGCATTATCCTTCGGTTGGCCTTCCTCTGCCCTGACCTCCCATTAATTGCTTGTGGTTGTAGCTTATGGAGGAGTAAGGTTATCGATGGCATTCTAGTTTTAACCATGGGGGGGGGGGGGGGGGTTGGGGGCGCACATTGTAGGTTTGAGAGGTCAAAGGGTCAACGGTTTCAGTCCCGAGGGCAGCACCTCTGTCCAGTGCAACAAATATGTATTAGGTTGGAGGGTTTGTAGGCGTTTTACTCGTATCTTGCATCAATCCATAAGCATGGAAGTTTGGTTAAGTGCCAACTAACGAACTTCAAGGTTGTTCACACTTTTGATTCTTTGGCTCAGACCAAATAGTATGGTGTGTTTTGCAGTAGTCCTCCAACAATAACGACAATATTGGTCGTTTTACCAAAATACGACCAAGTGTTACATATTTTAGTTTAGCGAACTCTTTTGGCCATAACAAAAAAATACAAAACTGAAATAGCTCAGTCAGATAAACACTCGTCTTCCGACCAAACGGACTGGGTTCAAGACTTACTTTTGGATTTTAGCGCTATTTAACATGGCCGATAGAGGTAGTGTTGAGAGTCTTCTGCCCAGATTTAGTTATAACTGTTAACTGGGGGGGTTCAAGATAGTATAAGAATGCTGTGAGTCCGCTGTAACTACACACTTGCGAGAGGAACTGCAGCCATTTGTCTGTAAACTTGCTTGTGTCCAGAATATTCTGTAAAATAAATCCTTCGAAGGACCTGTTCACCGATCTCCGGTCTGTATTCAGAAAATCAACATTCTCTCTACCCGAACAACAACGGACACGCGGAAGACAAAGATAGTCTTCTAACAGTAGCTACACTAAAATATGTAACACTTGGTCGTAGTAAGGCACCTTTTCAAAACGACCCATGTGGTCATATTTATTGGAGGACTGTCTCGGTAGACGCCATCAGACCAAAAATTGCCCATTGAAAAGCTAACCTGTCAAGTGTGCCAGCCTTTGATTGACTGGTGATTGTTAATGGGTCGTTGAGGAGAGGAAACGTTACAGAAAATGAATGGATGGATGCTGCCTAGGAGCTAAGGAGTCACACAGACAACAGCTGATGCATTCCACATGACACACTTTTTAACCTTGACCCCTCAAGTTGGAGCAAAGATGCTGGCTGATCTACAAGAAGGCGATCAAACAGCCGAGTTGAGTATCCATCATCTATTTTAATGTGGAAGATCCAAATCCACATATTATCCTCGGCGAATGTTTGTGTGTTACTATTTTCGTAAATCCAGAGACATGAGACACGGCATTTCAATGAAAGTGGATTGAAGGGCTGTATTGTTCCAAGTTGAAAAGGAAATGTCAAATTACCTAACCAGCTCATTTCGTTTCGTTACAGACGATATTATTGCAGAAGAAATACAAGACAGGCGAACAAAAGCAACTGACGTGAGTGAAAACATTAACTCCCTGGTGAAAGGGATCATTGATTTAGTGCTGTTCAGCAGAAGAATGCCTTTAACTATTTCAGGCATCATACTGGGAGAGGAACATGAACGTTCTGTACATCTTTTCCCGTAGATAATCAATTTAAGCAGCAGACATCAACAACAAGAACATTTCGAGAAAGTAAGTTTGCAAAACACAAGTTGTAAAAGTTATTTCAGGGAAGTTTCCAGGCGTTACTCCTAACAAAAACACAACTACAGAGACCAAGTCATGCAAAATTAACCTCAACCTGATCTATACCAACTGCCTCTCGCAAAATGAGAGCAGCTGGTCCACTTTAAGCTTCTACTCGGCCTTGAAGATCATTTATTTTGAGGCAATTACTGTCCATCTCGCACTGTACTGGTAAATTAGCCAAAACAACGCTAACTTTTGAAGTGCTCACGCTAAGTTTTAGACTCTACTTAAGTACTGTAGATGTCAGTAACGTAAGCTTAAAGAGGACATTTACACTTTCCACCCTCTGTGGACTTGGAATGCTAATGCTAAAAACAACGCTAACAATAAAACAATGAGCTTCTTGTCTCAGTTGTAGTTAGATTGATTGATTTGAACGCAATAATAAGTGGCAATGGAGAAAAAGCCTTCAGATTGAACTTCTCGCGGCATACAAAGCGCCAAGTCTGCCTTCGTGAGTGAAAATACAACCTATGCTGTCTTTACAGTGGCTCGCCTGCATTTTATGATTCACTTTTGTAGATTTGGGACCTAACTACAGTGACCAGAGTGCATTTCATTCTGTTCCACTTTACTGCAGGTCCTGTCTTGGTGTCTCGTTTTTGTTTTTTAGTCCAGTGAGCAAGCCAATTGTTTAGGCCATGTGTCTGTCAATCACACAGTTGCCAGTTATTCATACAATAAACAAATTAAAAAGGAATTTAACTGTTCAATTTCTTCCTTCTTCCTATTTACTTTCACATTCAGGTCTGCGTTCTCATTTTCATTCGCATCTAATCGCTGGCAGATATGTTTTTGTCATACCGGAACTAGAAGTACTTCCTGCTTCCGTGTCTAAGAATCATGGGAAATGTAGTCGTACAAGCCTAATGCTGCAGTCGCCTGTCAGAGCCAATGCAAGCTGAGATTTTCTGGTGACGTATTTCCAATTTTACAATGCCGGACCAGTGCGAAATAAACAGCCCAGCCAGCTTCCGATAGCTGCCGGAACAGAGCAAAAAATGTTAGATAATGGTGAGTGCGTCGACTCATTTACAGCTGTTGAACTCTCAACCAAGATAGCATTTAGCATTAGCTATAAGTAATAGCACAACCCGATTGACTAGCTATTAAATTTGTTATAAATAGTTCATGGTGAAATAATAATAATAATTCTTGATTCTTGGGGTATTTTGACAAAAATTGTTATTGAGACGATTGGGAGCTATTTTAAATGCTGAGCGAAAAAGCAATTTAGTCAGTAACCCGCATTTCAAACAGTTATTGGTTCATCATAACAAATTAAGGCAATACACCCAACAGTCGAAACAGTAAAAACAATGCTATCACTGTCTTCCGCGCGTATAGCCAAAGTGATGGAAAACTTGCTTGGAGTTTGGCACATCATTGTTGGTGCAGAAAATCCAAACAATGCATTTCATTGTAACGGTGCATTTTTTACATAATGCTGCATGGCAAAAAAACGTCACTTCTGCTGTCATGGATCTTAAAGCCACAGTTGAGACATCTGTGAGCTTTCCTTACCACTGAGGCAAGTCCAAGTGACAAGTCCTTGAAACAGCTCAATTTTCTTTGAGCACTTTTTTTTTCCCCCCGGGGTGATGTCTTTCTCAAGAGCCCCTCGAGGGGCCGGACCCGCATTGCATGTCTTGCAGTTTTTCTGGAAAACAAAAGGCCGATGGCTGCATAAATCCTTGAGCCCGTTCAGGGGAGAAAAAAAAAAAAAAGCAAGACCAGCAGGCTTTAACCCGCAATCCTGTTTGACATACAGTGTTGCACTTTCTTTCTGTGAAGTGGATTCAATTACACTGGAATGATTTAATTCCAGCTCCTGCTTGAATTGGAATATTTGGTGATGTAATTTGTCTCTCAAATCTGATATACTTCCATCTATTATGAAGTTTCTACCTACGGAAACAATGATATCCTTACATTTGGGAACAGCAGCTTTTCACAGCTCCTAGTTCTTCCGTGCGGGAAATAAAAGGCTTGTTTCCATTTTTATATAATTACACTTTAATACTGTGCCCCACCTGTCAAGGACAACCAGTCATCTCACTAATGTGTGGAGAAAAGACTCTGCCAGAAAACTGGAGGTCGGAGCACAGGGGATTTATGGAAGTAGATGATCTTCAGAGTTTAATCCTTGAAACAACTTTGGGCTGTGTATAAAAAGGCTGTCGCCAAAAATACGGAGGACAAACACAACAAATGCTCTCGTGTTGTCCAGTAAAGGTTAAGAGACTTCCCTTCTAAGTGGTTTGACGATAGACTGCGCAATAGCGACCTGTTGGAGCGTCACAGAGATGAACATTTTATTGCCTAAAGACTTTTTATTGTCATCCCAGTGCAAAGGAGGTTATATTTTACCAGCTTTTGGAGGTTATGACAACAGGGAATATTTGTGTTCCAGACCGGAACGACAACAGCGACAAAGTGCATCAGTTGTCCTTCTCTCTATAGGATTTTTTAGGATCTACATCATTTTCGATAATGATGATGAGGGATCTTGAGACATTTTTTTAACCTCAAAGGAAGCAATTTGTCATTCAAGAAGTATATGATGGAAGCCGATGTGGGCGTGAACACAGCTGACTAGGTTAATGGCTAATAGAAGCAGCTGCTCTCATTCCCCTTAAATTCAGTGTGCGAGAGGCGCACAGTCTTTGACATGGCGCAATCGTTTTTAACGAACTGCAAGCAGACCTTCACGGGAAAATGAAGCAAACTTGGCCATGGCAATCACAGACCAGTTAAAAATATTTTTACAGGGCTGACAAATTTAAAGCATTTGAAGATTCATTTATATTATGTAAATCATTACAAAAATTAACTCAGTTAACTGAGTTTTATTTACTTCCTGTTACAGCCTATAACCTACAGCCGAACTTAGCCACTAGCGCTAAGACGGACAAACGCGGACCCGAGGTAGTTTTTCTTTCAGTATTACTTGCTTGTTATTCACCATTTAGAATGGATGGATTTTGTGACATTAACTGAAACAAAATGGAGTGCAGTATTGACAGAAAATGGTAGAAAGAGTTTTTTTCTGGTGATAATGAGAAAAGAGTATCAACTGGTTTGGTGCTTATATTGTGGCAGAACACAATATTCGGTGGGTTTTGAAACAGCAAAATGTCTGGCAATATGGAGGACTATGCTTTGAAAATGGCTTGCAATTGTTAATTTTCCCAATTAATTGATCAAGGGAACGTAGTAGAACGCTCATCCCGACACAAAACGATGCTTACTTGTATGGCTCTATTTTCATGTGCAAATGTGTAAAAAACAGGCAAAGTTGCGTTTACCGTGTTTCGGAATCTGTATGTTTTCTATTATACACCCTTGGCGCACCTGGCAATTTGGTGACAGAAAGTAGACTAGACTTTTAGATCAGATAAAAGCAGGTCAAAATTGTGGTGCAGGTGGTGTAACGTGATTTTGGTGGATTTGGACTGAATGTATTTTTTTTTTTTTATTGTACAAAAGGCTGCTAAAAGAGTGCAATACTGGCACCTTTAACACATTTGGTCCCAAAAACGTATACATATGTTCTATTTGAAATGTTGCAAGTGTCCCAATGACACATTTATACGTTTTTTTTATATGTTTTGTTATGCTAGAGCATACAGAAGGCTTTGATGCAGCCTCTCAACTGCAGAGAACGGGTGAATAAATGAATGTAATTACAAAAACGGCCAGCAGGTGGCAGCACAGTATAAGAGATCAACCAGAGCCATGTTGAAAACAAGCTGATTTCCCCACAATTTAAAGCAGATTTGTGAATAATGATGAAACTTAGCTATATTCTAATGCTAATTGCTGCAAAACGGAAACACACCTTGACGGAAACAAATACACTTTTTTTTTTCCTGATGAAAGAAGAGACTCTTATCTTTGTTTTGGTAGCTTCCATGTTTTTATGGCAATAGAACACAATATTCTGCGGGCCTTGCAAAATCAGTCAAAATGCAGTAAAGTATCTGTGAGCGAAGGGGTTTGCTTCAGTGAAAATGGCTGGCAGTGAATGAGTTAAGGGGGTGGGGCTTAAAGCTCCGGTCCACATTGTAGTAAATTAATGGAGCTGATAAATTAGCAGTATATTATTATTATTACATTTAAGAGCACATGGACTTCACAGTAGCCAACTTTACATCATCCTCAAGTGGAGATCATCTTGTAGTTCCCTTTAAACTTTAAACGGCATGGCTCAGTGGTTGAGTGGTCGTCTCCCATCCGCGAGGTTGTGGGTTCGATCCTCACCCCTGGTGACCATGTCTAAGTGTCCTTGAGCAAGACACTGAACCTCAATTTGCTCCCAATGGACCTGCCAGCGCTAAATGAATGGATGATTTTTTATGAATTATACATTAAATGACTGCTATAAATTCACTGAACACCAAAATATATGTTTTTTCAATTTTAACCCTTTATTCTCTAATTTAGGATTAGGGCGAAATTTGACCCTTTTGGGATTTAGGGGTATCATATTTCGAAAAATCTGAATAACAAAAACTGCCAGTAAACTATTTAGAATTTGAGAAAATAATCAATCAAATACACAGCTACATTGAACAATATAATTTTTTTGTTTTATTTGTTGCATTTTAGAACTGGATTTTGAATGTACAAACACACTTTGGCCAATGGAAACAAGAACACAGGGACAAAATCACTGCTGGGAAAAAAAAAGAAGGTCTTTGTTATTTGAGTAGCAGAATTTATAGGGGCCAAATTTGACCCCGTGGGTTCTCCAGGGTTTTAAGTTGGATTTAAATCAGATTTAGTTTGGGTTAGATGAAAGTTGCTATTTAAAGTTTTTGAGTGACCTGCTCAGTCTTGGTGTCTTGGAAAAGAACGTATTGTAGAAAAAAAACTATCCACTTTTCCCACCATACATCAAGAGTTCTGTTTTACTGGGGCCAGATGTTCCTCTCACTGTAAGTGAAGTTTAATTGGGCCGAACTGCTTGGTCAGACATAATGACATAATGGAGGACTCCATCATGCGTCCCCTCTTCATTGTCCTAATTGCAGCCGGCACAAAAAGAGCGACAGCACTAAAACGTGGGAGCCAAAGTGCGGCTCTTGTCCATAAGTGGACATTTCGACCTGAGAGAGGTGCGCAAATTGCATCGCATTACCATATTGTGTCATCTGCGCCGAGGCTCGCATTGCATTGCTGTTTGATCGTTATCTAGCATGTCAACACAATGTCACCTTGGGTGCCGGTAAACATTCAGTGAAGTGTCATAAAATTTAAAAAAAAAAAAAAGACACTTATCGTTTTAGCCAATGACGAAGGAGCAATTGGACAACCGGATAAACTATTACGCCACTGTATTGACTTGCTGTTGCTTTCACGTTTGTGTATTAATATTTGATCTAATCAGTCTAGTTTCTTGGCATCAATGTGGCGTCATTTCACGCACTTACACTTCCAGCAGCTCCTGCAGGTGAAATGTTTACTCGTAAGATGACTCACGTGTGATACACTTCGGCACGCATTTATTATTCATGGGCTTATTTTTTTCATTCCAGCCGGTGGCGGAGACATGTCAGGAGCTCGTGGTTTAGAGCGAGCGGGAGGGGACGTCGGCCATTTCTCTCCCAATGTGGCGTTTATTAGAAGGAGAGTATTTAAAGGGGAAGTCAACCCCCCCCCCCCCCAAAATCTTGACAGTAATATGTTTTGTGTGACCTCACTAGTCTAAACATGACATTCTGATTAATACGAGTCATGAAGCAAAATCGAGCCGTTTTTTTTATCCATCTCAGGGGGCGGCCATTTTGCCAACTGCTGTCGAGTGACGATGACATCACACTTGCTCAGGGCTCAGGTAGCGACCAATCACAGCTCAGCTTCAGAAAACAGGTGAGCCGTGATTGAGCAACATTGATGCCATCTTGCCAAGTGACAAAATGGCCGCCCCCTGAGTGTATTTTATTATTGTCAAGAAATGTTTCAGGTTGACTTCCACTTTAAGTATGGAAAAGAAACAGTTAAAGGCTGTCTATATGTGGTCCATTTTGTTGTCCGTCCATTTTCTAAGTACTTCCTCACAGTCCTCATTAGGTTTGCGGATGAGTTGGAGCGGAACCCAGCTCCGAAAATAACCCAATTTTGGTCAAAAATCGGACCAATTTGACCCCATTTCTAGGTTAACGCTCAGTCAAATTGACTTAAGTAACAGTTCAATTTTGGACCAGAATTGGGTTATTTTGACCAACAACCTTGACCAACAACTTTGGGTTACAAACCAGAAAGCTGGGTCAAATTGACCCAAGTAGTGGGTCTCACCTGTTTTTGACCAAAATTGGGTTATTTTTGACCCAGCAGTTTTAAGAGTGTATCATTAAAACAGAAAAACAAACTTCATATCCCCACAATACACAAGAACTTGTGAAGTTCTCCTAAAGCTAGTAAAACGTATAGAATGCTAATTAAACGTCTCTTGATTAATGGCCTCCCTTTTGCATTGTGCTCGTGTTGGCATTGTTGTGAGTCAACCCTTTCTTCAGTTATTACCAGCTTGGCTTTTATTTAATTTAATTTTTATTTGAAGTCATTAGCTCGGGTAAACATCCCATCTGTCCTCCTTTCGCACTTCCCATTAATCATAGCTTCTTGCTACGATAGCCGGAACAAGTAAAAGTGGGAATTTCCTGTTGTTTTTTTCCCCCCTCTTGAATTTTATTTTCAAAATAAAATAACTTTTATTGGAATAACTTGATCGTGACTTTTTCCTTCTACTCTCTAATGTGGCTTCAACTTAACAGTGTATTAGCCCGCGTGGAACCACACTGCCCCTCAGTGGCCAAACCGGGTGCAACATGAACAGCGCTTCAAATAAAGGCACACACATAAAATAATTTAAATAAAATCGATTTTGGGACATTTAAAACCGATTCTGAATCGTACTAAATGAGAATCGCGATTCTTATGAGAAATTGAATTTTTGGCACACCCTTAGAAACAACTCAAGCTTTTTTTGTGTATGTATTGCCCATCTAGAATCTTCAATTAACCCTGTGCTTCTCAATTATTTTCTGTCATGCCCTTTAGGAAGAAGAAGAAAAAATTGCGTGTATCATTCATTTGTCTCTAAAATTGTTATTAATGCAAAAAAAAAAGAAATATAGGTCAACTTACAACAAAGAATAATTTTGTTAACATTGTTTTTTATCTGTCACAGAAACATGAAAATAAATACATGAATAAATGAGAGTGCCACTGCCACCTAGTGTAGTGGATGTACAATTACCGAAAAAACATTATGCATATTTTAGGAACATTAACTTTTTTTTCAATGTGCAGTTGATCCGTCCTTCTCCTCAGGATGTCTGCTTTCATGTTACATTTCTTTTTTTTTCTTTTCTTGTGAGAACAGAAGTTAGGAGCGCCACAATGTGGCATATGTCATCTTAATTGGAGGGGGGCGTCTGCGGGGGTCCGACAAATGTGACATAAAACAATAAAGTGAAGGCAGTCATGCAAACGCTCAAATAATTTAACGTCTACAGGCTTGATTATTTCCTGTGAGCCCAATGACAGGACGAGAGGACAATTCAATCCAACTCATTTCAAACCCAGCAATGAAACACTTAAATAGACTTTGCAGTGTGCTTTGACGCTTTATTAACCTATTCACTGTGGTGGAAAGTAACACGCGTCCAATAAATCAATAAGAAGCAAAATGGCAGGATAATAGGACTTATTTCCTGATATTTCGCCACATCATTGACTGCAGGCACAAAATATCTTTGCTCATCTCCGTTGACCTTTACATCAACGTCGTTCACTTTCCCACTCTCACTTTATCACGGGTTTGACACACATCACATGACCACAGGGTGGAGAGCGTACAGTATAGGAGCGTATGTTTACCAACCGGTTTTCTCAGGAGTCAACACCACAAAATACCTCCCTCGTCCGTCGGACCTCTACTGTTGTTAACTGTCAAGCTGGTATAGCTTTAAGCTAATGCTAGCTATCTCTCCATTAGCATGACGCCTGAGAGGGAGCACAGTGTTTGGGTGGCAGCTTTGGGTGTCACAAAAAGCGTAAAATTACACGTAAGGCATGAACGGGTGTGTTTTTCAGCGAATAGTTAGAATTATGTCACAGAAAAAGTCACCAACTCGCGAGTCACATGTTTACGGCACTGTTTTCTGTTAGCTATAGCGTCATAAGGTGATATCACGATGTATTGCTTTCAGGGGTCTTTTTAAACTTAAAATAATATATTCACTTTTTGTTTGCTTTGTTACATGTGTGTTATATTTACATTGTTTTCTTGAAAACAGTTAAAAAATATATTTTAAGAACCTTATGATAGTCAAAAAATCTTAAAATCTAACTTTCAACATTGCCTTACGATGGTAAATGTTTTCATTTCCATTTTAGCGTTCCAAACACTGTTTAGTAAAATTAAAGTCAAACTAGTTAAATTGACACTTTTCAGCGAGCATCTCTGCTTGCAGCTACTTTCTATTTACATTTTCATGCGGAAAGTCACATGACCAAACCATATACAGAATAGCGGACTTCGTGTATGTGCAGCGATATCTTACGTTAACCACGAGCTATTGACATGGTGATTGGCACCCAAACTTGCTAGTATATTGTTTTCTTTATCACTGGCGTTTTCAGACCAATGTTAAATTCATTTATCAATATTATATAATATGATAACGTTTACACAGTATGTAAACTAATGTATGTAAAAAAAAGTCTAAACATCACATATGGTCATTCTCGGTAGCTCTTGAAGATATCTTGTGTAAAACAGAAGCTATTATACTAGAGTAGAGGTGTCAAAATTAATTGACAAGTAATCGATTAATAATGATAAAAATATACTCTTAACTCTATTCACTGCCATTGACGGCTATAAACGTCAAAAATAATTTTAACTATTTCTATTAGTTTAGCATTTTTTCCACTTTTGTTAACAATAGTATGAAACCTAGAATTTCTTTATTGTACATTTAGAACAGATATGAAATTTGTGATTAATCGCAAGTTAACTAGTGAAGTCATGCGATTAATTACGATTAAAAACTTTAATTGCCTGACGCCCCAAATTAAAAAAAAATATATATATATTTTTATCCATTCACTGTCATTGACGGCTATAAACGTCAAAAATTTATTTTAACTATTCATATTAGTTTAACATATTTTCCACTTTTGTTAACAATAGTATGAAAACCTAGAATTGAATATTTTAATAATTGAGTAATCATTTAAAGTGATTGCTCAACTTAAAATTGTCCAAATCCGTTGATTTCAGCCTCTCAACACTAATTATTCTCTTATTTCTGTAGTGACGTAAATGCTCAATATTTTTTATTGTATTGCTCAGTCAGACACATTCCGCTAGGGTGCAACAAAATCCCATTCTTTGGTTATCATCCTATTGGTCAAATGTGTTTGTCTGTAACACACACACACCACTCCCAATTTCATATCGCACTCTTCATTCCACATTCTCATTTCCTCTTGTCAGTGACCATCCCGTCCACATCTTATCAATCAGGCTACATGACAATCTTTTTTAATTTTTTCCTAATCTATGACATTTCCCATCTTCAAACTCGACCCCCCTCCCCACCCTTTTCCCTATCTTAGCCTTTTCTCCCAGTGCCAAATGAACTGCATTTCTTTGCTGGCATTTCCCCCTCGCATGCCATTCCGCTCCATCCCGCTGTATCAGATTCTGCCTGTCTTCCGTTCCTCGCCCCTACACGGGTTGAGCGTCTTATTTCTCAGAGGAGATGCTGTCACTTGACTGCTCCCGGGGGCTAAGTGGGCCCGACTCCTCCCTTTCCCCCTGCTCGACCCCCTGGGCCCCCACCCTGCAGTTCCTCGGTGGGATTATGTGACTCTTAATTCCTTTTCGGCTCTCACCTGAAGAGCTTGGCAGGGCATGAAATAGGGAGAGTGCTTCAATGCAAATACACGTTTGGTGACTGGGGTTGAGAAGGGATGGGGGAGGGGGTGGGGGGGTTAAGGGGGTGTATTGCATGTACATGAACATTCCATCAACCTGTTTTGAGGGGTGGGCAACTGTTGGGTGTAAACCAGTGCAAAGTGACAGTAAAAGCATTAATTGTTTTTTTTCACTCATAGAGGCAGGACTTCACTAAGCCACCATATTAACAAGATTGATGTACAGGGTTTCCCCCAGTTCTGTATAGGTGGGCCGCCAGACCTTTATTGGCCCGCTGCCATGCTAAGCTAAGTTCATTCACACCTGTAAGGACAATTTGTTGTCTGAGTGCTCAGTGTTTTGTTTTGTGTTCTTTGTCTTTCCCCTCGTCTCGTTATGTCTAACCACGTCCACTTGTGTGTTTCTTCTCTTCTCAGTGTGTGACCAATCAGTGCCCTAAGCCACTTTTGTTTCCCCAGGTGTGTCTCATTAGTGTTGGTGTATTTAGTCTGTTGTTCTTGTCCAGTCGGTGTGGGAGCATTGTTGACGTTATGCGTGGAAGTTCGTGCGGCTCGTCTCGTCTTGCCAAAGCTCAGCCGTCGTCACAGTCAAGTCGTCCTCGCCACAGTCAAGTCGTCACAGTCAAGTCATCCTAGCCACAATCAAGTCGTCCTCGCCACAGTCAAGTCGTCACAGTCAAGTCGTCCTCGCCACAGTCAAGTCGTCACAGTCAAGTCATCCTAGCCACAATCAAGTCGTCCTCGCCACAGTCAAGTCGTCCTCGCCACAACCAAGTCGACCTCGCCACAACCCAGCCGTCCACGTTCAGCCAGGTCATGGCGACCAGTCTACTCAGGACCTGTCCAGCCATGGTGACCAGTCTACTCAGGACCTGTCCAGCCCTGGTGACCAGTCTACTCAGGACCTGTCCAGCCCTGGTGACCAGTCTACCGACGTCCTGTCCAGCCACGGCGACCAGTCTACTCACGTCATGTCCAGCCACGGTGACCAGTCTACTCACGCCATGCCCAGCCACGGCGACCAGTCTACTCACATCATGTCCAGCCACGGCGACCAGTCTACTCACATCATGTCCAGCCACGGCGACCAGTCTACTCAGGACCTGTCCAGCCCTGGCGACCAGTCTACTCACGTCATGTCCAGCCACGGAGACCAGTCTACTCACGTCATGTCCAGCCACGGTGACCAGTCTACTCACGTCATGTCCAGCCACGGTGACCAGTCGACTCACGTCATGTCCAGCCACGGAGACCAGTCTACTCACGTCATGTCCAGCCATGGCGACCAGTCTACTCAGGACCTACCCAGCCCTGGCGACCAGTCTACTCAGGACCTGTCCAGCCACGGAGACCAGTCTACTCACGTCATGTCCAGCCACGGCGACCAGTCTACTCATGTCATGTCCAGCCACGGCGACCAGTCTACTCATGTCATGTATAGCCACGGCGACCAGTCTACTCACGTCATGTCCAGCCACGGTGACCAGTCTACTCACGTCATGTCCAGCCACAGAGACCAGTCTACTCACGTCATGTCCAGCCACGGCGACCAGTCTACTCAGGACCTGTCAAGCCCTGGCGCCCAGTCTACTCAGGACCTGTCCAGCCACGGCGACCAGTCTACTGACGTCCTGTCCAGCCATGGCGACCAGTCTAGTGACGTCCTGTCCAGCCGTGGCGACCAGTCTACTCAGGACCTGTCCAGCCATGGCGACCAGTCTACCAGTCATGTCCGGTCACGATGACCTGTCCTGTCACGACAACCCGTTCAGTCCAACTACGCTATGTCAGGCCCTGTCCAGTTACGTCCTGTTCACGCCCATCCAGTCATGGTTGTCTGTTCACTTTTTGCCCTGTTTTTCATTAAAGTTCCACATTTTGCACTTCAGTCATGTCTCACTGCTGTCCTTCCCTGCATTTGGGTCAACCGTCCCTCAACCCCTCACACCCACCATGACACAATTTCAAGTCAGTCTACGGTTACAATCCATTACACACAATCCAATTCTTATTGATACATGATTGAGCTGATCCCTTGCAAAACAAAGAACCACAATTGTGCATTATTCGCTTTAAAAATGAGTGTCATGCATATGAACAGTTCACCTGTAGCTATTGGTAATGAATTGTTAGAATAGAATGCAAGCACAAGACAGAATTCCACAGGTAGCTACTTTGATAATTCCGTTCATCCATTTTCTAAAACACTTGTCCAGGGGAGCTGCAGCCTATCGCACCCTGGACTGGTCATCAGACCATCGCAGGGCACATAAAAGACAAACAAGAATTCACATTCACACCTATGGACAATTTAGAGTTATAAATTAGCAACCCGGAGTAACTACAGAAAACACACAAGCACAGGGACAACATGCAAACTAGATTTCCAACTCATTTAGAATTTAATATGGAGTACCATAGCGATATGTAAATTTGATTTAATGTACAAATAAAGATTGAAACAGGATTTAGCGAATTTCTGGCACACGTGCTATAAGCACACTTCCACTGTGGTGCCTCATAGAAAAAGATAAATTGCATGAATAATGCTTTATTCATTATCCACACTGTTAAAGGTTATAGTTTAAGTCATTATTTCCAAATTGCACACTGACACGTTGAGGACAAGTTAAAAAGTAGATATCGCCATAAGGCATTTAAAAACGAAAAAGTTGACGACACACACACAAAACAACGATAACATGACATATGGTCGCTCCTCACCTGATAAAGCCTCCCTGGAAAAAGCAGAACGACAAGACGTAAAGGATCCGGATGACCTGTGGGAGCATCCTCCGACTCGGAAATCTCTCCACCGCCGCGCTGAACAACTTGACTCGAGTGCAATGATGTCGCCAATCAGCAAATCCAGCGTCCGCGGTGCGAGAGTGAGCGAGGGTCGCCAGGCATCGTCTTTTTTTTTCCTTCCTAGTACCAGCGCGTCTGAGAATGAGCGTGCCTTTTGGGGGTGGGAGAAACTTCTTCTTCTTCTTCTTCTTCTTCTTCTTCTTCTTCCTCCCACACGCACTCAAGGGGGACTGAGAGCGTCCAAGCCGACGCGGCGTGATAAGCAGGCGCCTGTCAAGTCAGTCGGTGGTGCTTACCAGGATTTTTTAAATTTTTTTTTAAAATTATTATTATTTTTAAATAAATATTATATGGCCTGAAAGAACAACCAAAACGCTGGATAAAGAGTAAAAGGGGAACCGGCTTTTGTTTGATCTTAATTAGAAGGTGGGGTCGGCTAGGGGGCGTGGTTGGGGCGGAGTGTGAGTTGATTGACAGCTAGTACCGGTACACGTCATGTAAAAAAAAAAAAGGGGGGGGGGGGGGTCGGGGTGTGTGTGCGTGTGTGTGTGTGTGTGTGTGTGTTTTAATAAATGATATTTTGGTGTGAGTTATAATGAGTGATAATTTGTGAATTTACGTCCCCAACTTTAATTCCTTTAATAAAAAAAGAAAGAAAGAAGAAGAAGCGTTTGTGTTCTTTCATATCAACATTTGATTACATTCTTGAAATTACAGATTAACTGAAATCTCCTAAATTTAGTTTGTTATAGAATTCCTTTTTTAAATATATTACTGTAAATGTGTTTGCCTAACATGCAGATTGGGTTGGCATTTTGACACTGACCATGCAAAAAAAGTCGAGCATAGACAAAAACAACAAAATTGGATGACTGAAATAATATTTGCGTTGTTTGAGAAAAGAGGAAAAAATTAGAAAAAATTTATGCTATTATAGCTAGCAAGCTTTTTGTGTGGTTCTTAAATAAAAATGTTAAGGCAGACCACAAATATACTGTATATTCATAACTCAAAGCTCTATTTATTGATTTTGGTCAGGCCACGGCCCCAAAATGTCATTTTCATTCCAAACTACAACAACACTCAGAGCTGAAATAAAATATTAGTCAATTTTGACATGAATTAAATATCTCTCAATCTCATCTCCTAATGTTTTTTTTTTTTTTTCAAATTACAAATCTTCATCATCTGATTGTTGTCTTGGCATATTCAGCAAATGAATTATGTGCTGGTCGGAGGGAAATTGAATACAACATTTTCAGTTAAATTATTTTTGTTTTGAATGAGAATTTTCACTGTACCAGAAAACTTTGATCAAGCCACAATATGCTAAGTGCTTCAAAACAAAAATTTGCATTAATAATTCTGAGTGACCCAGAAACAGACCACATGTGTATTGTTGGCATGGTGACAAGACCCAGGGATACACACACGCTAACCTGACCAAAACATATACAATAATAGATTTGAATAAATTCTGCTGTTTTTAAATTAAATTCACATTTAAAATTTTTACATTAAAATTTTTTTTTAATGTAATAATGTAAATCACCGCGACCCTAGTGAGGAAAAGCGGTCAAGAAAATGGATGGATGGATGGATAATGTAAATCACAATTTAGGCAGTTACGGTAATTCGAGTGCACTTGAATCTGGAACATGAGCTCCATCTGATAAACGAATGGAGGCTTTCGGACATGTCAGACAGGTCAGAAAAGGATGGTTTGTATGTTGTGGATGAGCACAATACAGGACATCACTCACAGAGTTGCTCGTGTGTCAGTCATCTGTCTTTCCCCAGATGATTCCACGGAGCGCAGGATGGCAGATACAGTATGTCACCTTTTTCCATTCGTTGTGGCAAGACGCAGCGGATTAAACTTAAGCCTGCAGCATTTCTCAGTCTTCTTCTTCCCATCTTCAGTGAGACTGGCGTGTCTCCTTGAATTCAGGTAGTGACATCCGGCTTCTCATTGAAAGCTATGATTTAGCGATCCTGCTGAGGTGTCGAAATATGACCAGGACGACAAAAGCGCCTTGTGTCCTCTAATTTACACCAAGAACAAAATTAACTTTCATTATTTTTCCTTGGCTGAAAATATACTCTTAACTCATTCACTGCCATTGATGGCTATAAACGTCAAAAAATAATTTTAACTATTTCTATTAGTTTAGCATTTTTTCCACCTTTGTTAACAATAGTATGGAACCTAGAATTTTTTTTTATTGTACATTTAGAACAGATATGAAATTTGTGATTAATCGCAAGTTAACTAGTGAAGTCATGTGATTAATTATGATTAAAAACTTTAATTGCTTGACGCCCCGAATTAAAAAAATAAATATTTTTTTTTATCCATTCACTGTCATTGACGGCTCTAAACGTCAAAAATTCATTTTAACTATTCATATTAGTTTAACATTTTTTTCACTTTTGTTAACAATAGTATGAAAACCTAGATTTTTTTTATTGCTCATTTAGAACAGATGTAAAATTTGTGATTAATCGTGAGTTAACTAGTGAAGTCATGCGATTAATTACAATAAAAAAATTAATCGCCTCTTGCCTTTAATTTTTAATAATCTTTTTTAAAAATGAATTTATGGCAGTAAATGAGTTAATTGTTATTACTATGATTGTTATTATTATTATTATTATTATATATGGTTTTATTTTCTTAAAGCTTTATTGTAATTTAAAACCCGTGTGGTAGAGTGGCCAGACAGAAGTCATTCCTTAGTAAAGGCACTGGAAGGACTCTCAGACCATGAGAAAGACAATTCTGTGGTCTGACGAGACAAAAAATGAACTCTTTGGTTTGAATGCCTGGCTGAGGACCTTAGAATGGGGTTGCTTATAGAATTTTGATGAAAAAAAAAATTCTTCCATTTTGAGATGAGGCTGTAAAATAACAAAATGTGGAACAAGTCAAATACTTTTCAGCTGCACTGTATATTGGATCAATCAATCCCAGCTGTTACCTCAGCTACATTTACATACAACTTTTATGCTTCACCTCAACCACCAAACCTGATTCTATTCTATTCTAACCCCTGCCGAAATGTGAGAGGGCAGCTCAGTTGAGCGGGTGAGGATGAGGACGATTAAAATCGAGGCGAGGTGATGTGTTCCTGGCAGGTCGACGACTGCAGCTGCTCGTCGACACTGTTGACTCGCAGCGTCGTGTAGCTGTTATTTTCTTAAGAGGTCTGACATTGACTTGACATAAGGCGCCTCCTCGATGTTATGTACACACATAGAAAAAAAGGGAAGGAGGAAAGGACATTTGGCGCAGATCACGTTGTCTCACTCCTGTCATAATAGTAGTCGATTACCACAAAGATCACATTCAGTACAAATTCAGTAGAGTCAATCAATGTCAAATAATACATAAATATTTAAAAAATATTTTAAAAAATAATCAGTAAGTATTTATCATAGCTAATACCTTTAAAATGTTTTTTTTTTTAAATCTAAAATATATTTAAATACAGCGGACGCTCCAAAGTGGAATCAATCCATCGTCATCATAAGCCCCTTAGTAATCATGCAGTCAGTGTTTTAAATAGCATGCCATACACGTGTCAAGAGAAGTTAACTAAGCTAAATAAAACTACAATAAATAAAATATAAATACCTAACCTTTGGAGAGGGAGGAGGAAGATATTTGCTTTCATCTGAAGGCACTGCTGCAATTAGCAAGTACGTCCCGAACCAGAATGGCTTGAGCTGATCGTTTTGTTTGAATTTTGAAGCATATTCTTCCCATAAAAATCACGTTTGGGACATGGCAAGTTATAGCTTAAATTTCAGTGTTTCCCACACCACGTTAAGACTGCCAGACGTTTTCAGAAAAGGGATGCCGTGGGTGCCAGCCGATTTAAGCATTTTGACTGATCTTTCAAGGTCCACAGAATATTATGTGTTTGGACTATGGAAACACACATGCTACCAAATGAAAGATTGAACTCTCATCTTTTATCAGAAAAAAAAGTTTGTTTCTACCTTATTCCGTTTTTCAGTAATCAACAATAGAAAATGGTTAGTTTCACCTCTGTTTTGAAACAAACGTCTTTTAACGTCTTTGGGCACTCCTCCCTAGGATTTTACTAAACGTTATTTAACGTTTTTGGCAGTCAAAGAGTTAATACTTGGGCGGGTCACCCAAGTAGATTTCAAATCTGTGGGAAACACTGTTAATGTACTTGATCAATTCATTTGATACAGAAGATCCAATTTAACATTTTTGATCATGTTGTATGTGTTGGAGCCATTGTCTCTGAACAGAGTAGTTATTGAATTCGTAGATAAGTTAAGATTATAGTTAAGTTGAAATAAGCAAGTATAGAAGTTGTACATTTGTGTTAGTTCTGCTTTGTTTCTGAAGTTTAGTGTTGTCATTTATGTTTAGTATGCCCCCCATTGGTCAGGTATGGCTACTACATTTAGATGTGTGCACTTCCTGATAGGGTAAAAGGTTAAAAGCAAGATGGCGGCCTTGAGCTGCATTCGAGGAAGGTCGGATTTAATTTTATTGTTATGTATTTTATTTTATATTGTATACTGGTTCCTCTTAGAATTTTGTAGTGTGCTATGCTATGACAAAAGCCATCATTTTTGTATATATGTTTATCTCTGATATGTTTGAAACAGTTGTTCAATAAAAAACAAAAGCAAAAAAAAAAGCAGGACTTTTCCCAGTTCTCACCTGAAAGCATTCGAAGCGAAAATAAACAACCGAAATGGAGGATAGTGATAAATTGTTTTTGGTTTTGGTCCTCAAAACACATTTTGACCTCACAATTTTGCTTCATTTATGTATTTATCTTATTTCATAAGCATTCTATACAGTTCAGTAGTTCGCCGTATAAGTTCATGCAGGGAGATAGCGGCATACTGTCACGTACGTTGTGTTACGTGAAGTTATGTCGAATATCTAGTTTTATATTCGAGTACATTGTGTTTTACCATTCACGGTATATGTTTCCATAGTGGTCGCCATTTTAGAGTGACATCACTTCTAATTCGGTCGGTGAAGTCGGGGTACTTTTTTTTCTTCTGACTTCGTAAGTGGGATTTCCGAGTTCAAGGGTGCGTTCCCGTACACACTCCGACTTCCCACTTTCCTCAAATGCAGCATTAGCTCTGGTTATGTGTGCGTGTGCGGGAGGAGAGACAACAAGCTAGGCAGCCCGCTCGGCTTTTTAAGGTTTTTCAAGCATTATTTGACATTAATGACTAACTATTTCAAACTTGAAGGATTAGTATTGTTTATGCATCAACTCTTAAAACTAGCCAACGTCCATAACAGTATGTTTAAAACTTGTATCATTTCTTTGGCCACCAGGGGGCATTTTCCATTTCAAGTGGCCTTTTTTGTAATTGCCATTCATGCAATGCGGTCATGTTCTGGTAAGGTCGTGGGGAGAAATGCTACTGTTGCCATGGTGACAACAGATTCCCACTCCAAAACGCTGTCATGAATTCCATGCTGTTAGTTTAAGTATTGTTTTTAGTATCCTTCCATTCATTTCCGACACTGCCTGTCTCCATGTGGCTCGTGGGTGAGTTGGAGACTATCTCAGATGAGTTAGTTGAGTATTCAATGAACCTAGCATGCTCTTTTGAGAGTGTGGGAAAAAACCCATGCATTTTGCAAACATGCGTTTTAAAATAGTCTGTCTGGATGTCTTCCCTGTGAAAAGGTCAGATTCCAGCTATGGCACAACTATCGTATAGATACTTGCCCTGTCTTAATATAACCAAGTGAGCTACTCTTTCATAATCTTTGGGGGGAGGGGGAGGGGGTGGGGGCATATTTGTGTAAAATAAATAAATAAATAAATCAGACGATTTTTTTCTTTGTACATTTTTGCACCTGATTCTTTCTTCTTTTTTTTTTTTTTTTGGGGCGGGGGGGGTTCATTTTTATTTATTTTTAAAATTCAGCCGATTTATTTATTTGTAAAATTTTGCTGATTTTAAAACAGCTAATATTGGCTGATTAATTTTTCGGACCAATTAACTCATACACTCCCAGCCAATTTCACTGAAGCAACCACCTTCGCTCCCGGCTGTTGACTGGATTTTGACTGATTTTGCAAGGCCCACAGAATATTGTGTTCTATTGCTATAAAAACACGGAACGTACCAAAAGAAAGATTAGAGTCTCTTCTTTCATCAGAAAAAAAAAGTATATTCGTATCTGTTTCCTTTTGCAACAATTAGCATTAGAATATAGCTAAGTTTCATCATTATTCATAGACCTGTTGAAAATACTAGGGAATAGAGCTTGTTGCAACATGGCCCTGGCTGGTCTCTTATACTCTACTGCCACCTGCTGGCCTTTGCCTTGTAATAACTACAATTGCTTCAAGCGAACTTTTCAGGTCAGAAGCTGCATCAAACCCTTCTGTATGCTCTGGCATAAAAAAAACGTGTAAATACATATTTGGGAGAGAAGGACAAAGTATTAAAAAACGTATTCATACGTTTTTGGGTTTGAATGAGTTAAGCATGAGTCATTATCATACACGTGTAAAAACAAGTTAAGCCATATTGCATTTAAAACAATAAAACACTCAAATGAGGAGGCGAGCCGCTGTCATTTTTAAAATATTAGACAGAAGATTCTAATAAAAGTCCTTTGTTGACAAAAGTTTGTACATCTCCACTCCTCAATGCTATCCAACTAATAATGGCTATGGAAGCAAAACAATGGAAAACTACCAACGGATTGAAAAACACAACATATGGAGCAAAGTACTTGCAGCACTTTTTCCACAATTTGCGGTTAAGTCTTATTCCCAAATATTCTGCGTTTATATTTTGAAAGTTTCACATCCCAAATTTGAGGTGTACTTTTTCCGAAATGTTTACAAGCTATAAGGCATTCAACTGTGGAGTTTTGACTTTATTTGTATTTCTCTCTCGCAAGTGTTCTTAAAGTTTGCTTTCTCTTTTTTTTGTTGTTGCACTGCTCAGTTTTCTCTTAGAGGTTTCCGTCCTCTTTAGATCTAGAAAAAATAAAAATAAAATCACCGATCTGTCCCAATTGCCACCCTGAAGGTTTGACCCGTGGCTCCAGCATCCTCGTTCTTATCCTCACTTGCAGTCTCTGCCGTGATACAAAAAGCTTTGTGCAGCGGTCTGTGCTGTTTATCACCTCGACAGACTATCCTTAAAATTTTGTTAAAGTAACTTATATTGAGACTAGGAGCAGTGTTGCTGTGTGGGCTCTTTTGATAAGATTCAAGTAACTTTCCATTCTTCCCACTTAATCCACATACCTGCTTTACTTTTGTTTTCATGTGCGCCATTCGTGATATTTTAGTAGATCCTCTAAGGTCGAAAACGATCTAAAACAATCTATTATTGTATTTATTTATTTTTTCCCAGGAGAGCTCAGTATTGTTCATTCGATTTGACATCATCATTGCTCTCCTTTTTAAAAAAAATAAAAAAATAGAAAAATAAATGTTTTTTTTTTCTTTCTCTTTTTTTTATTTTTATTTTTTTAAATATATATACATATACACACATATATATATATATATATATATATATATATATATATATTTTATTTTTATTTTTTTATTTTTTTGGTATGTGGGTGAGCATGTGCATGTGCGTGCGCGCGTGTGTGTATTCATCAGTTCACCTAAAGCCCATTAAAAAAAAAATCCCATACTAATAATATAATATAATAATAAATTGCCAAATGCAGAAACATCAATGTAAGTTATCACGATGTAGTGGCTCTCGCTAACAGACAGAATTAAGTAACCAGAATTAGGTTAAAAAAATAAAAATAATAATTGTATTTCATTGTTAATAATTGTGGTTGTATGAAGCAGAGAGCTACTTTCAAACTACTGTCCAGTACAGAGTTCAAACCATCATCATTTTTTTTCCTTTTAGCCACCAGCAAAAACTAAGGGCACGTGGCATATATCTGCACAGAGGCGGATTAGATCGAGTGTTGGTAATTTTTGCAGATGACAATTTGCCCCCCGGATCATTTGTTTGAGACCCCTGCTCTAACTTGTCCCCTCACCTGTCACCATAATCAGGACAATTGCTGAAGACAATGGAAGAATGGAGGTCTCTTTACCCTTGAATGGCAGTTAAAAATGTTAAAATGTAAAGTGAATGTCGGTTAAATGCTATGCAAAGATTATATGATTGTGGTAGTTTGAGCCTGAACTGAATTATTTCACTTTACATGGTTTCCGATGACAAACATGGTTTTGAAATTAGACCTTGGAAGTTAACTGGCATTATGGAACGGATTGTGCACTCTAAAAAGAGCTGGGTCAAAAGTAACCCAATTATGGATCAAAAATGGACCGATCCACTTTATAGGTCAATTTGACCCAACTTTCTGAATTTTCCTAACCGCTTATTCCTCACAAGGGTCGCGGGATGCTGGAGCCTATCCCAGCTGCCTTCGTGCAGTAGGTGGGGTACACCCTAAACTTTGGGTCAAATTGACCCAAGTAGAGGTTTGGTCCATTTTTGACCCATAGTTGGGTTATTTTTGACCCAACTGTTTTTAGAGTGTGAGGTTACAGCTGACAATAACTATGTTACAAAAGTGTACAACTGTTATTGCAAGTTTGAGGGTCCGGGGGATGAAATGAAACGTGGGGGGTGGGGGGGGGGGGGGTGGGTTACCAACAAAGCCAACCATCCGTCCTCATGCATTACACTTCCATTCAATTTGTACGGCCGGCCAGGCTGCCAGGAACGCCGCCCATCCACAAGAAAAGGTTTTGACAGGGAGAGACTCGCATTGCTGCAAAGCACAAGTGATGAGTCAGTCAGCCAAATCATTGGAAGATTTCAACGTCACACAAGCACAATATTGGCTCGGCATGTTATTCACGTAGCGGACGATTCTCTTGCGAGTCCCGAGCACGTGCGTCACTGTCGCCGGGCTCGCAAAGAGCAAGGGGAATGACAATAAGTGCTTGCTGTCGTTTTTACATCTGTCTGGTTTTGCTCGCCTTTTTTTGTTTCTTTACTCTTTGATGGCTCTATTGATTTTTTTTGCTGTAAACCTTTTTGCTGTGATTTACTTATGCTAAATCCATTAAACTGCTTTTTTAAGTCATGCTGTACAGTTGAACCTCCAAAGTGGAGACCATTCTGTGAGGCTGGTTGAATTTCAAATTGTTCTAATGTCAAAAGTAGTTTTTCTATAGGAAATAATCGCAAACCGTCACAATCATTATAGCATATCCTCATATCTATGGAGGACCAAAAATGCCAAAATTCTAAATAAATGACTAAAAGTGAAAATAAAAAAATAAAAATAAAATATTAAATTTATAATTCAAAAATTACCCTCCCCAAAACATAAATGGAAATAAAAAAAAAAAAATAATAATAATAATAAAATATATATATATATATATATATATGTGTGTGTGTGTGTTCGCCGAGCCGCTTACTCGTCCAATGAAACGCAGTTTGCAACGGCGAAGTCCAACCCAAGACACGCTTAGGACCGCCCCTTCATTTGAATAACATTTCATTCTGGCAGAGCGTCGAAATAAATAAACGTGAGAGCAGAGCGTTATTTTTTTTATTTATTTCGACATGTACACATATATATATATATATATATATATATATATATATATATGTAGAATTTTTTTATTTAATTTTTTCTTAATTTTTGAAACAGATTTCTTATATCTGTTTTCATTTTCACTTTCATTTATTTAGTCATTTATTTATTTTGAATTTTGGCAGTTTTGGTCCTCCATACATATCGTCATCATTGCTGCCAAACGAAAACACAATAAAATCAAGTAAAACTACCTATGTGGATTTCACATGAAAATATGAGTATAAAACAGTATTATAGTCACCTCCTTTCTGAGGAAGCAACCCTAATCCCACCAAGCAACTACGTTACACACTCACACTTAACCTCACGTGTGAGGCAATTGAAACACTGGCACAGATACATGGACACGCTAACCGTTGCACAAAGGTCAAACTTTATTGACAAACATGAATATATGTGACACAAGTTAAATGGGGCCACTGAGGGAAAGGTCACAATGGAGAGTATTTGAAGGCAGGCTGGAACGGCCGATGATTTGTTTCTATCCAATGTAGTTTCTCTGCCAGCAATTGCTTTGAGTCGCATCGCTTGTGCTACTCATGGACAAGATGAATAACCCTATTGGGGATCTCCAGAATAGTGATAGTTTTGGAGGTACAAGATTTCACCTGACAACAGTGACATATTGAATAAATTGGCTTACAACAATAGAGATATTACAGAGAGAAAATGTGACTGTTTTACAATACTCTGTCCAATAGTATTTGTTTAACTTTGCAACAGAGAGAAAAATCGGTCTAAATCTGCCGAGGAATGTCAAAATGTCATAATCTTTGTCTTATGTCATGTGTTCATGCACAAAAATAAATAAATAAATCAGCCATTTAAAAAATAATAATTTTGCATCCAATTTTTTTGCGGTCATTTTCGGGTAATACAAAAAAAAAAAAAAAAAAAAATTCTGCCAATTTGAAAAAAAAATAAATAAATTGCATCACATTTTTGGGGGGTCATTTTTGGGTAATATATATATTTTAAAAAATCTGCCGATTTATTTAGTTATTTATTTGTACATTTTTGCACCAGATTTTTTTTAGGTCATTTTTTTGCAGATTTTAAAACAGCTAATATTGGCTGATTAATTTATTTGACCAATTAATTGGTTGGACCACTAATCCACTTAAACCACTATTTCACTGTACCAAGGAATGTTTGAATGTCATAATCTTTGGTTTATGTCATGTGTTCATGCGTGAAAAAATAAAATGAAACTAAAAAGTCCCCCAATTTTTTTAAAAAAAATTTGCACCCGATATTTTTTTTTTGGGGGGGGGGGGGGGGTCATTTTTTGCAGATTTTAAAACAGCTAATATTGGCTGATTAATTTGTTGGTTGGGCCTTTCCAACCCCTGTTTGACTGTACTACCCTCCCCCAAAAAGTGGAATTAGAGATAATGAAGGTAAAACTCCCAATTAATAGAAGTGGTCAAAGCACTTTTCAAGTCTCATTTTAAGATTAATAACAAACTTTTAAGTCCCTTTGAAGATGATTTTGACCTTTAACATGAGTATTGCGAGTATTGTCAAAAGTATATCGCTATAATCAAGTTACTGAGCCAACCAAATGCTGCTTCATCATGTCTTTATTATCTGATCGCATGTGGCAGCCTGTTCTGCAAAATTTCCATTTTTTTAATTGCGACACCTTTTTTACAGCGCCCGTATAGTTGTGATGGTGAAATACAAGCGCAGCCATGTTGACTTGAATGCACGTCTTAATGGCAGCGCCTCGCCGCCTCTGCAACGCCTTCCCACAATGTCTAATTGGCTGCGGAAGCTTTTTAATCTCCTCACAAACCCAAAGTGAAGTACATTGTAGTATGTGTGATTATATGTCTGAAGTTGTTTTCAACACTTGTCCTATTTTCCACACAAACGCTCACCGCTACAAACAACATCATGTACCCCCCGGTTTGCTTTTTTTTATGCCGGATGATTGCTGGAAATACATGGAATAAAACACTCCATGGTAAAGCGTTACATTTTAATTGGCTACCAGAAGCAGAAAAGAGTTAAGAAGCTTCTGATTGTAGTTTTTTTTTTTTTTTTCAAGGATGGAGTCTGCTGTTGGCTAATTTTTTTTTGTCTGCGAGTGCCCTTTTGAATTAATTATGCTTCGGATTAATCATGTATGCTCAGACCTTGACACATGATTCACATCTGTTTGAAACAAAGAAGTTTGATAGTGTCTGGACGTATTTTAAACTTGTGCCAACTTAACTTTGTTAATCCCCCAAGTTTGTGCATAAAAGATATCGTATTTTCTATTTTAACATATGCCTAATGCGTATGGGTAGAAAATAAAACAAAAATACGCAAATAATGACAATGTTCTAAATCAGGGGTTTTTGGCCCAAGATTTACTTTTCAAAACCTATCGTCAGGGATCAACCACGTGACACACATTGTATGTCACATACACTGGTAACACAATGTGCACGCCGCCTTCCGTTAAATTATCAGTTAAATTTATCCACGTACTAATTAGTCCCGTGAAAAATGATAAAAATTGACATATTCATGAATTTACTGGGCGTAAAAAAAGAAAGAAAAGAAGAGGATGTTCGATTACCCGTATCTAGCTTGCTAGCTAGCTAGCTAGCTAGCTTGCTAGCACATTGGGGAAATGAAAAGACTCTCACTTAAAGTTCTTAAAATAAGATTCATAGCATGTCACTATTAATTTGAATTTACTGTAAAACAGACACGTAAAGCAAACGAGAATTCAATATTGTATATTTAAACACCAGGATCACTTTAATCATGTAAAGTCTTTAAATGACTGCTCGCTAAGGTTATTTTAGTTAACTAAAACTGACAAAAAACAAAAATTCAAAAAACTATTTTGTTAACGAAATAAAATAAAAACGCAAATGCTTTTAAAAAAAACGAAAACTAACTGAAACTACATTTTATGTTTACAAAAGTAACTAAAACTAGCTATAATTATAGCAAAAAAGTCCTTTGTTTTAGTCTTCGGTAAGTAAGTTAAAGCATGAGCCTTTGGGGATGATTTGAAACGTGATTTTAAGTAGATTTATTTTGATTTTAACCGGAATAAGGACGTTTGAAAGTGTGTCACGCAAAAGTGACGTCATCTAGCAGCAGCCAATAGAAAAGCACGTCACTCCCATGGTGGCTTTTAAATATTGCGCACAAGTAATATATATATTTTTTAAACTATAACTAATACTGAAACTAACTAAAACGAAGCATTTATGAAATAACTAAAACTAATAAAAACTAACAGAACCACCCTGAAAACGAATTAAAACTAACACAATTTAAAAAAACTAAACTCAAAACGAAATAAAAACGAACTCACTAACTGCTGCTCGCTAGCTTAAACCTAGCATACAAAATACAAATGGGCTAAAAGAAATCATCAATAGGTCTTATGGTAATTATATATATATTATATCAACAACTTCTTCTGTAACACACACGGAGCAGTAACACGTCAAAACAGAGCCTCTTCGTCCACCTGTTTTACTTCATCCATCAATTTCACCCTGGACATTAATTTTATGGTGACGATAAATTTATTCACCCTTGTTTTGGATTTAGAACAACTTTGACGCCAACCATAGTCAGGGAAAGGGTTGTGTTTTACTTGGAAATGTAAGTGGACAGGTGCTTTTTCACAAATATTGTTTTTTTTTTTTTAAATATACTTTTGCATTGATAAACATAAATGACCTATACCCTCTGCAGTGTATACATCTCAAAAGCTTAGAAACTTTTCTTTGTCTTATCTTTATAGCAAACGTTGTCACCAAACAAAGTAGCACTACAAATGGTTTGCAGAGTCTGTCAGGCTGAAGAAAAAAAAAAGAGCCAATTTACATGGAGTTGATTGGCCCCTGTGAGGCGTAGATGCTTGAATCTTAACAGGTTTGTTTTGTGTTGCTCGCAATTGCCTATTGATGCATCTGGGATCTGCGTCTCTCTGAGCTAACACCTCTGCTTTTCTCAACCGTCAGCCGCATAAAACAGAAAACCTGCCAGCCGAGCTATGATGAAACCTCGCGCAAGTGTGTCTTAACCTTTCTCTTCTCGCATGGAGGTTGTTGTTTTTTTTATGTGTTTGCCAAAAGGATTGGACGTTTTATGGCGTTTTTACTTTCTTACTTTGGAAAGAATTACCCAGTCTCGTTATAAGAGTTCCAGTAATGTATTGAAGACCTATTGGTTGCATTTACGGTAGGTGGGAAAATTGAAGAACATATATTTTTTTCAAACATCATGGAAAACAATATAGTCCAATTAAAAACAAAAGTGTAAAGGAAAAATGCATTTTTGTTATTGTATTCTATTAATTGTTCAGCCCGAGGTATTTAGATGAAATTTTAGATGAGTACATTAGCTTCGCGTATTAGATGCACAATAATACAAGCCTCTTTTCACATTTTGCTGCAGAGCTGGAGGGGTGTGGATGGTAATTGGTCTGACGGGGAGGTTGAGTTATTAGAGGAGTTTTTTATTTTAACCACGAGTACAAACTGCAGCTCTTCTCTTGTGTCTTCATACACCGCTGAATCTAATTAGAATAACTCATCAACATGTTGCGGCTTTGTTTGTCAAAGCGTACATAGATGTGCTGGAAGGCGAGAATTAGCTTTTGCGGTGCTATTAAAGAACCTTTGTAACACAACCATTACTATACCTGCTTTGAAATTATTTGTATTTTTCTGAAATAGTTTTTTTGCAGAAAACAATCATTAAATAGACTTTATGAGAATTTGGACTTTTAAGCAAAATGAGATTATCCTCATCCCCATATATGGCTAACACTATGGGTGAGAATCTTTGAATGTCTCATGATTCGATTCAATTCGATTCCAATTTGTGGGTGTGCGATTTGATTCAGAATCGATTTTCAATTAAAAACGATTTTTGATTCAAAATGATTTGATCGGCAATGACTTTTGCTTCAATTTATAGATATTCAAGGAATAGTAATGATCTACTCCAGTCTGACTCGCTAATGCTAATTAGTGCTCTACTCGCGGCACTTTTATCACTCAAAAGAACGGCTCCATGCTGCAAAAAAAATACTTTCATTGGAATAACTTGATCATGACTTTTTCCTTCTACGCTCTAATGTGGCTACAACTTAACAGTGTATCAGACCGCGAGGAACCACACTGCCCCTAAGTGGCCAAATTGGGTACAACATGAACAGCGCTCCCAATGAAGGCACACACAAACAAAGGGAAGACAGTATAAAATAATTTAAATAAAATCGATTTTGGGACATTTAAAATCAATTCAGAATCGCACTAAATGAGAATCGCGATTCTTATGAGAATCGATTTTTTGGCACACCCCTAGCAAACACTGTGTATCTTAACAACAACTGAACAAAGTATAACAAGCATCTCTGGACAACAAAATATTCAAATATCCGACAACATCGATGCTAGTTTTGCTAGCTTGTCTATGGCGTTTGGCTTTGTGTTTTAGCAGTGTATTTATTATTTTTCAAGGCCTACCAAGTATTGTGTTCTATTGCTATAAAAACATGGAACCTACCGAAAGAAAGATTAGAGTCTCTGCTTTCATCAGGACAAAAAAGTATATTTCTGTTTCCGTTTTGCAGCAATTGGCACTAGAATATTGCTAAGTTTCATCATTATTCACAAATCTGTTTAGAACTGTGGGTAAATGAGCTGTTTTCAACATTCTCTTCTACTCTGCTGCCACCTGCTGGCCGTGTTTGTAATAACTACCATTTCTTCACCCGTTCTCTGCAGTTGAGAGGCTGCATTGAAGCTTTCTGTATGCTCTAGCATAAAAAAGAAAAAGAAAAAGACGAATAAATACGTCTTTGGAACACATAAACATTTAAAATAGAATGTATTTATATGTGTTTGGGGGCAGATGAAACGTTTTTTAACATGGTCTCTTGCTGTTGTGGCAAAATTTTGGTGTGTACCTTCTGCGATAAACAGAGGTCCACTTTTTGTACAATTCTGTCATAAATTGTGTGAAAAACACTTACACAGTCACACTCACTAATTGCCCAATAACCTATTTTCTTACTGTCGTCTATTAATATACACCCATATGCCTGTGCCATTTATGATCAACTTTGTGCTTTGAAGTCTCACATCGGCGCTTTTGCTGCTTCTAAAACAGATCCTTGTGTGTTTTTTTTTTAAGATACAAAAATGGCAGCTCTCCTCTGGGACCTGTCTTGCTGTTATAATGTTATCAATTGTGTACGTTCCCAAATAAAATAAATAAATAAATATAATAAAAATACCTGAAACTATTTTCTGCCTTTCGCTTTAGTTCTTTTAAAATCTGCATCAGTTTGACGGGACCCAAAAAGCTCCTTTACCGCATACCGAATACAATGGCACAAGGCTTGGCTCTAAGCCCTGTGGGATCTCCTTAACATTCAGACTTACAGTATCCCTCCGGCTGTCTCGGCCGGCTGCCTCTCATGGGGGATGCTGTATAAAACAAGATGCCTGAGAAACCCGGCGGCCTCGCATGCTGGGATACAGCTGGGAGAAAACTGATGTTCGAGTTTTCTTCAACAGAAACAAATCTGTTGTTGGTATAGTTTGAGTCAGGCAAATGACTGTCTTACCAAATAATATTTAAAGAAGAACCTCCCCACAAAGCCTAATGTTTGTGTAACGCTGAGTGCATTATAGACATATGATAAAAAAAAAACATGAGTTATGTTAAATGTCTACCTTTTCTTGTTTGATGGAGTAAGCGTCGCAACATTACGACGATAATGCGCACGAGGCCGCCGATCAATGCGGAGGCGGAGCTCTGAAAAGCCGGCACTCCTTTGCTTTAGATGCCGTCCGCTCTCCCCTTTGCGTCCTAATGAATACAAAGTGCAGTGTAAAATTGAATAAAGTCCAAACAGCACAAATGGAAATTCAATAAAAATAAATAAATGGGGCTTTTCTACACGCCCACGGGACGTTGGTCTAATCCTTTAATTGGACAAAATGTCCTCCACATTTTCCCCCCTTCATTTTGTGATGGCTATATAGAGATAGACGGGACAAGTAGAAATCCTTTGGTGGCTAAAAATGAGATGTAACGCATTGTTCTAATTGTGCCACTTAGACAAAGCTTTGATGCGTCTTATCTTTTTACTAGGTAGGCAGCACAGTAAAGACGGTTCTCATAATAACGTAGTTAGAAAATTTATCATTTGTCAGGAGGAGACATATTATGCTGTGTTCTCACGATTTATAGCAGTTCCAAGTTGTCTTAATAAAAGGTCTTTGACATTCTTCAATCAAAATGGACAAAGGAGAGAGAATTACAGCACACTTAATATTCACTTGTCACATTCTTGTTGTTTTGGGAAGCGGTTGTCTCAAGCAAATAGAGAGTACGGCTTTTGCTTTTTGCTACCATGACGATGGGAAGCGAGCGGCTACTCAATGTTGCCAATTATAGCGAATACATTTTGTGACTTTTCCCAATTCTCCCTCGCAGATTTGTCTTTTTCTTAAAGCCCGACTGTGTAGTCCTTAGCGCCATCCAGCGGTCAAAGAACATCAGTTAGAAGCACGCGGACTACGGTGGCTCACAGAGGCCACATTTCACAAGCCTACCGTCAATTCTTATTTGCGTGAGCAAACGAGCATCTCGGGGAGCCGTTGTGAAGCCCTGACGAGCGACGTCGAAATCCCAAGCGAGCCGGAATTAGCCAGAGCAGCTAACAAGCGCGGCTAGCGGGAGTTAGTCGGAGCCAGAGCCATTGATAGAGAGAGCTTTGTTTTAATCACAGCGCTGTGGTTGGTCAACTGCTGGTCACATGACATATGGCCGAACTCTCTCTATCAACGGCTCTGGTCGGAGCCATAGGAGTGTGTGTGTGTGTGTGTGTGTGTGTGTGTGGGGGAGGGGGGTCACCTGTAGTCGAAGAAGCATCCACGCAGTACAGAGGAGCATATAGTGTCAATTTAGATGACGTTAAGTAACTAAGGTGATTATTGCCTTTCAAATTAAGAGCATTAAACTTTCATAAAATCTTGAAACAACAACCATTATTTCACCATACATTTTTCGTCTAAAATAACTTTAGAAGTGCGTAAAAAAGTGCTCAAGTCAATGGATGAATACGCCAAAGGCCAGATTTGACATTTTAGACGAAGGCAAAAAGGGATGCAAAGTAACACATTGGTATAGTAAAAACACAAACATAAAGAGGCAGCGCCGGTTCAACCTTTCATTTTCTATTCTTGTCGCTATGGCAACCATTGGCTTTTTGAGCACCCCCATCACAGCAGCCAGCTCACATGAGCACTATACCGTATTATACGGCAATAAACCCACATTCGGTGCTTTTGAAATCACATTTTCCCAATAGGTCAGCGAGAGCGAATAACGCTGAAAATGTTCAATCAAAACTATAACAATATTACAAGTTGGCCCGGCACCCGCTGCAACATACAGATGAATGTTAGCACGGCAGCTTGCAAGTAGCAGTCACGTGGAGGTGCGATGTGATCACCATGCAGAAAGTGATGGGAACGCTGGCCAATAAAGATCCTGCATGCCGTACGGTCATAAGATGTGATGGTGGACAATAAACAAGATGATGTCATCTGTTCACCCCCCCCCCCCCCCCCCCCCCCGAAGGCACGCACAGTTGTTTCACAGGAGGGATTCACTCTTGCTCCCAGCATGGCTGACCTTTTTCCACAAAGTGATGTTTAAATGTTGGAAGCGGTGCAGCGGGCATGACTGTTGAATGATTTAGGCTACCAGCAGATGGCGCTGTGATGGGGAAAGAAAGCATGTTGCTATTTGTTAGAGCTGCTCGATTATGAAGAAAATATTAATCAGGATTAATTTGGTAATAATTACGATTAGGACGATTATTAGTTTTTTTTGGTGCAAAACAAGAAAATGTTTAAATGTAAAAAATATTAAGACAAATACATTTCTTTGAAACACTATAATTCAATTTATTTTGGCCCAAACAAGATTTATTAAATTAGTCACAGTATTTTTTTTTTTTTTAAAAAGTGCATTTTTTAACAACAAATCAATTTTTAGCAACTCAAAATTTGCATTAATAATCTTTTTTTCTTTCTTTCTTTTTTTTAAATGCCAGTTTTGTAATTGTGGAGTGTTATCATTTAAATTGTAATTGGATTTCGATTAATTGCACAGCCCTTCTATTTGTTATGATTAATTTATTTAAAAAATCTAACCAAATCCTCAATTGCTCACTGAAAAACTCTTTTGTTAACGTGTCTTCTTTCGAGTGATGCGTTCAATGTAGCGTGGTTTTCTGAGATTCCCACTATACTATTTTGGGGCAGGAACGCTGCTAAAGTTGAGTAGTCACTTAGGTTTCAATATTGTTAAGCAGACTGTATACTTTTTCATATTGATTTTCAACGATGCTGTTATTTTTTAAATGGGCTCTAGTTTGCGCGAGAGATTTGTTCCTTATAACTCCTTTCACAAATGCATCTGAATGTTCCATATACTGTACGTTTGACATTTCGAATGAAAATTTTGCTTTTTATTATTATTTTACATTTTAGCATTATTATTTTATATTTTAGCATTTAGCCTACAAGTACATTCAAACATAGTTGTAAATATATTTTAATGTATTTGCAAGTTTGAACAAACTTGTAGGCTAGCTTCTAAACTTTTTTTTTTTTTTTAATTATTATTATTATTTTTATCCCCCACAAAAATGCTTCAGGGCATTAACTTGCACGTGCACAAGTACAAAATTGGGCTATTTTTTTTTTAACATTTGGTCTACAATATACCAGTATGTTAGAAAATTAAACAAACCTTGGTTGCTCATATTTTTTTATGATTTATTGTTTTTATTATTGTGTCTTTTTTCCCCCATAATACCGTCAATACCCTGTGGCATTATGGGAAAAAAGCTTACAAGTACATTCGAACACAGTTGTAAATAGATTTGAATGTATTAGCAATTTTGAACGTACTTGCAAATGTGTTTACATAAACGTATTTGCCAGTCAAAAATATTCACGCCACATTGGCAGTTCCACACTTTCCGTCCAAAATGATACCTGATATGACTTCAAAACTCACCCCCACTGTAGTAAACATTTCAACAGCACCGAAATTGCGCACTGCCCAGTATGCAAAGTGGCACCTGTGCCGAGCAAAATAGGATATTGTGCATCCAAATGACAGCACGTAAACAACAGCAAATGCTTCTGCTTCTGTCGGCATTTTAAATGATAGTTTAGTAAAAACACAGTAAGGCTAAATGTTTTTTCCATTACTAGTGGCTCATTATTGTGGATTGCCCTTGCATAAATGAGCAAGCTTTCCACTAAACCTCACTTTCACTGTTGCAGAGGAAAGTCTGTGCCTATTAACATGGCATAATGTAACACACACATTTCACTCCTAATGGAGTCTTTCTTGGCCTGCGCTCCGCTTTGCATCATCACACCTAGACGGACATCAGACATGATGCAACAGAAAACCCCAAAAGTTGTTTATGGGGACCAAAAAGTTTTCAACACACGGCAATGTGTTGAGAAGAGCTCGACTTAGCAACACTGTAGTAAATAGCACACTTAACCCTGGAGAACCCAAGAACCCTTTTCTTCTTTGGAAAATTATGAATTATACATTAAATGACTGCTATAAATTCACTGAACGCCAACATATACTGTATGTTTTTTTTTCAATTTAAACCCTTGTTTTTTTAACTAGCTCAGAGTTGCTAATTTATCAAAAAATATATATAAAACATACTCCTAGGCATTCTGCAACATGATATGAAATAGATTGACAAAAAAAACAACACAATTTTACCATCTGATGGTTTTGTTTGGATTGATTTCCAGCTCAACAAAACAGCATGTTGCCAGCCATCTTGTCACCACCACTCTGGTTCATGTAATTGCGATATTCATCCACTAGATGGCCCCATGCAGGGGTCAGAAGTGGCACTCTGGACTTTTGAAGTTAAATTTGTAAAAAAATAAAATAAAATAAAAAGGTCTTTGTTATTTGAGTAGCAGAATTTATACGGGCCAAATTTGACCCCGTGGGTTCTCTAGGGTTTAAGGTCCCTTTAAAAATGGCTGGATTAATTTTATTTCTTTTCTTTTTTTATGTAAACTTACATAGCCCTTCATACATTAGTTTTAATGGTGCTCAAAGTCCTCAGCACTGTTATTAGAAAGTTTTACACTACACGTCAAACCAATTCTCAACAAAACATAGCGAATATGCTTTAACCTTGTCACTAACTGGAGACTCACTAAATGTTTCTAGCACCTCTGACTCACGCTGCAGCATTTAAACAAGTTAATTGCATCCCTGGGCAGTGTGCAGCGGTGAATAAATATGCACTAATTGAGTAATTCCCTTAATTCCAGCTCATTTGGAATGGCGTAGGTTCCAAACAGCTCTCGGTGACATCCGGCAGAGTTGATGAGAAATTTATATTTGACCAGAGGAGTCAAAACCGCCGAGCGTACGAACGACACAAGGCTCCAATTAAACGGGATCGTAATCTCCCCAAGCGCACTCGCCCTGCCCCATACATACATTACAGGGATAAATTCAACATATACTTTAGAAGCAAAGCGCTCAGGCTGTAACCTTGAATGATACTTTGATAAGATGTTTCATGTCTACCCCTGTGAAGGCAGCCTCAAATTGCCATTGGGCCATTATTGCACTAACTGTGATCGAGGATTCATTCTGTAGTGGGGTCAAAGAAACTGATTTGAAATGTAAAATGGGTGCAATTTTATACACAAACAAAAAAAATTGTCTCAATTTATACAGTGTGAAATCTGGGCATGTTTAGTAGAACACAAACAGAAGTTTTTGCAAATCCATGTCCAGAAAGTAAAAACCCAGCCACAGTTTGGATTTAGCCATTGATGCTAGCTAGCTAGTTCTCTAGCAGGTAAACGAGCGCCATGGGAGCTAGCTCGAGCTAGCTAGCTAACACCTGGGGCTAAAGCCAAACGGTGGCAGGGTTTTTACTTTCTGGACCTGGATTTGCCACCTCTGAACACAAAGCTAATATTTTGTATAATTAGCAACATGTGGATATGCAAGTTAATTGTGCCTTCTGCCATCTAGTGGAAGAACATTTAATTGCGCCACCTGTCACTATATGTCACTGTCATGGATACATACATCATTTGTAGTACAAAATTTTTTGGGGGGCCAGTTAGGTCAGATGTCACCAATGAGTAACTCATAGGCCTGCCCTAAAAATTGCTTTCCAGTGATGGGACATTGTGATTTCCCAGGAATATTGTAGTATTAAGTTTGCTATAGCAATGAGAGCGATGCAATTCTTAACTAATGCAAACTGTCATTTAAAGTTAAATTTAAATAACTAACCAAGTATTAATGTTTTTAATTAAATGAATTAAATAATTTATTAATTTTGAATGAACTAATAATGTAATTTAAGTTCCATTTTCAGTTTATTAAGGATCAAATTACCACATGCCTTATGTCAAGTGTTTACATACCTTAAACTACGAATTAGGAAAAGTGATCATGGCGAGAGGAGGTTTAGCATAATTGCATTAAATGGCCTTAAGGTCCAACATGTCACCAGTCCAAATAAAAGAGGCATTACGCCGCGTCTCTCTCTAGTCCCGCTGCCCTTTAAGAAGCATCAGCAGGCGCTCCATAACTCAGATACACGGGTTGGGGGCGGGGGAGTTAGGGGGGGGGGGGGCACACTGGCCACTGGTCAGCCCTGATAAAGGTCTTTGTCCTTGAGAGGCGATTAAAGAGTAAACATCGCTGTGATCCTCACCTTTTGTCAAGTGACACATGAGCATTGTGCAAGAATTGTGTGTGTTTGCGTGGACAAAGTCAAGGCTGGCTGTTCTCTGTGGACACCACAGAATACACAAAGATGTGATGAAGGTGGACTGCAGGTTTTAAAAATCAAGTCACGCAATTTGACATTGCCGCTTGATCTAAGGAGATACAATACAAAAGCTCTTGGAAAAATATGTATTGGAATGGTGAGTCACTGATGCTGTAGACTCGAGGTACTTGGGTGCAGGCAGTGTGGGCTCGGTCCCCCACTCAGTCACTACACTCTAAAAAGAGAATTGTTGAACAGCTTGATAAAATTGCTTTAATTGGTAACACACAATTGAATTACGTTAATCCACAGTGACAATTATGACTTCATTAAACTTCATATATTCACTTGAATTAAATTAATCCAAAATTTATCAAAATGTAATATTAATTAAGTTAATCCAAAATTAATCTAAAGTGAATATATTAAAGTTAATGAAGTCATAATTGATTAATGCTGATATATTCACTTTGGAGTAATTTTGGATTAATCTAATTCCATTTTGTATTGATTTAATTTAATGAATTATCAGATCATTTAACTAAATATATTCACTCATTAAATTAATCCAAAATTAATCCAAAATTAATCCAAAGGGAATATATTAAGTTTAATGAGCTCATAATTAATTAAATAAAATTAATCAAAAATAAATCCATAGTGAATATATTAAGTTTAATGAGCTCATAATTAAACTAATCCCAAATTAATCCAAAGTGAATATATTAATGAATTTAATTCAATCATGTGTTACCAATTGAAGCAATTTTACTAAATTGGTCAAGAGTTCAATTTGTCATCTTAAATTGGTTCAACAATTCTCTTTTTAGAGTGTATATATGACTGACTGGCGACCAGTCCAGGGTGTAGTATAGGGTATATGAGCAGTATAGAAAATTGATAGATGTTAATAATGTAGAGTGGATCTCAGCTATTTGAGAAACATCGGGGCTGGGCCTGACCACGAGAAGCAAAAATCAGCAGTTATTTGACAGTCATTATAATTGACACAAAATTCTTTAGAATACCTCTTTTGATGTTCACTAAACAATACACATGCTTCCTTTAAATGGTGCAACATGACAAGACAGATAGATGGCTTTAGTTTGGCATATTTACATGTAAATGTACATTTCCATATGCTGACATTTTTTAAACAAATAAATATAATATATATTTAAAATAATATATGCAGTAAATAAACAAGTTATTTAAATAGACATATTGCTCGATCGTGTGATCAGAGCGGTGATCTCGTTGTTTTTTTAACTCGCTGATCACCGATCGGTAAAGCCTCGTTAAATGGGATCACGGATCTAAATGCTGTAACCCAAATATTAGTATTCATCATTTATCTCACTGCAGATGCAGTGCGTGGACGGTCAGCAGGACAGGGAACCATGTGAGGGTCCGTCCAAGAAAAGGACACTTGGGACTCGTTTCTAGTACAGCCAGCTGTCCTGTATCAGGTGGTGCGAGGGCCAGACTCAGCTGAAAGTCCAGCTGCCTCCCCTGCTGCACTAAATTTGCTCAAGATGACTTATTTTCAACTCCATCCATAAAGTCCACAACACAGGACCGCCCGATATCATATGAAATGTCAACACGTCACACGAGACCTCATTTTACCCAATGACAGGCCAGCAAGTAGACATAGATGCTAAGCAAAATGTCAGGGTGACCTCAGAACAAAAAAAGCTCAGCAAGCATACAAAAAAAAAACGAACAAGAACATGAGATGATCATTAAAAACACCTTATAGACCTTTAACAGCAGTACGTCTATTCTCTTTATTCCGCATTGGCTCATCAGTTGATGACTGTATGGTGTGTTCACAGCGGGCAACCCTTCGGCCCAGATACACAAGGTGTGAGATGACGCGGGGCAGTCGGCCTTCATTGCATCTTCTTGTCCAACATCAATTTGGCACGCGGTCTTTCTTAGTGACCTTCACTGTCACACCATGATCACTCCAACTCGTCCCTCATTTTTCATCCCTATCTTCTCCTTTGTAGACCAAGACACTGAAACCTTTTCCCAAACAATAAAGACTGACTGGTGAGTATTTTTAAATTGGAATTCACCCAATGTTCTGGTTCCAGGAACTGACTTTTGCATTAAAAGTTTGCCTTTAACTTTCCTTTTCAAAGCCTCCGTAGCACCTTGGGTCGAGAATCCCAATTAACGAGTCCTTTTTCTACTCTCTGCCCTCATGGGGGAGACTCAAAGGGGGAAAGTATTAGTCCTTTGTAAAGAGAAAATAACTTTTGACCCTTCTGATCTGTACATGTGAAAGAATAATGCTGCCTATGTGCCCTGGGGATGGCAAAAGGGTCACAGTAAGCACCTTTTTGACCACCACCACCTCCGCCGCCGTCTTCCTCACTCTATTTGTACTCATCATAAGCGTACAGAGGTACCACATCACTGTGTTAAACTTGAGACGTCTTTATCTTTTATTTTTAAAGAGGAAGTCGACCTTAAACATTTCTTGACAATAATATGTTATACGTGACCTCACTAGTCTAAACATGACATTCAGATTAATATTAGATTTGTGGAATATAAGTTATGAAGCAAAGGAAGTGTATTGCTTTCACTTGAAAACCCCCCAAAACATCCAGCATGTGAAAAAAAAAAGAAAAACACATGAGTAAAAGTTTATTTGTCTATTTATGTTGGGGGTTTATTTTTCTATTTGGGGGGGGGGGGGGGGCTGTATTGCATTCACTTCTGAGGGGGAGCTTTGTTTTTTGTGTATTTTTTAAAATATTTTTCTGAATATTTTTTGTTGTGTTTCAATTATTTTTTTTCTGTTCTTAAAAAAAAAAAAATCCGAAAAACAAGAACAAAAATTATTCAGAAAAACAGGGGAACAAATTATTATATAAAAAAAAAAAAACAGGGAAAAAATGTTCAGACAAACAGGGGAACAAATTATTTATATATTAAAAAAAAAAAAACTGGAAAAAAATGCGGACACTTTACCGCATGGAATACGCTTCCGTAGAAACTTAACTGTTAGCTTACTAAAATGATGCCGATCGATTGACATGTTCATATACTTACATGCTCCATAAAACGATAAACCCATATTGCATTAGAATGATAGTATACAGTAAAAAAAAAAAGCATAAAACATAACCAATACTGTGTGTGTTACTAATTATGGTACATAACTTACCTTAACTGAACCAGTAAGTCATATAGTTGAAGGTACGTTGGAGGTATGCGGGAAAGTGTCCGCCATTAGCGAGTCTGCAACAACAACAAAAAAATATATATACAATTTTATTTTTCCGGTTTAAAAAAAATAAAAAAAATCTGTTTTTCTGAGTAATTTTTCTTCCTATTTTTCTGAATAATTTCCCCACCGTTTTTGGAAATATTTTTAATGACAGAAAATATTCAGCAAAACAAAAAAAAATCAGAAGAACAGAAACGTTAAAAAAAAATACACCAAAAATAAAGGTTCCCAAAACATTAGTCGGAAAAACATGAGTTCATTTTCTTTTCTTTTTCCCTAAGTGAATGCAAATACGCTTCCGTGAGGGGGGGCATCCTCTATTAATATTCAAGAACCTTTGGGAACAGTTCCACTGTGGCTCTAACAGTGGAAGTGGAATAAAAAAAAAAACACAGCCATCAAAACCATACATCTCCCCCTCACGCTTAGGGTGATGTAACAAGGACGGCACATGTAGATTCGGCGCTTAACGGGAACCATTCCATTGTGTTCATCGTGTTCCTCAAGGCCGCGGGAGAGGAGCCGTTAAAGGAAGGGAAGAAAATCGATATGTTTGGAGTCTCTCCTGCTCACGCAGGTGTTAATCACAGAGTCAATCGCTCATTAATCAAGCAAGCAGCCTCCCTAAAGTCGGAGGCATATATTACATCTTACTCTTACTTGTCCACCCGACTCTTCACTGTGCTGTCAGTGCCTGGCAAGGCGATAACTAGCCCTAAATGAGAGAGGAGATAAGGGTTGCCACTGCGAAGCTGACAGGCTAAGGTGCATTACTTAAAGCACTCACACCCTTTACCTTTGTTTCCATTTATTTCATTATTTGCACATTCAGGAGGAAAAACAATCCAGTCAGCTTAATAAATCAAACGTGAAACGCGCTTGATGGATTGGGCCGAAGGGTCTCGAGAGGGAAGCTTGCTTAAGGTCAGTTTTGCCTTGTGAATTATGATGAATGTGTTTGTTTTAATCACACAGGTGTGATGTCGATACTTAACGAGCAAACGGTGCGCGGGGCTCATCGTCAACCGGGGACACGAATGCAACCGTTAAAGCACGGCAATAGTTGCTGTTTTGTCACAACACTTTTGTCACTCACACTCCTCGAACTTGCTCTCTTCTCATTCTCACTCCTCACTCTCCTGCCTATTCACTCTTCTCTCACTACTCCTGTTACTGATTACATTTATGCTGTCAAAATTATTTTCAAAAACCCGAATAACACCCCTAGGTTACTACCCCTTTTCCAACCTGAATACTTTACAGGTACCTTTAGTAACTGGAACATTCCTTTGTGTTCTGCGCATGAAAGGAATCTTCATCTACAGTACAGGAAATACTTGTATGCATGGCGGCCATCTTACGTTGCCACGTTGCGTATTCTCATAAGCCACTGGATATACTTACTTTAGGAGCGAGGAGGAAACCAACTTCCTTATTATTGTAGTGAGTGACATGAATATAATGTTTAACGGTTTTGATTTAGAAGCGTATCAAAAAAAAGGAAAATACAAATTTTGAAGGATACACGTCGCACGTTTTGACGAGATATTACGTAACGCGTATGTTTGTAGTCCTAAAGCAATGTCGAACGAGGTATGTTCGGGGGGAACGACGAAACAGAAATCTTTTGGGAATTAATTAAAGAAGCAAATATCAATGCAATTTTAGATGGAAAACAGCAAAGAATTACAAAAATCAAGAAGTACAAAAGCAAACTCATGCGACGTCATCGCACTGCGCAGTCGCTTCCTGGTCTTCTTCTTATTCTTCCTTTTAATTACTGGTAGATCACATCTCTATTGTGTATAGCGCCACCTACAGCGGCGGAGTCCCCTCTCAATATTCCCAAAAGAAAAACAGATGGAAATGGGTAATAAGTCGCCTGTCCGTTATGCGCATTTTCAATAAATTCTCTTAAAAAAATTGAAACAATTGGATGCAAACGCCACAACTGTCGCTCCAGTATTCGCTTGCCTCACATTACTCACCCTTCTCTAACTTGTACTTTTTTTTTGGTGCATTATTTTCTTCCCACTCCAGACTCGTTTATATTCTCCTCTCACTGCATTGTTCTTCTCAAACTACTCTCACTTGCACTCTCCATCTTCTCTCTCCCCCATTCACTCACCCTTATCTTTAAACAAATCGGAGAATTATAGTACATTATTCTCAAAGGCAGCCGTAAAGACAAACATAACTTTGATGAGGTGCTAGCTTACGTAGTATACTTACTGTAAACGACGGACATCGCAGTGCATACTGTATTAACAAATAACGGCGATATGTTATACGTATTTTTTTCATAGCGTACTAATCATGTGAGCATCTGAGCCCCTCTTGCACCATTCTCAAGGGGTTCACCAGCAAAGGCGAGCTGACAAATATGTTGAGAGGGAGATGGAAGGCTGATTATGAGCAGGGAGAGAAAGGCCTCCGTGTGGTGAAATCTCTTAATGTTCTTTGACCGAGAGCCAAGTCACGCTTGTGTGTGTGTGTGAGTGCGCTAACAAGCCTAGCGGAGTGTCATCTCGGCCTTATCGGGCTGCCACTCATACTTGAAGCATGTTTGTGTGTGTGTGTTCACGTATGACCCAACTCCACTCGCCATTTGGCTTTTCCGCCTTTAAGGTGTTTAGGATGAGTTTCCATGGCACTGGCTGTCAGGAGTCAGGACTGTTGATGTTTGCCTTCCAGTCCAATTTAGTAGAAGATTTCACTGTTCGTTTGACAGATCGCATTCATTTGGAGGCTGATGTTTTGGGTAGGACCAGAAATATGGGAAAAGACTTGACAGTTGTTATCTGTGTGGATTCTCAGCAATCCAGGTCATGGTAATACTAAGTTGACTTAACTGGACTCATCTTGGTTGATGAAAATTATATTTTATTTTATTTTATTTATATCAGTTCTACATTTGATGTGTGGAGTCCTCCAGTTTAAGTCACAAACAACAGCCCCCCACCCCCCCAATATATATTTATATATTTTTAAATATGTTCTATGCAGCCCAACTAGTCTAAATATGGTATTCTGGTTAACATTGCGTTCAGCCATTTTTATCCATCTCAGGGGGCGGCCATTTTGCTACTTGCTGTTGACAAAAAATGACATCACAGTTACTCAAGGCTCAGGCAACGAGCAATCATAGCTCAGCTTCAGGAAACAGGTGAGCTGTGATTGGTCGTTGCCTGAGCCCTGAGCTACGATTCCATTCGCCCATTTTTGTTTGAATTTTCAAGAAATGTGGAAATAAAATTGAACTCAAAATTCAAAAAAGAGCATAAAATTCGCCCTCCAAAAAATGAAGTTTTTACGCTTGGAGTGGGTGGATTTTGAAGCGTATCGAAAAAAGGAAAATGCAAATTTTGGCTATGGAAACAGGTTTTGCGAATAAACGCTGACAAGACCGGATACATGTCGCACGTTTTTACCTGATATTACGTCACACGTTTGTAGTCACAGAGTTTGGGGGGGATGACGAAACAGAAATCTTTTTGGAATTAATTAAAAAAGCGAATATTAATGCAATTTTAGATGGAAAACAGCAAAGAAACACTACGGTTTATTAAGAATTACAAAAGCTAACTCATACGACATCGCTTCCTGTTGTTCTTTTAAATTACTGATGGATCCCATCTCTATGGTGTATACCGCCATTTACAGTGGCGGAGTCCCCTCTCAATATTCGCAAAAGAAGAACTGTTGGAAACGGGCATAAGTCGCATTGTCCGTTTTACGCATTTTCAAGTGTGAAACAATTGGATGGAAACCTGACTATTGGCATGATCTAGTATCGGTACTGGACTTGGCATCACCGAATACATCCCTAACTACTACTTCAGAAGATGTAAAGTTGGTCACCTTTGAATCCCCCATCACTAAAAGGACAGAGAAAAAAACTAAATTCAAGTCTCACGAGATATCACTTTTCAAACTCGGGAAGCCTTTTCCCAAATCAAATCTCTTATACTCTGCTGCCACCTGCTGGCCATTTTTGTAGTAACTACCATTGCCATTACTATTCTCTTCATGTCCGTTTTGCGCATTTTTAGTAAATTTGCTTAAAAAGTTCAAAACAATTGGATGGAAACCTGACTTGTGATGCCATCTTCCGTCAACAGCAAGTGGCAAAATGGCCGCCCCCTGAGATGGACAAAAACAAATGGATTTTGCTTCATAACTCATATTTCACGAATATAATTTCAATCAGAATGTCATGTTTAGACTAGTGAGGTCACATATAACATATTATTGTCAAGAAATGTTTAACAGTGCTGGTGCCACATATTTCCATTCCTGATGATTTTTGGCTGAATACACTTTTCACTCTAATACCTTCTGAGTCTCAAATCCTGTGAAAGATTGGCACGTTGGATTCTGGAGGGGCCCCAGAGTGCTCCAGAAAAAAAATGTCATGATGTAAAACGAGGAAAGGCAAAAGAGTGAACAGATGCTAATGCGGAAATAATAGCTGTCACACAAAATGGAAAATATCTGGACTTCATTTTGCTCCTACTTGCCAAGATTCTTAGGTCATCTAATAACCTTAAAGCACTTTTCCAATGGGAATCAAAGTGACAGTGAATGGAGTGTGTCAAAAAACACATGACCTGTGCAGCATACCAATTGAGGGTGAACACTCTCCCCGCTTGAAGCACTTCAGTTATGGCTGCAAGCCATATTCTCATCACTTAGATTGAACGTCTTTGTTTAGTAAGCAAAACTTGCTTCTTTCAATCTCCAAACTTGCTAGTGAAGACATCCAATAGTTAAACTTAGATTCATCCTTTTATATGATCCCAGCAAAGGCGGGATATTGCTGCTTTGTTGTGCTCTTTCATACAGCGACACAATTTTTCCGAGATACACGTTAAGTAGCAATAACTATCAACCTCACTTCCCCTGTCCCAACATTGTGGAATTTCTTGACACACGGGTGTTTTTTTTTTTGTCTTTCAAGGCTCTGCTACTACTTTCAAAGATAGAAATTGGTGGGTCAGCTGGAATCGTAACTTTGAGGTTTTCTTTTTGGATATATGCAAACAGTAGGAGTGGCATAACTCAGGTGGTAGAGTGGCTCCCAAGTCTCCCAAGCTGAAGTTCGTTCCTCAACCCTTGTGTAACTTCTTTTTAAATAAACTAGTAGTATTTAGTTAAATTCTGTCCTTGCAAAATTGACTTTGAATTATAATATATATATATATATATATATATATATATATATATATATATATATATATATATATATATATATATATATATAATATTTTACTCTCTTCCAAGCGTAAATTTTCCTGTTTAGAGTGGGACCAGATAGACTCAGTTTAGATTAAAATTTACTCTACCGAATTTACTGTGTAGGTAAATTTTTGTTAATTAATTCTCTGCTGTGGATGTTTACGTTCTTAAACTGGTGCTTCCGACATATTACATATTTGTCAAATATATTTTTTTAACAGTTATGTTTGGAAGAGACTCTTGCGCAGGTTTTCAGATGAAATTCAGGTTTGTAAAGTGCTGAAATGACTAACAGATACTTCTAGAAGGCGGCGTTCAATCGCTTTGCATTGGAGATCAACGCCGTTTCTGGGTAGAAGATAAATATTCGGTGGTAAATCGATGAATGTCACGTAGAATATGAGAGATGGAAATGGGCAAGACGTTGCATGTTGGACAACTTGAACATAGTATGCATAGGTTCAATATAAACAGTATTTCTCTCGGTAGGTAGTTGAATGTGTGTGTCGCAATCGTAAGAAAATATATTTTATAGAAAACATAATCAAATATATGCCATAAAGTCCCTGTTGACAAGTTTATTATAGCAGAACCCCAAAACTTTTTTTTTATAGCCCTAAACTAGCTGCCTTATCACCTTGCTGTAGTAGTTTTCCCCAAAATACAGTAATGTGTAATTGCCTGATTGGCTTTAGTGTGGTTATTATGTTAAAATAATAATAATAATAATAAATTGCTTCCTTCTTCTTCTTTTTTTCAAGGTTTGGGAACTTCTACTCTACTGCTGACTTTGACAGGACTGGATACACCCCTTGACATTCTGATTTGTAAAATCTTGCAAATCAATTCAGTTTTTTTAACCGTTTGTTTTGGAGCCAGTTTATCAACGTCCTCCTGCCCTCCACCATCGTTCCACACAATTGTCAGATTATGACAATTTTTCAAAGTTCAAATGCTTTCTTTGACAGTGTCAAAAACATGCACATGGCCCTATGAATAAGTGGGAAGATGGCAGAAGGAAGAGGCGGGCACACAGGAGGGCTAACCTCAGCGAGAAGCTCCAACCTTAATGTTAATCTCCTTCATGAATTTTTCAAGTCTTCATTAAGGTTTTGGCCGTTAAAAGCGTTTTTTTTTTTTTTCAACTCTGCCCCGTCAAACCGACGGCTGATGCCTCATTCGAAGTGTTGCTTTATGTGTCTGTGCGCCTCATTTGCATAGACTGATGTGTCTTTTGATAAACTCCGCCTCGGGCGCAACTTGGAGACCATTTGTTGCCTGAAGCCTTGCAAGTAGAATATAAAGTAGAGCCATCACCATGTTGTTGTTGTATAGTATAAGTGGGTTTTTCTATATGAGAAACCCACATGAGTGTGTAAAGGACTTTTCGTTTTGTCCTTCACTTCGCCTGCTGTTGTGATGGAAATGAGATCGGCGGAGCTCCAGTGAAGTGGAAAGGTAAATATTTGCATGACGCTGGCAAACCTGCGCTACATTGCTTCCTTCCATTAGTCTGTGTCATCATGCACAACATCCCTCCCCGTCTGCTGTAATTGGCCTACAGCTCAATGCGCCACAAAGCTACACTACTATTAGTCATCAGCGCTCAATCTGCTCATGTGTGATTCCTCTGCGTGACTTTGTATATGACCTGCAGTTCTGCATTTGTCCATCAGAAATCCTGTAGGTTGATCGCGTGTAATAAATGAGCTCAGCCAGCTTCTATTGATTTGATTTCATCCAACAGTGCGGTGCAATTTCACTGCTTCCATTTCTCACCCACTTCCATTTCTCCTTGTTTTGTTTTCGGGACGGATGATTAAAGTCGCCCACGTCTCGATAAAATGTCTCAACCTTTATTCGGTGCGATGACTGACAACGGAGTGACAGTGAGAAGAATTAAACCAACTTTTGCAAGGATCTTTTAGCAGATTGATCAGCTTTAGGGCTGCACTTCTTATATATTCAAGAGACACAAGCATCTTTCGCACAGCTTAACCAAAGTTTGACCAAATCATTATTTTAGCATTATTTAACAAATTTCTTGCATTAATCAAGCAGGGTTTGTTTTTACCTAAAATGTGTTAAATAAAATGTATTTCTTATAGTGGTGTGTAAATGTGGGCATCCTTGTTCATAGAAAGAAAGAAAAAAAATCAATGAGCAGCAAAATGCCTTTTGCCCGGCCCACCATATTGTCCCCTAAATGACATGCTATATGCCAAAATAAATATAAAATAAATAGATTAAAAAATAGATGTATAATTAATATATATTTATAAATAAATATGTGTACATAAACAATGTAATATAATGAGAAAATCAAAAAGTTCAATGGACATTGTGCTGCTCCTTCTGGTATGTGGGAGAGTATAATACAAACATTGAGACACAAAAAAGAATTTAAAACTTAAGTTAGCTGCAGTAACGTTAGTAATTTTTCACAAAGGATAAAAAAATATATATGCATGTGAGTACTATTATATTGTCTGTCTATGTGTTTCTTCGCTGTCATGTTTAAATAACTTAAAGGGTTTCAACATTGATGCTATTTGACAGCCTGTCTATGGAATTTTGCATTGTTGGTTAGCATTAAGCTAAACAGACATTATTAAGATAAAAGCAAAGTGTTTTTGTTTTTTTAAATCGGTAATAGGCAACTGGCGAGTTGAGTAGCTCCTTGATTAATTTCCACTGAAAAATTGTTATTTTTAAAAAACAATTTTTTGTATTTTTTGGAGAGGGGATTATTAATATGTTTTCTCTACAACGCATATTCACAAGTGAGCACCTGCGGATTCACTTATTTGTGATTTTTTTTTTTAAATATATATTTTTTCCTTTTTCATGGAAAATGTATACTGGAGGTTTATCATTGTTTTTTTGAAAATTTGTTTACAATTTTTTTTTTTTAATTCTTATACTGTGTCCCTATAGTTTTAGTTGTAATATCACCATTCACCACAAGATGGCAGATCATTGCTTAGTTGTACTTTGCCGGGTCTTATGTTGCCCTATACTACAATGTGAGTAGGACTAAAAATGTTTTTGAAGATTTGGAATGACATGCAGGACAAACATTGTACCTCAGTAGTATCACAATTTTGAGTGAGTTGATTTTTGTGTAAAAAAAAAAAAATGCACAAAATACGTTTTTGCACGTAATGTCTGTCTCACAGGAAAGTGTCCCAACTTTCTCTTCAATAACAACTTTTAACTTGATGATGTTGAGAAAAGCCCTACAAGCTGCTTATTTATTATTGAATCGGACGTAAGTGAGGTCATCTTCGCATCAGGACGGTCAGTCGTGCGCCGCTGCTTTGTTTTACTCATCGTGCCAGTGTGAGACAAGGTTACAGCTGCACGTCTTCAAACGCATGCCGCTAAATTAGGCCTCTCGGTGCCCCGTGCGTCTTCTCATCTCTGGCGCTTTGGCGTCCTTTTCAAACGATGCTTGCGGGCGCACGCAGTGGTTGTGTTGATCTGTCGACATGTTGCAAGTCCCCGTTGTGGATATCGTCGGTTACATTTTGAAATTGGATCACCCTGAAAGCGCAATCAAGCCCAAGGAGAGGACACGAGATAAGGGACACATTGGTGGTGTCATTATTTGCTCAGTGTGATAGGCCAATTAATGGCGGAACCTGAGGTGAGAGATTTGTAATGCAGCCGCACCTTCAATAAAGTACAATGCAAAGCAGCTGAGCTGAGCCCGGATTACATTATCAGCTGTAGCAATTACATCAGGTTAATAGTATAAGGTTTTTTAAAGTAAAATACTGTAGAATGTTGCTGTATATTTTTTATTGAAAACCTTTTTTTTTTTATACAAATCTCGGAATTCACTTACAGGGTATTTAAAAAGTCTGAGCCTTTTAATTTCAAAGAAAGTATGATTGGCAAGAAGACAACCTCATCACAAAGGCGTCTCTGTCCCTTTCTGCAAATAACAGCAGCTGATTACAAATTAAAAAAGGGGCGTTCGGGGTGCCTGCATCTATTTATCAACACATGCAGATGCTTTCCTCTTTTTCGCAAGACCACGTTCTCTCCCCATTGACGTCGGTATGAATTATGAATTGTTTTGAAATGCAGAACGAGGGCTTAGTCATCTCAATTGTGATTGAAGGGAGTCTGTCATTTATAGCACACGGGAATTAAAAAGTTGAACGGGCTTTGACGATAAACTGTATGATAAACGGAAAAATAGTATCTGCCAGGATGCAAAATATGCTCCAATTATTCAAAGTGTGATACGTGCTCCGATGTGTTCAAAGGAACCCCGACTGTCATGACATGTTTGCTCTATATTATTTATTTGTTTGTTACTAAGATAACTATGAAATTCATTTTTCAAAAATCTTTTCCAGTTAATACATTTTGTAGAAATATTATTTGGACGTACGCCGCCATTGTTTTTTCAATGAAAAAAATAAATAAAAATAGAGCATGGAGCAGACACTAACACGTTAAATGTGACCTGTTTTAAGAGAAATAAAAATAAACGTCATTCTTTCATCCCGAAATTTGATGACGCAAAATGTACAGACATGGAAATATATATTTTTTTAAATCTTAATCTTTTGTACAGGTGCTATAAAATGTGTTCACACATGAGGCTAAACCAGGTCAAATTTGACCCGTGTCTACATAATTGCTCTAGATTTACAGTACTAGTGTGTATTAAATCAAGGTGGTCAACATCAAGATGGTGATAATGGTTTGGAATCTTAAAACTGAAACTATACATGCCATAAATGTGTGTATTTTTATGGCACAGTGGCAAGAATGTTCAAAATGGATTTTGAAACAGTCCTGAGGTTGTAGTAAAACAGTAATGAAAAAAAAAAATGATTAGCACATGTACTAAACATAGGTGACAAAAGTCACACAGCGGTTAGATTACAGATTAACTCTTTGACTGCCAAAAACGTTAAATAACGTTAAGTAAAATCCTACGGAGGAGCGCCAAAGACGTTAAAAAACGGGTGGAGGAAAGCCTTGGCCAGCTGTGCTGAAAGTATCAAGCAGATCTAGTTAGTATAATGACTATTTTTGGCCCCTAGATCAGAGGTCCCCAACCCTGGTCCTCAGAGACCGGTATCCAGCCTGTTTTCCATGCCTCCCACAGCCAACACAGGTGATTCATATCATCAGCTAATCAGCAATCTCTGGAGAAGGCTGATAACGATCTGAGTGTTACAAAAAGAAAAACTGTATTTGAAACATCCACACAATTGTAAATAGTACCACAGTTGCACACATTTGTAAATAGTTTGCCAAATTGTTTTGTCAAATTATTACACTGTTGAATGTAAATAAATGTATTTTGCTATCAAAAAAAAACACTTTTTCATTGTTGGTGGTAGTGTTTTACGGAAGTAAAGCACTGTTTAGGTGTTTGTGGCATCATTCATGGAAAAAAAAGGTGTCAAATTCACTAGAGTGCATGAAATAATATTGTTTCACACGTTTTGATTTCTCCGTATTTTGTTTCAAAACAGAGCATTTGGGTGAAACTAACCATTTTCTATTGTTGATTACTGAAAAACGGAATAAGGTAGAAACAAACTTTTTTCTGATGAAAGATGAGAGTCCAATCTTCCATTTGGTAGTATGTGTGTTTCCATAGTCCAAACACAAAATTTTCTGTGGACCTTGAAAGATCAGTCAAAATGCTTAAATCGGCTGGCACCCACGGCATCCCTTTTCTGAAAACGTCTGGCAGTCAAAGAGTTAATCATCCATTTATTAACGTCATATATGCTCTTCATACATTTTGAAAAGATCTGTTGTTCATAATTTGAAATGGACTATTATGAAGATATTGTTGGCCCAACTAAGCCAAAATTGAACATATTGTGTGCATTGGAAAATAAGAATCCATTTTTGTGGGAGCACATGTGCCGTTACAGCCGCACAGCGCTGCCAAATGCCGTTGGACATGGATTGAACAAATGTGCCAAAACTGTGAATTCTGCCATCCTGAACTAATCTAGCACTGCTGTACTCAACCAAACACAAACTTGTGGTGCATCTAATGACAGGATTACCTATATGCACAAATAAACCCCAAGCATATTTTTCATTTCAATAACCCTTCCACTTGATTCAAGTAACCATCTGAATGTCATCTAAAAATGCCCTGAAACCATAAAAGTGCCACATCTATAAACCGAGCCGAAAGGCTCAGCCGGGATTTGAGCTGGAAAATAGAGCGCTGAACCACAGCAAAAAAAAACAAAAAAAAACACCCGCACACAAAAAACAAAAAAAAAAGCCCCCCCCCCCCCCTCCCACTGCCATCTACAGTTAATACACCACAAACATCATCTATAAAATGTGTCACATTTTGTAGAGAGGGCGCTTTGGAAAGAGTAGTTGGGCAACTGTAACACCCATCATTCCTCATTTCCACACTGCTGAGCAAAGCACACTGGAGGAGGCCAGTCGGAGCAGCGAGGTAGGAGGTCTCCTTGTTTCCCCCCCACCCCTCCTCTATCTCCACAAGCATTTGTCTTTATGTCACATGAAAAATAATTCAATATGAGCCTGAGTTATAGTGGTGGACATTTGCTAGCCCGTGCTACATTTTTTATAGCCAGAAAGAGGATTTTGCCCTACGTTAGTGTCTTCTCTAACCTCTCTAAACTATCCACATAAAAGACCACTTGGACAATAAAGCAACCTGCAGACCAGCTGCTCCCCAAGTATCCAACAGGCTTGTCCACTTTTCCGGCAGTGGACCTTAAGGACAGGATTGACAAATCAGGGAACCCGTTTAAGTTAAACAATGTCTCTAAATGATGAATTGATTATCAAAATGGTGGTCGATGAATTAGATGGTCGATTAGTAAACGTGTCTTGTTCCCTCTACTGAGCAACGATCTACTAGAAACTTTCAAGGGACCTTTTGTTGTTAGTTTACATTTGATGTAAGATGTAGCTGGGTATCATCATATTTTTATTTATTTGCAATTTGTGTTGTTAACCCATTCACTCCTAGCCATTTTCACTGAAGCAACCCCCTTCGCTCCCGGCTGTTTGACTGATTTTGCAAGGCCCACAGAATATTGTGTTCTATTGCTATAAAAACATGGAACCCACCAAAAGAAAAATTAGTCTCTTTTGTCATCAGGGAAAATAATTCAATCTGTTCCTGTTTTGCAGCAATTAGCATTAGAATATAGCTAAGTTTCATCATTATTCACAAATCTGTTTAAAACAGTGGGGAAAATAACTTTTTGCAACATGGCCCTGGTTGATCTCTTACGCCTTATCTTATCTCTTTTTTTTTTACGTATAAATACGTTTTTGGGACCATGGTAATATTTAAAATATAACGCATTAATAGGTTTTTGGGAGCAAATTAGCTAAAGGGGAAGTCAACCCCCAGCCGTTGTCTGAGCCCTGACCAACTGTGATGTCATCTTCAGTCGACAGCAAGTGACAAAATGGCCGCCCCCTGAGATGGATAAAAACGGCTGGATTTTGTTCCATAGCTCATATTAAACAGAATGTTATTTTCAGACTAGTGAGGTCACATATAACAAAAATTTAAGGTTGACTTCCCCTGTAACTGGCTACTTGTCCTGTTTGATCCTAATTTGGACAAATTATACCAAATGGATAGATGGATGTTCCAAATCAAGCTTGTCTAAGCCATGATATGCCACATCTATGACAGGTCTCTTGCATGTAAATCCCCTGCCAGATATTTATTTACTATATTACCAGAGGGTAAGGCGATTATCCAAGCTCATTTCCATTGTGGCGTTAATTGCCAAGTACTTAATTAAAATGCACGGCGATTAGAGTGCATGCTATCCCTCAGGGTGTATGGTTGCTGACGTTATGAATGTTTGATTGCGATGCCAGTGTAATAAGTGCCGGCATGTCTCAGAGGAATACGCAGTACACATCGCTTATAGTTCCTTTCAACTTCTGGCGCTTTGGGAATTGGCTGTTTTATGCGCTGTCACTGATAACCAATGAGGTGACCAATCTATTTAATTAAAGCATGGGGGATTGGCTGGCGTTTTGCAAAGCAAACATGGTTATTAACGTTTTATCGCCCAGGGCAAGGGGGTTAAATAGGCAGGATTGGTGGACTGATTTGAAATGTTACACTGCTAAATTGAAAACAAGAGGTTGACTTGATGTGAGCACGTTTTATCTATCTATCTATCTATCTATCTATCTATCTATCTATCTATCTATCTATCTATCTATCTATCTATCTATCTATCTATCTATCTATCTATCTATATCTAAATATCTAGCTAGCTAAATTATCTTTCTAACTCTATCTCTCTGGATCCATCCATCCAGCTAGCTAGCTAAAGCTAAATATCTACAGTATCTATCTAACTATCTAGCTAGCTAAATTATCTTTCTATCTCTCGATCGCTTTATCCATCCATCCATCCATCCATCTATCTATCTATCTCTAAATATCTAGCTAGCTAAATTATCTTTCTATCTCTATCTCTCTGGATCCATCCATCCAGCTAGCTAGTGAAAGATATTATAACATTTTTAATACCTAATTTCATATATCAACTATTGTTACACATTATGAACATTCCAATTCTTTATATTTGTCGAAATATTTCGTGTCCTGTGCAGAGCAGATGGTGTTGATTTCGGTATAATCTGACCTAAACTGGGTCATACTATTTAGTCTGAAAAAGTTCCTTCTCAGCGCTTGGTGCGAAAACACATTTCGGTCTTGAAAACAAAATTTGCTTTGAAATAACACACACACACACTCTTTACTTTCTTCATCAGTCACGGCCACCGTAAATTTGGTTCAACTTGTTTGTGAGATTTTGCTATGGGAAAATCATTCAACTATATAACACATTCTGTCTCAAAAACATCCACCTGACCTTGTTTACGCCATCTGCTCACAGAAAAGTACCAGAGAGTATGTTTAGTCTACAAATGAAAAGGAGGAGGTCTTTTTAACTATAAGAAGCTATTGTACACGTAGAAGAGCACATTTGACACTCTGAAATCCCACGTTTTTTAAGTGATGTAATCGGAAGCTGTTATCTGTCCAGAGATTCTCTGTTTTTTATTAAATCATTTTTGCAAAAGGTGTATTTTTCTTACATTAAACCTATCTTCATTTTTGGAACACGCAAAGAGGACAAAATTCCTTTATTCCTCTTCACTAGCTAAAGCTAAATATCTACAGTATCTATCTAACCATCTAGCTAGCTAGCTAGCTAAATTATCTTTCGATCTCTCTATCGCTTTATCCATCCATCCGTCTAAATTTGTGTTTGTGATAAGTAACATTTTGACTCGGTGGTTGATTACTTTAGAGCAGTAGCAGGAAACAGGTCACGTTCAAAGTCTCAAGTCATGCTGGTGTTTGCATTGTTTCGACATCAGCTTTAATTATCATGTCTTGATAAATGAGGCCTTGTGGTGTTTTTTGCATATGACTAGATTATTTTAATTAGGATACACACATTCTTTGTGTTTCGCCAGATAGTTTCCAAACTTTTTTTTTTCCAAATGGCTGCAGAATAGACTCGAGCAGATGGCATGGCCCTTATGAAAGCACTTTCCCCATTCTTCAGTCCACTGGCAGTGTCACATTTTTCCACTATAGCCAGAATCAGCAAACTGGTGTCGGTAGCTGAACAACAGACAAGCTCAAGGGTGCGCAAATAGTACGACAGCATGTACTGGAAATAAAAACAAAAATTGGTGAGTTGAAATGCGCATTCACCAGATGCTATGTACTTTTTATGCTAATGTTCTCTTTTATGCGATTAGATCAGCTACCATAAACAATTTTTATAACAAGTAATATGCTGCAATTAGTCAGAAATGTGTTATTAATTTTGTAAAGTTAAAACAATTGTAGTTATTCTTTTGCTTATGCAAATGCACGTCACTAAAATGAAACAATGTTGTATAAGTATTGTACATCTATTTGAGACGTTGGTTTTATTGAATCAATCAATTGATGTCTGGCATCTATTATAGCGGATGGCTTTTATTTTGTGGATATTACTTTATACATTTTACTCGACTGTAAACTTTGTCTTTAAATATCGCTACAGCCTTCATGGAGTGGTCTATTTGAGATTTGGCATTTATTTATTGAAATGTCCTACACACCCAGCACTTAAAGGGATACTTGACTCATTGAGCCATTTTCAGCAGCAAAATAAGTAAATATTTTATCCAGAATTAATTTGGCAACTTCATTATTTTTCATATACAATTAATACATTTAAAAACAATGTTTCCACTTGCTGTCCATGGTTGGTCGTTAGCTACTTTCTCAGCTCGGGTGATGTCACCTTCAGTCGACAGCAAGTGGAAAAATTAGTTTTTAATGGTATTAATTGTACATGAAAAATAATGAAGTTATCAAATTCATTATGTACAAAATATTAACTTTTTACTGCTGAAAATGGCTCAATGAGTCAAGTATCCCATTAAATGAGGTGTGGCATCTATTGCGGAATAGGCTTTTATGATTTTTTTTAAGAATATTCACTTTATTATGTTTTGTCTGTTACCAGTACTCCACTGTAAACGATATCTTCACAGACACCCACAACCTTCACACAGGTTTCAATCTGAGGTGTGGCATCTACTTATTCAAATAGAATGACATCTATTATTTATTCAAATATATGCCACACCCAGCAAATAATTAATGTGCATCACATTTTTTAGACTATTATTTATTATTATATATAATAATCAATTATATAAATACTTCAGCTTTTTAGATGCCTGAAGTCTTAGGAGCAGCATCTATTAAATGTAAGACATTCATTTCTTCAAACAAAAAACACCTCCAATTATTTGAGGCATGGCATCAATAAAAGCTGGCACCTTTTTGTGATATTTATTATACACTAGGCATTATTTTTACAATAATGCTTTGCTCTCTAGGTTTACAGATGCTTAAAGCCGTTAACGCCTCGGCTTCTATTTGAGATGTGGTGTTAATTTATTCAAATTGATGATGCACCCAGCATTTATTTATTTATTATTATTATTATTATATATTATATGTTTTACATATCAAATAATGTTGACATCTATCTGAGATGCGGCGTTTATTTATTCGAATGAATTATTATTATTATTATTATTTTCAAAAATGATTCATAAGTGTAGACTATTTAAGCCAATACACTATATAAATGCTGTTCCCCAAAGTTGCCCCATTTAATAAGCGTCTTTAAACCATGCCATTGATGGCCGTACAATCAATACCGAGAAGGTTATGTATCAAATGCTGTGCACTTCAAACCTGTGTTACCATGCACACAAGCAGCGCATGCAGCAAGGCTATTAGTGATTTACAAACATTTACATATTGATGATGCCACCCTCTGGGCTCTCTGGAGTCCAACGCACTAGATGAGGCTAACTTGCGCTTTAAGCATGTCAGCAGCCTGCCTGCTGCTTTAATGGTCGACTCAATGTTGCACTAATAGCTCATGTTCTTCGTCCCCCTCCTCGGGGACTTGACAAATGGAGCATCTACGGTATTGGCAAGAGAGTTTCCCTTCTAACCCCATTGAGTCTAATTTTGCAGATCCATATTCTCCGGGTTTACCTTCCATCGGTTTTCTGCCTCATTGGCTGATCCTCGCCGCTCAATCTCACAGTAAATGTTACCTTGCTCTCTAAGGTTTAAAATGACACCGGTACGATTGATAACCCTGGTAGCATGCACCATAATATAGTGGTAAATGTTTCATCAACTCACCCGAAGTCAAGTTGAGATCATTTCCAAACAATTTTGATGAAGTGAATACATTGAATGTAATTTTACAAGCGAGGGTCACAGGTTAGCTAGAGGCTTTTCCCAGCTAACACTTGCTAACCACTCATTCACATGCCGCACAAAATAAAATAACTAAATAAAAATGACAATGCAGACCTTTCTCTGCATCATCGTGCGAAGCAGAGGTGGCAAATCCAGGTCCAGAAAGTAAAAACCCTGCCACAGTTTGGCTTTAACCTCAGGTGCTAGTTAGCTAGCTCAATAGCATTTACCTGCTAAAGCCAAACTGCGGCAGGGTTTTACTTTATGGACCTGGATTTTCCACCTCTGTTGAGAAGTTTAGCACCCTACTTTCTCCGACATCAATCGCACAAGGAGCCTCACCTGCCTGTCGCACCCTTACTGCGTTCGCCCAATGTGTTACTTTATGTATCATTGCTGATTCATAGGGTGGACAAAGTTCATCATTTGTAATGTACATTAATAAAAGTGAGTAATAGATTAAAGTAATTAATGAAGCATGAAATGGTCAGTGGTGAAAAATGTATGTCTCACAACTAGAATCTTCCATCACGCTGCGGTTCCTCCTCTAACGTGCACAACATTTTAATTAACACCTTGTGTTATTTATTCTTAAGCATCCCTGGGTCCCTTGAAAGACGCTGCAGGAATTTCTGCCCTCTTCACAAAAAAGTAGCAAAAAGTCTTGACTTTTTCTCGGAAATGTTCCTCCATTTTATTTATATAGACTCTAAAAAGCAAAACAAGACGGCCATGGCTGACGCAAACGCTGACAACGTCATTGCTCCATAATGGTCTCTTCTATTGCGGGACTGAAATGACTCATAGCTTTTCAATTAATATGCGTTAGTTTCATTTTTTTTAATCAGTACGTTCTCACCTCGCCGCTCATATTCTGACACTCCATTCGACAGAAGGCAGACCACTCTATTTGCAGGCATCCTGTTTGATGAGAAGTGGGGAGGGGGGGATCAAAAGAAATGAGACAAAGTAAAAAGACGATGGGGTGGTCGCTGTAGGAGTGAAAATCAGGGAGCGGGAAGTCCAACAGCAAACTCAGAGCCGGTTTACCTTGTTTTTTTTAAATGCTAAACTGTTCAAGACCAAATTTATGTCTTTTTCCTGAATTACGCTGACATAAAATGGAGGGCCACACACCTATTTGGTTGTAGAATGCAATTTAAATTAACTGACAAGTTCACCCTGATACAGTATTTTGAGTGTCAAGTTGACATGTTAGAAGTTTTAAGTTAAGTAACTTACTCCATGAGGCGACTTTTTTCTGTACAGATGTACACTCACAAACGCACTCACACACGTTAGTAAGCTAGCCAATAGCAGCACGATAGAGATATTAATATTAACCCTTATTTCCCTCATTAGCAAGTAGCAACATGATTGAGGAGCAAAAAAAAAAGCAGACTAGCAATGAAAATAATGTGTTGGTGTTGAGTGGTAGAAAGTAAGAAACTTTTCACATATCCTGGTAAAAGTAAAGAACACTTTCACTCAACTAGACAGACGTACCCTCTGACTGGACTCGAGGTGGACGACGCGAGTGCTTGTCAGCGCTTGTAAACAAAAGGTGGGCGGGGTCAAGGTGGATCAAACCATTTTCAATCAAATGAGGGGTGTACTGTATTTTTGTTGTTTTAATATTACTTTTAAAGTCGATGGTTTATATATATTACAGATATAAGTTTCTAGCTTGTTAAAAAGAACACACAGTAAAAATATATCTATTCTATTCTCTAAAATTTGGGGGGTGCTATGAGCTAATTACGCGTCTGCATGCCAATATCATTCATTTGTAGTGTGATTTTCCAGAAGACTCAAAAAACACACAATGTTCTTGCTCCATAATCCGTTATTTGAAGAAGAAAAAAAATAGCAACAAACTTGCTAAATTGGCAAATTCATTTCAAGTCTTGACGAAAATTAATGAAACAACTAAAATTGAAAAGAAAAAAAACATTGATGTGAAATAAAAACGAGAGCGCTTTTGAAAAAAAAACTAACTGAAGCTACATTTCACATTTATAAAGCTAAATATAGTCATAATAAAAATGTATGTTTTCCTCTTTGTCAATTTATTTCATACTTTAGCTTTCCTGGTTAATTTTAAATGTGTTTATTTCGGTTATTACTGTTCGGCCATACAGAAGAATATACAATATCGCTAACGTCGGGCCAAAACCTTGTTCCTCCAAAATCTTCACGTTTCAGGAGACCCAAAAACAGCATTGGTTTTGCTCAACCATTTTCAGAGCAAGCCGTTTTCAACACTTTACCTTGGTCAATAATTTATGATAACGGCACCCACAAGTGTGGACTGACCCAAGTCACTAATTATGTTGCTAATGACTTTTTTTTTTAATTATTATTAAAAATGGGATGCAACTCCTGTTATTTTCTTCTATTCGGAATACATATTTTGTTTGTTTTCATTAAGAATGAATTTGAGTCCTTTCCAACATTTTCTGTTATTTTCTCATCAATGCAAAAATTGATTTGAAAAACTTTTGTAGCTCTGATTTTTTTATGGTCTGCTCCAGAGTCAATAATAAAAATGTGTCCTTTCTCCAATATAGTTTTCTACTGTTGTCAGCTTGTAAAAAAACTATAAACATCAAATGCCTTTCTTGTATGTCCCACGCAAACACACTTTTTGGATTCCATCAACGTGACCAAATTTAGTGAGGGGGACGCAATACTTTCAAGGTAAGTCTCTTTTATCCCTCAGCTGAGTCAACAATCTCCTCGGAATGCATTAGAGACTCGTCAATGTTACCCCTCGCTTTTAAAAAATATCAGCTCAGCTATTTTTTTTCTTCCTTTTTTTTTGTTTACCTTGGGCCATCCCTTGTTGGCAAAGGCGTTCTCATTAAATAACTTCCATAGCAGAGGTGAAAACAAAGAGTAGTTGATGGGCAATCTTCGCCCTCCTCTTGGGATCCTGGAGGTTTCAAACACGAATGTTGACTTATTGATCGTGTTCAGCTTGGCAGATTTAACATGTGTTGCGGCGAAATATTGTTAAAGGAACATATGATGGGGAAGACGTGACATTGGATGGGTTTTGTGTGAGAAGGGAGAGAATTTGAAAATGTCTTCTTTTTTTATTTTTTATTTTTTTTAGCTCCATTGACTTCTGTCTGCAGGGTATTTGAGATTATTTGAACGGACTGAAGGTCACTGGTTTTGTGACTCAGGTCTTCCTCCAAATGGACCATTTCCCGACGCGGTGTCTATACTGGACCGTAGATATCTGCCTTCTGTGTGCACCTCTGGCCCTCTTTGGATTATCTTTTCCTAGCTGGCCTTTCATTCATTTTACTGCCCGTGGCCTCACTTCTCTAGATTTAGCAATACAAACTGCAATATTACAGATGAGCACACACACATGCAGTCTCTCTCGCTCTCTCTTTCTCTCTCTCTTTTTCTCTCTCTCTCCCTCTTTCTCTCTCTCTCTCTCTTTCACTCTCTTTCCCTTTTTCTCTCTATCTCTTCCCTCTTTCTTCTTTCTTTTTTCCCTGTCCCTTTCTCTCTCTCCCTCTCCCTTTCTCTTTTCCTTTTTTATCTCTTTTTTATTTTTTCCTTTTCTTTTCTTCTTCTTTCTTTTTTCCCTTTCTCTCTCTCTCTCTTCCTTTTTTTATCACTTTCTACTTTTTCCTTTCCTTTTTCTTTATTTTTTCCCTTTGCTCTCTTTTTCTCTCTATTCCTTTTTCTCTCTTTTTTCCTTTCTCTCTCTCTCTCTCTCTCTCTCTCTTCATTTTTAATCTCTTTTATTTTTTCTTCTTTCTTTTCTCTCTCTCTTTCTCCTTTTTCCTTTTTATCTCTTTTTTATTTTTCCTTTATTTTTTATTCCCCTTTCTCTCTTACTTTTTTTTTATCACTTTTTTCTTTTTTTCTTTCTTATTTCTTTCCCCCCTCTCTCTCCCCCTCTCCATTTTCTCATGTGAAAGACAGTTAAATTAAAAGTAGCTTCCTAAAATTAATACAAGGACAAGATTTTGGATAGCATAATTTAAAAAATGCTTTTAAAGACCTGAGTTATAGGTGTGAGGAAAAAGAGCAGTTTTTAACCTGTATTTTAAAGCATTTACATTTACTGACTTCATTTATATTGGCAGCTTATTTCATTTGCATGCAGCTTAACAGCTAAATGCTGCTTCGCCGTGTTTGCTTTGAACTCTAGAATGGCAGAATAAGTTCTGATCTCTTTATCCTGATGCTCTTTCGAGGACAATGCCCTTCACTCACTCACTCACTCACTCACTCACTCACTCACTCACTCACTCACTCACTCACTCACTCACTCACTCACTCACTCACTCACTACATTTGACATCTGTCTTTTCATAAGAAATGTGTGGCGCAGATGACAAAGATGCAAGTGACTGCCTGTGAATGCTGTGCCGCTTTGACATGTTTGTCATCTTGTGCCAACATTTACTTGGCGTGAGTTACTGTCAGCCAACGGGGATCTCAGCTTGCTTCTTGTGACTTTTAACACTTGCGTCCTCTCATGTGAGCTAAGTTTATGACTGACATAAATAGATGCATAAATTCAATTAATTGGACCAGTGGGCTTGAGTCGTCCACAAATTTCGCCTGGCAGTGTGACGGCGCATTCTTTAAAACAAAAAAAATGCAATGCAAGCAGCTCTGTTTACCCACGATATGTCTGCTAGAAATGTTAACATTGATAAAAGACTTTTTGTTATTTTGTAGTATGACAAGTGAATTGTGAGTAAGCTCACTCCTCACCTCGGGAATCGTGGGGAAGTTAAAAAGATTCAAAGCAAGCTTTGTGTGAAATGCGATTGGAGGGATAGTCAGTAGTCTGCTTTTGCATGTAGGTCTCAATTTGTTTTTCCTCGTGCAGCTGAACTAGAATAATGCGATGTTGTGAAGGAGTTGAACTCTTGCTGTGTCAGGGAATGTGTGAGGCTAGCTTGTTAGGAACTGAAACTCCTGCAGGCTAACACATTGCTTGCACAATTTAGGGGAAAGTATCCCACAGAAAATCGTGGAAACGGAGAGAATCAGTTCATAAAAGTTTTAACACCTGTACAGGACATGTTCTAAATATATATATGTGTAAGAAGTGCTACTTAAATGCTAGTTGGTAGCATTATGAACAGTACTGATTTATGATGAGCCTCATGATGGGTGCTCATGATTTTTTTTTTAATGTCCAGGCTTATTCTGTCCTCTAGTGGTTAAAAGGGAAAATACAATTCTTTCTTCCACAGGAAATTAATCCTCAAATGAATCCTGTCAGGGACGACATTTTCTCATATTACATTTTAAAATCAATCGTCACTGCTCTTCTTTGTGTCTTTCTCTTTCTATCCATTAAAAAAAAAAGATTTAATAGAGAGCATTCAAGCACTTCTCTCTTTATTTTTACTCTCTCCTCCAACGAACGAGGCTCGCTCGGTTACACCTTTCTCTCTTTTGCGCTCATGACATGCGCAGTACACAAAACACTTCAGCATGTAGACTAAAATACAAAACCAAAATTAATTTACAAAGCAAATATAAGTCAATTGCAAGTAAATAAAAATACACATTTGCGAACAATGAAAATGGAATGGATACTATAATTTTTCCTGGTATGTCCAGCAAAGTAATTATTTCTATAAAGTAGGCTATAGCTGTTGGTGATGCTTAAAAATTGTAGTTATACCGTAGACCCCACTCTATTGCATTTTCCAGGTTAGCGATCCCACTATTTCACATATTTATTTATTTTTTAAGTCGCTATTTTGGTCTACCTCTCATGTGTATTAGGTGCACTGTAACTCCACTTTAGACCACTAGATGGAGGCATGATTATTTAGTTTGCGACGTTGTAAACTTGAAAGAAGAACGAAACCGGAAATACTGTAATTCAGCACGGCCTAGTTATTTTGGAACATTATTGAATGTTATCTGCTGTAATCCTATTTTTTTTAAAACTATAGAAAGAGACGACTATAGATAGATTTTATAATGTGCATGTTTTGGCATGATTATTGATGTATATTGTGAGATGATAAGTTTGTTAGTTTGGAAAAGTTGGATTTGTTATCTGTAAATGCCATTAAAAAAAACATGCCTTTAGCTTAGAGTATTTCAATGTTGCATATATATTGCAAGGGTGGTCTGGAACGGAACCCCCACGTTGGAGGTTTAATGTGCTTCCAAAACAGCATCACTTTCTTGTTTTCATTATTTTTTATTATAGACTAATGTGTGTGACTTTACTTTGACTGAGCACGGGAGTTAAGAGTTTAGCGCACTTTGATTGCAGCACTCCCACTCCAGTGGAGTTGATTGGCGTTTCATTGGGTCCCGGGTCACTTATTGGGGTTAATTAGCGCTACTTGTCTCACAGGTAGGATCCCTAATGGCCGTCAACCAACTGCCACTGTTTACATTTTAATGATTTTGTTCCGACTCATTAATCCGGAGTCACTGTTTGCGTGGCTGTGCACGATGGGTCGCATTCCTCACTTGTGTTTGCCAAGTCAAGGACAAATACGCGAGTAGCACATCAGTAGGCCGCTCAGTTGTGCCCATTTTTCTAAAGTTTTCACGCAACATGAAACTGTCACGATTAGACACAAAAAAATGTGAAAGCCTTCTATTATAGATTGAAGCAGCCATTTTGGCCATTTCTGGTCGTAATTGAAAAATGCACTTTTAAGATTTGGTCTCTGCTGCTTAATTTGATGCTAAATTATGGAAACTGTGTGCTACAGATTCACCTTTGGTGACTTCTTAAGTGCCATCTGTGAATACAACGTAAATGGTAGGGGTGGGAATCTTTGAATGTTTCACGATTCGATTCCGATTTTTGGGTCTGCGATTCGATTCAGAATCAATTTTTGATTAAGAACTATTTTTGATTCAAAATGATTTGATTGACAATGATTTTTGCTTCAATCTATAGATATGCAAGGAATTGTAATGATCTACTTCAGTCTGACTTGCTAATGCTAATTAGCGAGCTACTCGCGGCACTTTTATCACTCAAAAGAACGGCTCCACACTGCAAAAAAACAACTTTTATTGGAATAACTTGATTGTGACTTTTTCCTTCTACTCTCTAATGTGGCTTCAACTTAACAGTGTATTAGACCGCGTGTAACCACACTGCCCCTAAGTGGCCAAATCGGGTACAACATGAACAGCGCTCCACACACAGACAAAGAAAGGCAAGACAGTATAAAATAATCTAATTAAAATCGATTTTGGGACATTTAAAATCGATTTTGGGACATTTAAAATCGATTCTGAATCGTACCAAATGAGAATCGTGATTCTTATGAGAATCGATTTTTTGGCACACCCCTACTAAATGGCATACAACCCATAAAAATCCACGATAATTGACGACTGCGTGAAATTTCATAATTGCTCATAGATGCCACAAGATGTCATCCTGGTATTTCGCTAATTAAAAAAAATAATACAGTTGATCTGTCATGCCTATTTATTATGGCGGTAATTCCATTATCGACCACTGCATGGCAGCACACTATTGTTGTTTGACATTGTAAATTTGAAAAGAGAAGAATGAAAACAGTAAGTATTTAAGCTTAGCCTAGTTTTTTTTGCTGTGGATTATTGAATATCAAAACCTCTTCCATCCTGCTTTTCACGCCTACAGAAAGCAACACCTGTAGGTTCAATTAATAAACTGTATCTTTGGCCGTAATTATTCATGTATATTATCACATGATAATTTGTTAGCTAAAAATAAACACGTCTCGGATGTATTTAAATAGGATATTAGGTACAAGGGGGTTCATGTAATTGAAATGTAATTAAAAAAGTAATGCAACACATTTAAATATTTTCAAGATATTATGTAGGGCTGGGCAATGTGGCTTGAAAATAGAATCTCAGATTTTGACCACAAAAATTATTTAAATATTTATTTTTATTTTTATAGAATATTAATTAATTAATTTATTAATTTATTTGCTTATTTAATTGAGTAAATTAGCTGTAGTTCTAGTAAACAAATGGTTGTTGTCTGAGGCATGGTTGAGTTTTACCACAGGATGGCATTGTGGTACAACAAACAAACACGAGCTGCATTATTGCCTGACCTTCAGTTCTGCACTCAGACTGAAGAAGGTTTTTTTTTTTAAGGCTCTATTGGTGCTCAGCCAGTTAGATGAGGCAGAAACTTTTTTGAAAGGATATTTAATTTAGCAAGAACTCTCAAAGCCAAACATCAGTCGTCCTTCCTGGCGCCTGCCTGACAGCATTTTGACAAATTTTGCAGTAAACAAACTCTGGAGAGAAAAACAAACATGGCCTCGTCGTTGGGCTCAAGCGCTAATGGCGCCCTGCGCGCAACAGCCAGAATATTCAAGGGTATCGGTTTAAAAAATGATAAAAGCTCTCGGTGGCAGACGGATGACCAAGAAGAATTGATACAGCATTTACAGATACAGAGTGCTTATGACTGAAAATCAAGAGGAACCTCGACATGAGAAAAATAAATAAATCATTCTCGACAACAAGCTTCTGACATTTTTTTTTTAAATTGAGCATACCTTAAAAATAAACTTTCTTAATTTTTAAAATTTTTTTTATTCAAAACATGACGAGATGACAATGACCTGTTCATGGCTTGACCTAAATCACTTAAACTGTCTTATGGAGGGCATGAATGAAATCATTAGGATTCCCGATTACATAATATAACACTCATTCTTGATTATTGATATGTTATTCGGATTTTTTATTCATTTGTCATTTATCCATCCATCTTCATAACTGCATATTCCCCACTAGGGTCGCGGGGGTGCTGGAGCCTATCCCAGCTGGCTTCGGGCAGTAGGCGGGGTACACCCCGAACTGCAGTTAAAAAAGTGTAGTTTTCATATCATTTATCTTTCAATTTCCTTTATTAGCATTCATCTTAGCATTCAGCTATTAGCATTCAGCTATTAGCATTCAGCTTCCGGCATTCCCATGCAATTTCTCCAGAAATTGCACTTAGTCTAGTTATAAAATGGAATATCTATTCATCTTAATTAGCATTTATTAAAATGTACTGGTGGTAACAGGAGTGGCCACAATATTTTAGTACATACTGAGATTTAATATTGGAAGTTTAAGCAACAATTTTACTTTCACCAAAATAAATAAATAGTTCTGGCTTCTTTTTTTTTTTTTTTTTTTTACACTTGAACTGAATCCCCCCCCCCCCCCCCCCCACAAAAAAAAATGTGATCTGTAATTTACATTTTTTTTTTCAAATTAATTTCCTACCAAAATAATGAGACAGTCATTATAAAATGGAATTTCTATTCATCTTAATTAGCATTCTTTAAAATGTACAGTACTGACAGAGACTGGTAACATGAGTGGCTACAATATTTTAGCATATAATGAGATCCAATATTGGAGGTTTTGGCAACAATTTTACTTTCACCAAAATAAATACATAGATAAATAAATAAACAAACAAACAAATAAAAAGTTTGGGCTTTATTTTTTACATTTGAATTGAATTCATTTGTCAAACAATTATGATATCTGTTATTTCTATTTTTTTCCATTTTTATCAAATTAATTTTCTACCAAAATAATGATAATATTTGTAATGTATATATTTTTCATTTAAATGTAATGAATACATACACAGTATATATTATAGTTTATTGTATTTCTAATAAATACATATCACTAATTAATAATGAAATTGGATGGATGGATGGATGTATAGTATTTATTTATTTTTATTTTTTACTTAATTGTAAATTTCTGGTTGGTCTGGTCTGTTTTCAGGAGTGAATAGCTCTTCATCGTATCTAATTATATGAAATAAATATAAATACATTTTGTTTTACTTTTTTTTTTCTCTCCAATAACTCATTCACTGCCCTTGACGGCTATAGACGTCCAAAATTCATTTAAATGTGTTTATTTAAACTATTTCTATTAAAAACCTAGAATTTTTTTTTTATTATTGTAAATTTAGAACAGATATAAGATTTGTGATTAATCGTTAATTATATATATTTTTTTAAATAATCGCCTGACAGGCCTAATTTAAAAAAAATAAAATAAAAATAAGGGCCGTTTAATTATAATTAATTGCATGATAATTTTATATCTGTTATTAATGTACAATTAAAAAAAGGTTTTGATAAAAAATGAAATGAAATAAAAAATTGTACTAAACTAATAAATAGTTTACATGAATTTTTTACGTCTGTAGTCGTCAATGGCAGTGAATGAGTTAAAATGTTTGTCATTACTGTGTTTTGTTTGTATTGAATTAAAGATGTGTCACATTAATTTATTTTTCAAAATAGTTTTTATTAATCAACGTATTATTTTCAGTTTAAAAAAACCTGTAGTTTCTTATTCTATTTGACTGCATTTTAACGAAAAGATCGTATCTGTGGAAAATGACGCATTTTTGTTTAAGGTGTGTTTTTGTAAATCCAATCAGTGAGTCATGAAGGTGCAGGTAGACATATTGTTACCTTCACACTGTGCCAAACAAGCTATCATCATTAAGTTTAAGCACCTTGACTGCTATCTCATAAAAAGAAAGGAAAAGAAGTTGTACAAAAAAAAAAGTCAAGTTTTAATACACAAAGCGCACTAAATTGCCTCTCGGTCGGCGGTGAAGAGAGTGGGCCTATTTCAGAGACAAATGCAGAAGGAGCGTTCTATTAAAAAATTGAATTAACTGCCTGCGTTATTGTGTTTCCAGATTGTTTCGCCGCTTGTCGGCCAAACTGCAAATAATCAAGAGTGAGCTGAAGTACTGGCAGGTGGATTTGAACGGATGATGTTGCTGGAGTGTGTACATGTGCCGCCATTCCTCCTGAGCCAATTGAAAAGAATCGCGGCGTGATTAAGTTGTCATCTTCAGTCAAATGAAAACATGTCGCATCATCATAATAATAATAATCCTCATCAAAGGAAGATGTTGGGGCTTAATAAGCCAAGTGGTGGACGATTGCCGAGCGCATGTTACTCATCAATCATCGATTTATGATGGACATTTTCCAGCATGTTTTTAAACATGGGAACACATGCAGCCAGAGTTGAGATTTGAACCCTGAACCTCAGAATTGATGCTTGCCATTTGGACAAATCCCTTGTAATTCATTGCTTATTTTATTATTTTTATTTTTCTAACCCTAACCCTAACCCAACAAAAAGGGCCTGGTTCATTTAGTACATAATGAGCAAGTCCATTTACTTCTTATTTCCTGCATCTTCATTTATGAGTTTTTATTGCACAATTATAAGAAATCAAGATTTGCGCATGTGACCACAACTGAACTGTAATAACTATGTAATAATGATGTAATTACCAGTAAATTTTGCTATTACATAGTTTTACGCTTGTTGCATTTGAGCTACACAAGCACTCAGTTCAGAAATCAAGATTTGCACACATGGCCGCAGCTGAACTGTAATAACCATGTAATAATTATGTAATTAACAGTAAATTTTGCATTTACACTTGTTACACTTGAGCTAGACAAGCACTCAGTTCAGAAATCAAGATTAGCGCACATGATCACAACTGAACTGTAATAACCATGTAATAATTGTGTAATTAACAGTAAATGTTGCATTCACGCTTGTTACACTTGAGCTAGACAAGCACTCAGTTCAGAAATCAAGATTAGCGCACATGACTACAACTGAACTGTAATAACCATGTAAGAATGATGTAATTACCAGTAGATTTCGCTATTGCAAAGTTTTATGCTTGTTACGCTTGAGCTAGAAAATAACTCAGTTCAGAAATCAAGATTAGCGCACATTACCACAACTGAACTGTAATAACCATGTAATAATTATGTACTTACCAGAAGATTTTACAATTGCAACGTTTTTTTTTTTTTGCTTGTTACACTTGAGCTAGAAAAGCACTCAGTTCAGAAATCAAGATTAGCGCACATGACTACAACTGAACTGTAATAACCATGTAAGAATTATGTAATTACCAGTAGATTTTGCTATTGCAAAGTTTTACGCTTGTTACAAGCTAGAAAGCTTGTTAGCTAGAAAAGAACTCAGTTCAGACGTTTCATCATGCACCTCAATCAGATGCGTTTATCATATAAATTGGACAAACAGATTTTCCCCCCACCGGCTACCTGATGTCATTGGTGTTTTGGAAGTGTAATAAGCTTTCCAAGGGCCCATTTGTCCCGCCCCACCTCATCCTTTTGTTTCTCCAATTGCTTTCTCGGAAACAAGTATGTGGGGATGGCGGTGATGCCCCCCACCCCCCCCCCCCCCTCCCGTTTTAAGCCTTAATGAAAGCTTTGCCCTGCCACTAGAAAACTGTTCCTTCACATCACCATTGCTGAAACAAGAGATGCCGAAATGAGCTCCCCTTCTGTGAGCCCATCCCGCCCTCAAAAATGACACCGGTCTCTTTCCTCATCAAGGTGGCATTTAGGTGCCTCGGCGTTGGTGATTTGAGGAGGCTGGAGAGTTGAAGCTATTTCTTCTTGCTCGGGTTAATGTTCTGACTCGACAAACCTGAGCAATGTCATTTCCCCCTCACTGGCTTGCCGGTGGCTTTGAAGGAAAGCCAAAGGAGTGTGGCTAACAACCGTCCAGGAAAAGAGCTGCGATTGCACAAGCGTTTCACAACGAGGACCCCCTGCCTCGCTCCCCAAGTGTCAGTAAGCGTCCTACTGGGTAAGAAGTGACAATGACAGCAATAAAGCATTTTGTGCCAAGACAAAATGGGGAGGAGGCCTTGTATGTGCACTCTTTTTCTTCCATATATTTAAAGCGACGCACAATCAACGTCACAGATACTCCAGTAGCGAATGTAATGATGGCGCCCCTCGAGTAGACGAAAAATAATACACTCGTGCATATTTTGTATTTTATTACGTATAAAGTAAGGGTGTCAAAATTAGTGCGTTAATTTAGAGCTAATTTAAAGTTCCTTTAACGGCATTAATTTTTTAAAGGTACAATTAATCGGGGGCGACTCATGTGTATATTAAGACGATTTATACTAGGGGTGTCAGGCGATTAATTTTTTTAAATTCTAATTAATCGCATGACTTCAATAGTTAATTCACAATTAATCACACATTTTATATCTGTTCTAAATGTACAATAAAATGTACAATACCTTTTTTTTCATACTCTTGTTAACATAAAAGTGGAAAAATGTTAAACTAATTTATGGTTGCATCTTTTAGTCAGTAATTTCATAATACTTCATAAAATTGTGTTAAAATTAAAAAGATGTACTGTACTGTATAAAAACGAGTGTGATATTGATTTGTCATTTTTCTGCCACTAGATGGCATAATTGCATTTGTAAGATGGTGACAGTAGTGCATTTTCTTTTCGCAGATTTTATTTTCAGTATTTTATTTGTTTTTCTTTTTGCCAAATTTTCCCAATACATTTCAATGGCCGTCAATTTTACACAGATTTTTGTTGTTCGCCATTTAAGTTGCCCATCCCTGATATATTAAATTAAATATATGGTCACTATTTTATTATTATTATTATTATTATTATTATTATTATTATTATTATTATTATTATTATTATTATTATTATTATTATTATTATTATATTTCATTTAATTTTAACTCATTGACTCCCAGCCATTTTCACTGAAGCAACATCCTGTGTTACTGAATTTTGACAGATTTTGCAAGTCCCACAAAATATTGTGTTCTATTGCTATAAAAACATGGATTCTACCACAAGAAAAAATTCTCTCTTCTTTCATCAGGAAAAAAAAAAGTATATTTCTATCTGATTCTGTTTTGCATCAATTAGCATTAGAATATAGCTAAGTTTCATCATTCACAAACCTGTCCAAAACACTGGAAAAAAGAGCTTATTGCAACATGGCCCTGGTTGAGCTCTTATACTCTGCTGCCACCTGCTGGCCGTTTTTGTAATAACTACCATTGCTTCAACCGTTCTCTGCAGTTCAGAAGCTGCATCAAAGCCTTCTGTATACTCTAGCATGCCAACACATTTAAAAAACGTATAAATACGTCTTTGGGACACTGGTAATATTTAAAATAGAACGTATTGATACGTTTTTGAAAACAAATGAGTTTAGCAACTAAATTGTCACCGGCAGATTCCACATCTGCCATTTTACATCAACATTTTTTAATAGGCAGAAGTTCCAGGATAAAATCAAAACAACAAATACATGAGTTCAGATTTGATGTGTATTTTGGGGGCTCTCTCTTTCTCCCGCTCTCTCTTGACGCGCTTCTAAATTTTTGACCTTGTAGGGCAGCGCAATTTGATGGTAAATGGTTGTCATTTGGTGCGCCACGCCTCATGAAGCCACCCTCTTTTATTACCACTTGCATTTATGCCCCCACTGATCACAACATCGCAGCAGTGCTTGACTAATTTGATGGCCTCGGGCGCATGGAAAAACACTGTAGATTCATGGATGAATATTCTGTACTTTTTCAGAGTGAGGCCATTTTTCTTTGTCAGATTGAACCAAGGGTCAAAGCTTTCAGCGCTCGACATGTCCTCCGGGACCAGCGCTGTCTGGCCTGGCCGCCGTGTTGCCGTTCCGCCGTAAGAGCGAATACAGTAGCGAGCAGCAGTTCCACTGGTCCGTGCTGATAAGCTGACACGGAATTGTACTGTATGCACGCAGGAAATGTCGCGAATGAGGGTAGAGGTCTGATAGTGATGATATGAAAAGAGCATTGGAAGGAGACACAATGGTGATTCAGTCTCTGTGATCATTTGTAAGATTGTCTGTCCAGCATCTTTCTACAGCCAAATGTCGGCTAAACGCATAAAAAGTGAGAACCCACAGATTGTTAGTGTCTGGGGCATTTGACCAATACAGCAGATCTGTTTACCAATTATCAAGAGTCTCGTACCCAAAAAACAGAAGTCCTGTATGGTCAATGATAACATGACTATTTTGTACTTATTCTTTATGGTTTTGATTTTTGTTGTTTAATTTCAGTTCATTTTCAGTCGTTTTTAGAGCAGGTTGGTTACTTTTTATTTATTTATTTATTTTTAAGAAAATGTGTTGTTTTAGTTGAGCTGTTATTAGTTTTAGCATTAGTTTTAGTTTTTTTTTTAATTAAAAAAATGAATGGAATTGTTTGTCACTTACTAAAGGTCACTATAAGTATTGAGTAATGCAATATGGTAAACGACAATTCTCAAACGACTGTTTGACCTTCCTTCTTCTCTGCGAACCTGCAGCAATGCCGAAATAAACACATTATGACATTAACTCATTCACTCCCAGCCATTTTCACTGAAGCAATCCCCTTCGCTCACAGCTACTTTGCTGGATTTTGACTGATTTTGCAAGGCCCGCAGAATATTGTGTTCTATCGCTATAAAAACATGGAACCTACCAAAAGAAAGAATAGAGTCTCTTCTTTCATCAGGGAAAAAAGTTTATTTGTATCTGTTTCCGTTTTGCCGCCATTAGAAATTTCATTGATATTCCCATTCCTGGTGAAAACACTGGAAAAAAGAGCTTGTTGCAACATGGCCCTGGCTGATCTCTTATACTCTGCTGCCACCCGCTGGCCCTTTTTTTGTAATAACTACCATTGCTTTAAGCCACCTTTTCATGTCAGAAGCTGCTTCAAAGCCTTCTGTGTGCTCTTAAAAAAACGTATAGATACATTTTGGGGGAATGAAGGACAAAGTATTAAAAAAACGTATTTACACGTTTTTGGGTTTGAATGAGTTAATTGGCAAAGATGAAAATGAAGGACATTTTTGCTGTAATTATAGTTCATTTGAGTTAGTTTTATAAATGCAAGATGGAGTTTCAGTTTATTTTTAAAGCATTTTAGATTTTACTGTATTTTATTTTGTGAATGAAAATATTTTCATAATATTAGTGTATTTTATTGGCTTCGTTAAATATAATAACCTTGCAAAGCACATGTGTTGACCTACACATTTATTTACATGAGCATTAGGGGTACTAATTGCAGTGCTTTAAGAACTTTAAGTACTTTATAAAGTGGCAAATTTGTGAGTTTTTTTCTCTGAATATTGCCCCCACCCTGTAAAAAAATATATTTATACGTGGCCCTAATACGCCGTGTCGTATGATTGAAATTGTAAACCAAAAAAACAACAACAACAAAGATTGTAAATCGACAACAAATTCCAGTTTCTGATCAATTTTATTTTAGAAAAGTAAAGATTTCATTGTCAACAGGGGACCTCCAGCCAGTAGTTATGCGTTGCAATGGCATCATCCATTGTGTTTGTCCTCTGTAAATCCACAGTAGACCTAATAGGGCTTCCCACTGGGGAAGGAAAAAAAAAAAATCCTCTCACGCTTCCTGTCCTGGAGCTGCCCTCTTGCTCCCTGGGCACAAAGCCACAACCTGCTGTTTCTAAGACGCTCAACAGCAGAGGTGGAGTCGTTTTGTTTGAACATCTAAAAATAGACACCCGGTATCACCCCTAATCTTGTCGAATTCCAAACAACGTGGGCAAATTGCTGTCCAGAACCAGCTAACAAAGTAATTCCAGATGGCATGTCAAGGAAACGTGTTTCAGTGTGTTTTTCAGCTTGTACTGAATGTTTTTTTTGGGAGAAAGTAGCAATAGTACATTGAGGATAGAATAAAACATGTTTCTCTTTCTGTGTTGTGTTATGCTGCCTTTGGCAGGTAATCAAACTTTAATACCAAGACTGTTAACCAGAAAACTACAATAATTAAGATTTGTTGAACTGAGTTGAGGAGTTTCAATTAGGACATTGAATACTATCAGTTTTGTTGACAAACTCCTATATTCTCCCTCCCCGTGTTATTTCCTTGCCAGATGTCTGGTAAGCGACTGCCCGGCTGCTCAGCAGGATCAAGACCCCCCCGGGGGGCCCAGTTTGCAGGTGGAGCAACCTGGGTAGTAATTTGCTGAACATGCTGTTGACCGAGAGCGATGCCAGACACTCTCGTCTGTTGGAGTACATAATGAAGTACATCAGGGGTAGTGAATATTCTGTCTTTAGAATGGTGCAGGATCATGAAAAAAAAAAAAGACGTTATTTTGCCGTCACTTTTTCCAGGAGTTTACCGCTCACAATTTTACCAACAGTTTTTTACGTTTACCATGAGTGTCATTATGGACTTCAATTATGCCATTGCCGTTTTCCACTTCAAACATATAAACACCTCTATTTTACTGTTGATAGCTTTTACATGTGGACATTAAAGACTTAACTGCTTAACTCATTAGAACTCCTTTGCTAACCAAAACAGGAGTAGATACAAAAATCTTAACCTTAAACATTTCTTGACAATAATATGTGATATGTAACCTCACCAGTCTAAACATGACATTCTGATTAATATTACATTTGTGGAATATGAGTTATGAAGCAAAATCGAGCCGTTTTCATGCATCTCAGCGGGCGGCCATTTTGCCACTTGCTGTCGACTGAAGATGACATCACGGTTGCTCAGGTGTCAGGTAACAACCAATCACAGCTCAGCTTAAGAAAACAGCTGTCGACTGAAGATGACATCACAGTTGCTCAGGTCTCAGGTAACAACCAATCACAGCTCATCTGTTTTCTTAAGCTGAGCTGTGATTGGTTGTTACCTGACACCTGAGCAACCGTGATGTCATCTTCAGTCGACAGCAAGTGGCAAAATGGCCGCCCCCTGAGATTGATAAAAATGGTTTGGCCCAGTCAGATATCTATATATCTCATGAAAAAATGTATACTTTATCTTGTTTTTTACTATATTTATTTCCCTCGGATGTATGTTTGCACCGTTTTGCCACATTTAAACATAAAATGCGGGCCTGTTTTTCCAATTTGGAGAGGTTTTCAAATCTATATGGAGAGAGGTGCGATGGTGTGCTGCACATGGAAATGGTTAGAGAACATTTGAAGGATAAGTCATTCCGTGTATTTGAAATGAAATGCATACAGTTTCTAATAATAATAAAGTTGCTAATACTAGTATTATCTTAGAATTTAATAGTGCCTTTTAAGGGACCTGATGACGCTTAACAGTAACTCATGGGAGTAATAAATATTGAGTATGAAAGGAGGCGGAGCATCATGTTAGCAGAGGAGTAACCCAGCTAGCATCGCTTAGCTAGCTGTTTTGAAAACAATTAGCAACATGATGGAAGACTTCAGTAGAGGTTCAGCAGGCAGATGCAGGAGAAAGCACGTCTCAAGATAATGCAGAGAAAGGATTGCCATTTTACCTCATTGAAAGGTGAAGCCGTTTTCAACTTAAGTACATTAAAAACAAAAAACAAAAAACTAATACTCAACATAATACACATGAGGGTCATAGTATATCTGTATTTTTTTTCCCTTTCTTCCCATAGTCTTTTAAGTATTGCGTGACATTGCCAGAGGGGAAGTGCACAAGGTAAGTCAATAATGGCATTACTTTTTTTTTTAAATAATAATAATAAAAAACTGCAACAGGGCTGTGCTTGTCTCTGCTGCTCGGTGCTGTCGTTTTTATAGTGAGTGGCTTGTTTTTATTGATTTTTACTCCTGTTTTCTCTATCCAGAACAAACAATTCAGAGGGTCATCTATCTCCAGGATGAGCATTAAGGACATGGCGCAATATCAGTGCAATACATATTTTTGAGGGGGACATTTTATTCTTAATGTTAATAAAATGAGATATGGTGCAATCAAGGTCACATTATCCATTGTAAACGTTTTTGTTCTCATAAGGGTGGAAAAATTAGATTCAACGATTATATTTGTTTATATTTACTTTTTATCTATGGTTAATGAGGTAGACAACATTCCAGATGCATGTTATTTAAAACCTTAATCATAAATTACCAGATGTACAAATTTATGAGTACAGTTTTCCCTAAGTAAACTCTTTCACTTTCCAGTAGTCTTGGAGTTCATTAATAATTTACAAGTTTATCCATTTTATCTCTACGGTCTAAACATATAAATGGTCTATGCGGCTATCAGAGGAGCAAAGAGCGTCTTCAGCCTGGTACACGCATTAAGATTTTTTACGTGTTAATCGATTTTTTTTTTTTATGTGGGAGACTTCACATTAGTCTATAAAGAAATCTGTGTTCTTACAGCCTTATAGTGTGTGGTGTACCTGAGATCACTTACACAGCACACCACATATATTATGGTATCGTTACAGAAAATTGAAAGTCTGTTGACCCAAACCGGAAGTCTGGTGTAGTACCAGCACTGACCTATAGGAGGAAGCATGGTGCTACAGGCCATCCACACTACCTCAAAGTACCAAGAAGAAGAAAAAGGCTGACTTGTTGACCACATGCACAAGGATTTGTTATGTAAATATCCAAGTGGTTTAATAGTTATATTTGTCAGCTCAACCATTTTCAAAACAGATCCAGGAGGGGGGAAAGCAAAACAAAAATACTCTCGTTTGGTTCAAGTTCTAAAGGCAATGTGTGAAATGGAAATGTATCAGAACACACTGGCTGTTAACCTGTGATCAGATAATAAATAAGGCCTTTGTCTTTTGCTTTAGCTGAAGGTTATTCTTGTACACTATGCTTCAGGTAACATTACAATTTCATATTTGTCAACATGGGATGGCTTCATGCTTCATTAATGTGGGACAGCAACTGCCATTTTAGCTAAAAGCTTTGTATACTGCTTCCCGTGCATCTGCAATCCACAACTACTTCTAGATAGACAATTATTGTTTTTATTAGAACAGTATGTAAAATACTGGCATAACAATGTGAAAATTACAGGCTGTATAAAATGCAACACTTGATATTGAACTAATAGTTAATAGTTACTCAAGCGCACTGTACAAAAGTGAGAATACAGTTCTTTAATTAATAGGCTAAGGCAAGTTCACCAGTAGTCAGATGTTACACAATAACGAGTACATGTGACATATTTTGGGTTGTCTGAAGAGGAATAAATATTTTCCCAAGGCCTAGGTCAGTCATTCCATTCAAATGACCTCTGGGAATATAATATTCCATGTCCACAATAGCTCTGTGTGTTTAATTATAAACCCCGTGAGTGACCAGGGAGACCAATGTAAACTGCAGTAGATGCTCCCAAATATAAATAGGCTTGTCACCAGTGTCTCCTACTCTTGCATTTCGAAACTGGACAATTTTAGACAAAGCATAGATGAGAATAAAACTACTATAGAAACAATAGTCCACACCAGACACCGCATCACCTTTTAAACACATTCTCATTATTCTATTTTGTATTTTACATGGAGCATATATCAATGTGAGTTTGTTTACTGCCCTAAGTGCTGATTTGACTTGAAATTTTGAGGCTGGTTATTATTTACACGAGTTGCTGAATAACTTGTAAATAGGTCTGCTGCTCAGAAAGTGGCTATTGTGTTCTGCGTAGTCATGCAGTTAAGCACTTTAACTGAAGTTAATATGTGATTCTGCCACACCGCATGGCTGACTGAAATGCATTTGTTTGTCACTGTCTTAAACATATGTCCAGATTTTTACATGTTTTTTTTGTTTGGTAGTGAAAGACAAACAGATTATTTAAAATAATCATTTAAACACTGCACTGGAAGCTGTGAGTCATATAATGAAAATGTATTTTTGAATGTTGGTCAACATCTCAGATCCGCCCCTAAATTAGACATGGGGAACAATAGGCTTTATAAATGTTTAAAATGATTGATCCTTGGGTTGTTTTTAATGAAAGTATGTCAGATATGTTTTGCTAAGATACCTGGGAATTGTTTCAAATTGTAAGGATTGCATAATATGGTATGTTTTGCAGTGGTTCATACACGACCGTCCATTACTTATTTATGTGCATACAAGACAGTTCTTAATGATACAGTATTATATAACTTGGTAGTAATCTTCACATGCACGTTGCACAATCACTGATCCAACACGCGCTTGTTTGTGTGTGTATGTTTGTGCAAGTGGCAAGGGGAAAAAAACCCGGGACACGCTGGATGTGTTTTGTTATCAAGGATTCCCGCACTACTTCCGGAATGACGTCGCCCCTATCGCACTATTGCCTACATTTATAGGTCTGTTCTTTTTTCATTGAGATTTATCCACTTGCTGTGAAATCAGATTTGCCCCCTCGTCTACACACGACGACGCCACGCCAACCTTTTGACAGCCAACACAGCGGACCAATAGCAGTCGGGAGTTTTAACTCCTTACCCAGCCCACCAACCAGTAAAAACAAAGTAGGCGGGGCCTAGCGTGGGCCTGGCATTCACGTTTGGTTGCGACGATGTTGACCAGGATGGGATACTGTGAGTTTCACTGGACACATTACTATATTTATATTTTTCATATAGTAATTTATTGTTTTATCATGTCTACCCGCGCGTAGTATTAGCGACCAAATATTTTGACATCTTACTGGCGACGAAGTTCCATGTACGCTAACGTGGCTAAATGTACAGCTTTGCAAAGTATTCCAGAGAGAACAACGGTGATTTTCGACTATTGTTACTATTGATATTGATTTCAATCAATCAGGGTGATGCGTACGTGGCCTCGATCGCAAACGCTAAAAACTAATACAGTGTCATTTCTGGTCACCTTTTTATGTGGAATATTGTGGTCGTTATACATGTAATAGGTAACAAACGCATTTAAGTTTATTTTGGTAATAAATTAAACGCAGGGCTATTGTTCTTACAAATAAAATAAAATTACGTGTTTGAAGTAATTAGTCGCCTTTTCCAGTGCGTTCTCCCCTCACTGAATTTGGGTTTACTTTAAATACTTACCAGACTATGGAAACTCGTTTTGCAGGATTTGTATTTGAAAGTAACATATTTGACATTAAAATATGTAATGATTATAATGTTTTACTGTTATTTCAGAGAGCGACAGAGAAGAATTAGTGCTGAACGGATACCACACCTCTTTCATCTTGAAGCGACACCCCATCCACTCGGATACTACTTTTTGCAACGCTTCCACTTATTTATTGCTTTTTATTCAGATTTTTTTTCTAACCGAATGGATATGGAAAAAACTCGACCTGAAAGTTGTTGCCAAGTGACGTGTTGACGAGTGAAGTTGGCCAACTTTTTTGTTGTTGTGGTGGCGGAGTTCCTGTCAAGTCATTGAAGAAGGGAACTTAGTACAACTTTGGAGGCAAAATGGATCAAGCCAGCGGTGGCGACGACCCTAATAAACCTTCTAAAAAGAGATCCAGCGAGGATGAAGGCAGAAACAAAAAACTGGTACGTTGCATGAAAAAGAGTTTTGAGAAAATCTCTAATACACACGCCCCCCACCCTTTTTTTTTACACTGGAGATTTTAGATTTTAGTCTCGATAGTGTTCTTTCCTATAATCATATTAGCAACCAGAAACACGAACTCTCGCGCAGTCATGTTTTTAATGCAGTGAGTTATTGACGTGCAGTGTGAGTGCAGCTAATAGATTTGTGAGTTGCACTAAAGAGGTAGTTGTATCTTTGTGTTGTGCTTTGCACTTAGTGCATCATGTGATCATTTCGTCAATTGGTTCCCCCTAAAAGTACTGCAGATAGCCTTCTTGTTGTGACAGTTGGTGCGCAGCGTTTGAAAGTAGCTTAACAATTTGTTGACTCATTGCTTTGTGGTGTGGCCTTACCTATTGATGTTTTGGTGTAGTCATAGTGGCCTGGCAGTTTTTTTTCTTACTTAATTGCAGCGTGTACCAGGTGTTTTTCTTGGGAATGCATTAGTTAAAACTAATATACCTACTGTTTTATTGGATTGTTTAATATACATGGCCTACAAGTGTTTTTCATAAAATATTTACTAATTGTGTATTTACTGCTGTGTTATCATAGGTTAGTGACAGGCTACGTCGTGTCCCCACTTACCTGAAAAACGGAACTTTGTCATGATTTGGGTACCGGATAAGCATCATTTCTGAACTTTTAGATGTAATAATGTCTTTCAACCAATATTTACGTTTGCATCAAGGTAAAACAACATGTTTACACAAAGCGCATGATACAGTCATTTACCTTTTGTACTCAAATCATCCAAATGAATACTTTAAGAGTGACAAGGTTACTATATAATATATATATATATATAATTATTATTAATATTTATTTATACATATTTTTCGGAGTAGAAGGCACACTTTTTTCATAGTTTTGCTGCTGCTGGTACTTGTACTCAGGTGCAACTTTTATATCGTTAAGCTAACTGCCTTACTCATCCTTTGTCCTTGAGATAGGCATTTTTGCAACATATGCATTGGACTGTGGACAGTCATTTCCTGCAAAAATCTGACTGACCCCAAAAAAATTAGGGTGTTAGTGTGACAATATATTAAAATTAGCGCTAGGACTGGCACCCCAAATCCCCGTTCCCGAGAATGTGTCTGGAAATTCAGTCAGAAATACCTCAGAACGTGTACTGCTTCACGACAACCGTTCGGAAACTCGGATCATTGTTCAAATGTGTCGTTTGGTTATTCGGAGTGCCCCGAAAAAACATCGAGCAATACAAGGAAAGGAAACATTTCAAGCATGAGTTGCTGATTGCTTTATAACAAAAGCTGCGTTCAGAAATTAATGGGTGGGGGGCACACTCTTAGAGGTCAGAGTGACTTTCATAAACGTACCTAGTTATTCTTATTCTTATCTTTTTCTTATTAGTTTAAAATTGCTTACTTGAACTGCTCCGTATTGTATTGTGGCTAATTTTGCTGCTATTTTTGTGGCCACATGCTCATAGCGCTATCAAACTACTTCACACTACAGTTACCAAGACGACTTCTTCTTCATCTGATTCTTAAATGGATGAAAATGAATGAAACGTTATAACATTCAGCTTTACAAGATGCGTTGTATGCTCTTCCGGCAATGTGTTGTGGTTTCTGCCACGACGCGATGCTATCAGGCATAGTAAATTAAATGACATCTTTTTACCATCTAGTGGAACTAGAAAAAGGATGTGTCTATTTGGAAATACAGTTTAAGAACTGTCTATCAATGGTGCTCCCGTGTCATTACATTATGCCATCACCATTTATTTGTGGTTGTCGTGTACCATGTTGAGGTTTGTCTGGTTGAACCGAATGTCACATGGCTGCATTGGCATGTAGTTCTTGTGTAAACATTGTCTGTTGACCAAAAACATCCCAAACCTTCAATTGAGTGCCTTCATTTGCAGTCTGACACGTTCGTTTTCATGCAGGCTAATCTAAAACTGTGGCGCGTGAGCAGCTGCACTCGCACCCACCAACCCACCCACACACACTGTCAGCAATTGTATGAACTTGGTGGTTAAACAATATTTTCACATGAGACTTAAAGTTGAAATCCTTCAACATTCCTTGACGATAATATGTTATATGCGACCTCACTAGTCTAAAAATGACATTCTGATTAATTTTACATTTGTGGAATATGAGTTATGAAGCAAAATCCAGCCATTTTTACCCATTTCAGGGGGCGGCCATTTTGCCAATTGCTGTCGACTGAAGCTGACATCACAGTTGTTCATGTTGAGGCAACGACCAATCACAGCTCATCTGTTTTCTGAAGCCGAGCTGTGATTGGTTGTTACCTGAGTCCTGAGCAACATTGATGTCTTCTTCAGTCGACAGCAAGTGGCAAAATGGCCGCCTTCTGTTAGTGATAAAAAACTGTTGGATTTTGCTGCTTACTTCATATTCCACTAACACTATACAGACGCTCCCCACCTTACGAACGAGTTACGTTCCGGACGATCGTTCGTAAGGTGAATTTGTTCGTAAGTTGCTTCAGTGCTATATTTTGTATTATAATTTATGTTTAAAGCCTATATAAGTATATTGAAGGTTTATATAAGTATGTTTAAGGCTTGTACAAGTAACCTGCATTGGTTTGTACTGAAAAAAACTTTTAATAAAATGGAGAGAATACGTACAGTACTGTACTGTACTACGTATGTTAGAGAGAGAGAGCGAAAGACACACACAGTATGTACATGTACATGTACGTAATAAGATAAATAAAATGAAGTTTAACTTACTTTTGGAAGATGTACTCGATGCTTAAGGAAATGATGGAGGAGGAGGAAGAGGAGGATTTTATATCATGAGAGATTCTTCGTCGTCGCTGGAATCGGCTTCAAAAGTTATTTCCTGCTTCATGGGGACCGGCGTTTCTTCCTCCTCCTCCTCGCCACGTTGCTCAGCCTCCAATGAGCTCTCACAGCGCCAATCGTCGGTATTAGCGGCGGAAAGAAGCACTACGCGCAATACAAAATCTAACTTACAGCATTTCTTTCCGAACATTTTTCGACATACTGTACGCGCAGAAATGTTCGTATGTACCGTTGTTCGTAACTCGAATGTTCGTAAGTAGGGGAGCGTCTGTATCAATATAGAATACCATATTTAGACTAGTGGGGCTGCATAAAACATATTAGTGTAAATTTTTTTTGACTTCCCCTTAAAAAAAAAGTATACAACTATTTCTGACATTCTCTCTGAACTGCTTTTGCTGAGTGGGTAACATTCTCTCACCGCGACTGTTCTTACATGTATTTTAATTGACTATAATGAGCCAGGGTTGATACCGCAGACTTCAAATGCTGAATTTCAATATGGGAATGTTGCTATGGTATTAAGTTTTCCCATAACCAGGGCCAAATGCTCCGTTGCAAACATTTTGTAATCACTGGTTGTGTTCCAGCAATGTTTTAAAGGAAAAGTGCGACCAGTAACTCCCTGACAGGAAATCACAGAGATGCCATGTCGTCCCACAAACTATTCTGACATCACTCTGCAAACTCTGCAATATCCTCACTCCCAACCTTTCAGAGTCAGAATGAGCTCACCCTGCAAATGGTCCTTCCTGATTGCTTTGAGGGGTCTCTGTACTTACCAGTCTTCCCCTTTTCTCAGCCCTCCAAAGAGAATCAATGCTCAACATGTTCGCGAGTTGTTGCTGAAATCTCAGAGGAAGTAATTATTCACCTCTGGGTGGATCCATGAGCTGTCATGGTTTGTTTATCCCACACGTTCTTGCCGGCCCGAAGTGCGCTTGGAGCGCGGCGATTGCAACTCCGTGAAGGACTGGAATGCATGCTTTAAGTTGATCTGTCAAGTAGTTTTGGGGGTTTTCGTCAAATGCTGGCTCGCCATATTAGCACAAGCCCAATCTCAACTTTTTCTTGACTCACTGTCCTTTGTATAAGATGCTGTATAATGTGTAACAGCACTCCTGATTCTGAAGATCCTGGACAGATTACATTGCTGTGGCGAAACATACGTGCTAAAATCTGATTAGACAAAAAAAAAAAAAAAAAATATATATATATATATATATATATATATATATATATATATATATATATATATATATATTAGGGGTGTCAGGCGATTCATTTTTTTTTATCGTTATTTATCACATGACTAATAGTTTAATAGTTAACTCACGATTAATCACACATTTTATTTCTGTTCCAAGTGTACAATAAAGTATTTTTTCCTATGTTTTCATACTCTTGTTAACATAAAACAAATAAATAAAAATAATAAGAAAATAAGGTTTAAAAAATGAGATTAATCGCAATTAATTATGGAACATTTTGCGATTAATTAGTAAAAAAAATTCACTAAAATGTAAGATGTAAATATAGATCAGCGCTTCTCCTTGTGTTCAGGCCAGCAGAGTAGAACATGCAGGTGTGTACATATTTTTAGCATAAACATAAAGTTTGCAGACAGACACATTACTTTCAAATGTTAAATAGTAGCGCTGGGTGTTGAAAATATAATTTGGGATAAAACATGCTAGGAATTTTTTTTATTGCCAACTATTATCTTGACTTGCATAATAGAGCAATTCCAGTAAAAAAAAAAAAGTTTCGAAGTAACGTTTCTATTCTTCCAATTTTCCTGGAAATACAACGACCACTATTACAAGCATCTAACAGATTCTCTTCACACGAATCGCCACAAGGCCGTGATGTATCTTTGTGGTACCGTAAGGTATTGCGCCCATTCGATACCTCACACAAAATGGCCTCTCTGACCCCTGTTTCGCTCTGAAAAATAAATAGATTTCCTCGTTGTGATTGTCAGACATTGGCGTCTCTGGAATTTATTTTTTATTATTATTTTTTTTTTCTGGAATTTCTGAAAAACATGTGTATGTTAAACATTCTAAAAAAAACAAACAAACAAAGTGAAAATGGTTTCATGGTTCGATACTGTATTAACATACCCTTAGATGGAAAATGTCAAATTGAGTGTGTGTGCATTGCGAGCCTGACGCAAACTTGCAGACTCGTTGAATTTCGTATCAGCAGAGTCAAACCAGTCTGTAGAAGAGAAACACTGCATTTGCGTGTTTGTGCTACAAGTCACCAGGAAGGATTACATCACAATTACACCATTTGGGCTTTGGGCCCAGGACGTAGATACTTAACCCAGCCAAGGATTTTAGAATAGCACTCCCAAAGTTAATGTTACTTTTACGGCCTTTTCTGCTGATGTTGGGGGAAAAAACTGACACTAGAACGAGAGGACCTTTTGAAAGGAATTCGAGAGAGCAGGTTTGACGGAATGGGAAAATCTTTCTTTTTTGTATACCAGGAGGAAAAGATGATGTCACACCGAGCTGCACGAGGGGAAGGTCATTCCCACGTATCCACAATGATAGGACTGGCTGTTCCGTGTCAGAATGTAGGCATGATCCTAACGTGCTCTCACATGAATTAAGTAGAAAATCATTAGGTATAGACCGATTATCGGCACCGATATTCAGCATTTTGACAAATATCGGCATCGACCATTTTGAAGAATCATGGTTGATAATAGATCCATTTAAAAAAGTGTTAACTTAAGGGAACTGAAGTTTTCAGAGATACTGCTGAACCTGGGAACTCTCTGCACCTTCTGTTTTTGTTTGAAATGAACTATGATAAGTAAAGAAATAAATTATTCAGATATTTAGAAATTTTTGAATACTTTATTTACAGTAGAAAACAATAAGAGAGCTATTTGCTTATTAAAGTTTTTATTTAACTTTTGAAACATGCTACTGCAAGATCCTGGAACCTTTTGTTAGAAATATGTCTATTGACTAAGATTTATTTATTTTTTTTAAACTCCAATATTTTACAAACCGTAAAAGCTGTTTCATTAACATATGCTTAAAAATTCCCCCAAATTTAAGAGCTGGAGTTTGTATTTTTAAAAATTTTGATACCAATATTTTCCCTTCGAGTGAAAATGAATATCGGCTCCAAATGTCCTTGACGACTAATAATCGGTATCGTTATCGGCGCTGAAAAAAAAAACATATCGGTCTATCTCTAAAAATCATACAGAATGTTAAATGATATATTTGTTTTTTGCTATTTTCCAGAAACACGAGAGTAACTGTGTCACGGCAAACGCTCGCTGTGATTAAAATATTATATTTGACCATGAACACATGTAAAAAAAGTCATAATTAGGAGTGTACGGCAGTGTTTTCATAAAATTTATTAGAATAAGAAGCAGTCTTTTTAAAATTAACCTAGTAAAAAGGCCAAAAACATTGCTTTTCACTTTCATATAAAATCCCATCAGAAATCTTGATTGTTGAAAATGTTCAATATATACCCCAACCAAGAAAAACTAACAAAACAACACAAATTTAATAATTACAAACCAAAGTTGAAGCGACTCAATGTAAAGCAGAAGCTCATTTTCTGGCTGGTTGTATTTGAGTCCATTTATAATTAACACTGGAATAATCAAACTGGGTCGTGATAGTGTAATTACGATGATGAGGATTTCAGGCTACATGGATGCGTTAATTATTTGCTCTTGGACACGTGAGACCTGACTTTGGCAGTGATAGGCTGACACGAGAAATAATAGAAAACAAATGGAAATAGAAATAATTCAGTCAATCGTTAAATCTTTACCACGTGTAAATGTAATATTATAATTGAAGTTTATTGGGAAGCTGGTGTCTTCACCTTTGAATGGGAGCTTACTTTTTTGTGTATATTAATTTTTTTTGAACAGCCCTTGTTGTCATTTTGGAATAAGTGTATAAGGAGTGATGCCCTCGTGCTTGACGGTGGTTTGAACTCTGAAGTTTTGTCTGTGTGTGTGTTTTTAAGGCATATTTATAATGAAGATACTTTCAGACACTTATTTATCTTCATGTTTTTTTTTTTCTGGTGACCTACCAACCATTTGATGCCCTGATACATGAGCTTTAGTAAAGCGTCTGAAGGTCTTGTTGACACTAAATGGCCAAACACTTACAAAGCTGATCTATATTCCTGGTGCTGTTGTGTACCTTTCCCACAATGTGTTCATTGAATGTAGCTAGTGTTGAGAAGGCATGTGAGGCAGGAAATGCACCACGTGTGAGTGTGTCCATGGCATTCAGGAAGTTGGAGAAAGAGAGGAAGCAGTGAAGAATGTTTTAGTAACACAGTGGAAGAAACCCCCTCTTTATGTATGTCCGCATACATCCCAGGCTCATTCATGTCCTCTTGCAGGACGTCTGTCCGCCTCAATTATTTGTCGACTAAATATGGAATTTTTCCTCTACTTTGTGTTAAAGTTCATATTAATCACACAAATACTAAGGCACTCTAATTAAAGGATAACAGTATACTGTAAATGGTTCCGAATGCACCAATAGTACTTTTTCAGACTGAGTACGACGAGTACAAGTATTTACATTTCAGTCGTTCATTAGAATCAAAACGTTCAGTGCCAAGGACGGGTTTTGTGGTTTATGTTTTTACCAGTTGAAACTGTTTGTGAATGTCTTGCCAATGTCTTTGCAGCCTTTTGCATCCTTGAACAAACCCTGCCGAAAAAAACAACATTCGCTAATTGCACACAATCGCACGCCTTCGCCGCTCAGTGAGGTACGGGCTTTACGGATAGACTTTCAGGTTTAATTTACCTCATTCACTCCTAGCCATTTTCACTGAAGCAACCGCCTTCGCTCCCGGCTGTTTTACTGGATTTTGGCTGATTTTGAAAGGCCCACAGAATATTGTGTTCTATTGCTATCAAAACATGGAACCTACCAAAAGAAAAAAATAGTCTCTTCTTTTATCAGGAAAAAAAATATTTTTGTATCTATTTCCTTTTGCAGCAATTGGCATTAGAATATAGCTAAGTTTTGTCAATATTCACATTCCTGGTGAAAACACTGACGAAAAGAGCTTGTTGCAACATGGCCCTGGTTGATCTCTTATACTCTGCGGACACCAAATCCTTCTGTATGCTCTTGTTTAAAAAACAAAACAAAACAAAACAAAAAATGTGGGACCACATTTTTGGGAGTGAAGGAAAAAGTATTAAAAAACATTTTTACACGTCTTCGGGTTTGAATGAGTTAATAGGTTTCTCATTTAGGAAATACATATTTTTATGTTGATTATCTACAATTTCAGGGCTCAAAAGTATGGCAAACAAATCACCAGGTAGGAAACGTATTTGGTAATGTCCATGTGTTGACTGTAATTCATAAAGAAAGTGAAATTCACTTCACTGCAAACTATCTTAAATTAAAGCCGATTGTTTTTCAGATTGTCGCGCGTAACGGCAAAAATCACAAAAACTCAGTGTCCAAATACTTCTGAACAAGACTGTATGTGAGAAATATACAACTGACCTAGCTGAATATTGTCACTAGTAGACAAATAGTCTACATAATAGCTAAGTGTCATGCTCGTCCTTAAGGATTAATGTACAAGAGATTTGCAGGGACAGAGATAACCCGAGGGCCTGACTGTGGAGTCACATGGTCGCAGCGCCCACTGAAAAGCCTTTCAAATGTTGGCTGGGCTGCCTTTTGTGTGCTTCCCCTTTCACTGATTGCTGTTTTAGGACACTACTAGCAGGGCCAGTGCCCGCCTGGAATAATTGAATAGTTGGACTGCTCACTCCCTCATGCCCATTTAAAGGCATAGCAGGTCCACATTGAAAATGTTTATTTTTCAAAGCAATTACTGCGCTCCAAGATCTCTTTAGATGGAGATAGAGCTCATTGTGCAGTTTTGATTTACTTTTTACCATTCAAGTCAGCTGTCAAGTGTCATTTTTTTTGTTTTTAATCCAGTGTGCCTTTGCATGCTATCTTGCAACATTCATGGGCCAAGTCTTCTCCCCTGGCCCGCACACACAGTATACATACACTGCGTGCTGCACTGATGAGAATCCTTCATCTTAGATTATAGGCTGTCCTTCTCAGTGCTCTTCCAAATAGATGATTCATGGCACGCTAGCAGAGGCTCTAAGAGTTTTAGCTCTGCGTACCTCCGCAACTGTTTTTGTATTCTGTCTTTTATTTTGGACATTGTTAAATAAATTGCACTATGCTCACTATTCAGCGCTGCAGACAAACGCTCCAAAGGTCTCTGGAACTCTCTGAAGTACCACAATAGCCAGCAGGGTCTTATTTTGACACGGCTACACTCCTAGTTCCAGCTGTTCCAATGCACAATATAGTTTATTGATGGCACATCGCTTATGTCATTGTGTGGGTTTCAAATGACCATACTTAAAATTCATTCATATTTTGAACTATGTACACATGAATGCAAGTATTTCTAAAATAGGTGTAGGTCAGGGGTGTCAAACATGCCAGATAAGGCCCGAAAAAGGGTGTAATCCGGCTCGCGACAAAAAAAGTTAAAAAAAAATAAAAAAAATAAAATAAAAGTGCTGTTGGACCAATTCAATTAATCTGACGGCCAAAATCAAAACATATAAATGAGTAATTTCACAATCCTCAGATTACACACAACCTAAAGTTAGGGTTTGTTGAAAAAAAAAAGTAAAATAAAAACATTGACCAAAATAAATCAAACACAAATGTGACACACATTATGACATGGATTAATTTGTAACTTAACTATAACTTTGCTAACTGCGCCATGCAATGCATTCTGGGAACAATATATAATATAATATACCTCATATATGAAAAACAGGTTGATATAACACGCCCGGAACTCATACGGACAAAGTGTTGACGTGTTCCATTTGCATTTGTGTTATTTTTTTGGGGAACAAAATATTGATGATGCCAATTGATTTGAACTTCTATACCATGATTTTATCGGTCCGGCCCACTTGGTAATATATTTTCCTCAAGGTGGCCCCTGAGCTACTGTGAGTTTGACACCCCTGGTGCAGGTGTTTCGTATTTATATGTTGACTGGAAAACCGACTTGTAGCAAAAAAAAAAAAAAAAAAAGATAAGAAATATAAAAAAGTACAATACTAGCACACTAATACCACCATACAAGCCTGCCGTATATAATTTCCGGGCAGGTGGAGTAGCCATGTCAAGTCAGAAACATTAAAATAAACACGGATGACAACTCTTTCTAAGCCGACTGCAAGTTTTGCATTGCAAAATGGTTGACGTAATCCACTAGGAGGCAGCTGCGCTCCCGTCATGCTGCAACGCAGAACATTGAGTAAAGACAAGGCACAGATGTTGTGATCAAGTAGCACAATTCTGGCACATTTTTTATTTTATAACTTGCGCTATTCTCAAGAAGCAATGTGGTATTTCTTTTCATCACTTAATTTTGTAGTTCACACACAAATGTAACATGGCATCTGTAGTCCTACTTGTATATTCACCAGACTACATTCTTTTTCGTCTCATTTACTGTATGCTTTCCTTATACATGGCGCCCACCGGACACCAAATGCCTGTTGTTAATTCGGTGTCTGCATGTACACAAATGCAAATACTCGTAGTGTACATGGTCTGAAAAAAGTGGTAGCCTATTGCTGCATACTAGAGAAATAGTGACTGAATTGTCCTAGAAATAGGGAAATTGTCTTAAACATGCATGCGATTCAGGAAAAGTGATTTGCTCCTTGAATAAAACATAATCAGGATTATATTATGTTCACTGTGACAGGTCTAATTGCGTCTTTGTTTCCCCACCTGTGGGTTCAAAAAGCGCGCGCACACACACAAACCACAACCAGCGCGTTACATTTGATTGCATTAAAAAGCACATTATATTTCATGTGTTCATAGCAATGGCTGGAAAACTGATGTAGGTTTTGCTATGTGTACAGTGTACACCTCATCGAGTTCCCAAAGGCAGCATGAAAAATATGTGGCTTGATTACTTTTGACAAAGATTTGTTCAGATGGTGTGTAATTGGGTAATTCCATTGGTATTTGGTGCTCTTTGCCAGAAAATAAATCCACCAATGTGGACCACATTGGCATCAATGAACATTCTATCTGAGTCCACAAAGACAAATGTTGTAGGAGGTGTTATCTTTATAGCGACCGTATTTCCTCCCTTAACAGCTGTAGGTCGTTAAATATTCAACTCACTGCAAAAAGGACAGTAGAAAATTTAAGCACAAAATATATTCAAATAAGAAAATTATTACTTCAAATAAGCAAAATTATTTGCCAACAGAACAAGAAAATTATACTTAAATTTACCTGTAAGATTTTGAAAAATAAGAAAACAATATTAGGCCCATATCAACCACAGCGGTCTTGAAAATAGTATTTTTAGACAAAAAATTGTAAATAGAACTATTTTCTTAAAATACATAAGTATTTATTTACACCTGGATAACTTAGCCTGAGTGTCAAGCAGGAGGGTAACAGATCCCATTTTTATTGTCTTCGGTATTACCCAGCCATGGATTAGACCCACAACCTCTCAGTCAGAGGGTAGACACTCTACCACTAGACCACTGAGCTGGTGCTGGAACAGGGAAAAATGAGCTTAGTAAATATAACAAAACGAACCACTTAAGCTATGTTGCACTTTTGTCTGATTGCTTTCATACTTGTATTTTTTTCCATTTATCTTATTACTAGATTATGCAAAATCTTAAAATAAGAAAATTCAATTTATGAAACCCCAGTTCAGGGCCTTTGATGTTAGTTAGTTGTCACCTTAAAATGTGGAAAATGTTTGTTTTAACCCTCACAGTATTTAAAAGTATGTTTTTAATATTTTGTACATGTATATTTTATAAATGTATTTTTCCCAGTGTGAGCTTCCGCCGGTAGAGGAAGACCAAGCCGTTTGAAGTTGCCCCAAACTATCGGCAGTTATCCCCCGTTATTATTAGAAGTCATTAAAGTTAAAGCTCATTTGTTTCTAAACTCGTATGGAAGAGGCGTCGCGGCCACCGACTTTATCGCGATCGTTCCGGTGGGTGACTTAAAATGACATCATACAGATGGTCCAGTTAAATTGGTTGGGAATAACAGTTATTGCTTCGCTAAATGCTGTGTAATGTCGCCAATCTTAAATATAAATGGTTTGTTTTTACATGCGCATGTTCCAGAGCTCTTTTTAGTGTTCCTTATACTATCAGAAGCAAGAATAAACTGACATACAGGTAATGTGATTTTATTGTGTTTTTTTCGTGTGTCCCTAGACTGACTTTCAATAAGATTTCATCCAGTGGGGGACCTAGAATTAATTTGGCTCATTTCCTTAAAAGGGACGATGGCATTTTCTCATAAACATTTATCATGATGAAAAAGTTTACTTTAATAATCGACGGGGGTACCCTGAGGACACGTAGGCTTGATTGTCAAATTACGTTGTTGCAATGTTGCCAAGATAATGGGGCACGAAAAGGCCCTCAAGTCAAGGCAATTTGCCAACCAGTGGTTTGATTGTTGTTAAATAGATTAGAAAATGTTAAAGTGTGGCATTTAAATATTAGCCTGTGTTTCACACAGTATTAAAGTGCTATTGAATGTCAGGGTTAATGACACATAAACGGTCTGATTTAGCAACGGTAGAAGTTGTTGCCCATGACACGCTTATCAAGAAGAACTCATGCTGGGCAGACACCATTTACGACATATGATTTGAAGAAGTCTTACAATTTGCCGAATGAGTTAATTACATGCGATGGAAATTCAACACCCAAGTGCTTGTATTACAGTCTAAGTTTGGCTTGTTGCTATTACACATCCAATTGGTGATGACAGAGTGTTTCAAACTAAGTGGCAGATGAAAAAACTTAAAAACTTATGAGAAATACAGGTAACATAGCTATAGTCTAATGTGAGGATTCGTTGGAGGTTAATGGGACACTGTTTATAAAATGAAAAGGCAGGAGGGAGACAAATTCATTCTTAATTTAAACTTTACTCATTATACATGGTAGCTAGAGCGACAACACTTCCTGATCCCCTATCAGCTGACTAACACTAACCAATCAGAAGCTAGCATACTTTAGGTAAATGCAAATGAATGACGGAGAGCAGCAGATTCGACATATCAACTTAGCTACTTGTGCAAAAAAAAATACTAAAATGTATGAATGTGTAAATAATAATTCTGGAATTATAAATTAAATTAAAATCTGCCACTTTATGAAATCGCAAATTTGCAAAGTTTTTTTCTCTTAATATTGCCCTCGCACTCTAAAAATATATATTTATACGTCGTCGTAAAGAGGTATTTAAAGTGCACATTTTATGTTTTTTTTTTGGTTCTGTTATTTATTTATATTTTTTTAAACAAAATTTCACAGAGATGGCGGACACTGAGATACTGATGTGGGAACCACTATTTCACTGTGATTTTCTTATTCTGGTAGACCACGGGCTAAAGGCTAATGGCACAGAACTCAACAAAACATATATTTTATTGCGTATATAGAATATTACAGAAGAAAAACTTTAGTTTTCCCAATTAATGGATCAAGGACATCGGGATACACATTTATTGCAATCAGGGCTGAACTGGCACAAAAAAAAATCGGCCCTGGCATTTTGACTTAGCCCAGCCTGGTCCGACTCTTGCCTGACATGTAGTTCTACTACTGATGTTTATTGATGATGTTTCAGTTTGTTATCTATACAGTGGAACCTCGGAGTTTGAACGTCTCGGAACTCGTACAAATCGGACTTCAACCAAAAAATCGGAGTAAAAAATGCCTCAGAGTTTGAACTGCTTTTCGGAGTTTGAACACCCAAGCAAAGCAAGCTAAACCGAACGTACCCTGAAAACGGGTAGCCGAGTGAAGCCGAGCGGAGCCAAGCAATGCCGAATGCTCACGTTGCGGTAGCACTGCTCATTTCCAGTCAGATCGTGAATACTCCCGGAGGTGCTCCATACTCGCGAGTGCATTTTGTTGTAACTACCATGACTACTTCTGTAAATACTGGCACGAGAACCCCCCTTAGCTGTTCAACAACGTGCCTCACGTTAAACGACGCACGCAAGGACTGTTTAGTAGTCTAACAATATGCCCAAAGTAATATACACAAACTCAGCACTGAACTAAAGCTAGCATTAACATAGCGTTTATCATCCGCTGATGCCATCACACCACAACAGGTAATGTAAGGTATTTTTATTGTTTAAATACTGTACTGTACTGCAAATGTAAAAAATAAAAATAGGAATTTTCTGTTTTTGGAGCTTGAGAACAGATGAATTGCATTTACATTATTTCCTATGGGGAATTTCTTTTCGGAGGTTGAACAATTCAGACTTTGATCACTTTGCAGAAACAAATTATGTTCAAACTCCGAGGTACCACTGTAACGGACTGCTCTTTTTAAATTCTGGGCCAGTCTCTCGGAGTGAAATGTGGGGAAAAAAATTAAAAAGCACGGCATCGGCCCCAAAAGAGGCGGCCCTCCGGGCATCTGTCCTGTATGCCAGGTGGCCAGTCCAGCCCTGATCGCAATCGTATCGTGAGCCACTTTGTTGATGTGAGATTCAATTTAGTATTGAGTGAGTGCCTCGAGCGACAGCTGATGAAGGCGCACAGAGGGAGGTCTAGGTTAGAGCCAGTCTGTTTGATCGCTATAGCACCACTAATTTCCTGATTGCAGTTGTGGAGAAATCCACGGCTCTAGGCAGCCTTTATGGCCATTAGCAGCACACGTCTCTCTATTCATTAGTACCTCAGAACCCCGTGCCTCGGCTCATACGGCAGTGAACTACTGCTGTCTTAAAAAATGACTGGCCACTCACATAATGCCATGGAAAGACATTAAGGTGTTTGGGAACATCCCTTTGGTCGTTTTGAATGTTCCCTTATTAGGAGGAAGTGTTGGCGTTTAATGCTGTGATCATGATGCACATGTTTCAAGGATATGAAGCATACTTAAGAAAGCTGATGATGAAGCTGATCTGTCATTAAAGTGTAGATATAAGTTAGAAGCTATTTTGCTACTCACCCCATTAAAAGCGTGTTATGGTTGTAGTGTAATTTAAGGGACATTCAAATGAGATGATCCACTGACTTTTTCTAATTGCACCAAACATGCTGTAATTTTGAGCATATTGAACATTAGCGTCACATGTTGTCAATGTACTAGTAAATGTACTTAAAGTACAATTTATTCTGCAGCCCATTTAGGCAGCAAACAATTTGGGCCTGAAACTTGTGCCCTCTGCTGTTTGTTACTATAGTAATGTTGCAATTCAACAGCATGAAGATGTTGACTATAGTTGAGTATATTGACTTGTGTTCACATGATTTAAATTCCACCAGTGATAAAATAACGCGAACAAAAAAGTTAAAAAATCATCTGTGGAATGGGCATTAAAAATGTACATTTTATCATCCATTTTAATTTCCTTTGGTGTGTGGTGGGTGTTCCTATTTCAGGTGTGCATGCCGGGGAATATCAGCTTACACTCACTTGTGTGTTTTTAAGTCTTTAAACAAGTTTTGTTGCATTTGCACAATATCCTTTTTATGTATCATATACAGGTGCATCTTAATAAATTAGAACAGAAAACTTATTTTCAGTAGTTCATTTCCAGATGTGGCAAATCCAGGTCCAGAAAATAAAAACCCTGCCACAGTTTGGCTTTAGCACCTGATGCTATCTATCTATCTATCTATCTATCTATCTATCTATCTATCTATCTATCTATCTATCTATCTATCTATCTATCTATCTATCTATCTATCTATCTATCTATCTATCTATCTATCTATCTATCTATCTATCTATCTATCTGTCCATCTGTCCATCTATCCATCTAGCTAGCTAGCTAGCAGGTAAACGAGCACCATGGAAGCTAGCTAGGAAGCTAGCTAGCATCAGATCACATCAAACTGTGGCAGGGTTTTTTACTTCCTGGACCTGGATGGAGTTGCCACCTTTGTTAAAAGTGAAATTCCAATTTTATGGTGAATTTGGGGATTTTGTGATAACTAGCACAATTCTAAAACAATAAAGTCAATAATAAATGTTTCACCCTGTGTATAGTGAGTTTCACTTTTTGAATTGAACTACAGAAATGAAGTTTTCCATGATATTCCAGCTTATTGAGCTTCACCTGTAGATGATGAAAACAAGCTTGGGAAGTTACTTTCTTTATTTTGGGGCTCACCTTCATCCTGCTTGGATTCTACCCTAGGAATGATACATGATTCAGGGGAGACACCTGTGTATGTGCATTCAACACAGATTTGGGGTTCTGTTCACCTCTGGTTGTTGTGCGGCCATTTCCTGTCATTTACATTGTGCCCTCCCTCCCTTTCAACAGAACATACACATTAAAACATTGGCTGATGATATGGTAAGGTGCTGGGTTTTACTTTGGCATGTTCATTTTTCATTGTTTTACATCATACTCGTCTGTTCATCATGGCTGCATGAGAAATGACTGAACTGACATAAACCATTGGATCAAACATGTATTAGAAGCAAACAGACACATTGTGAAAATCTGTCACGGTTCTTCTTGTTTCTACCAATTTGACAGCTTCTTCTAGTTTGTTTGATCCATTTGGAAATTATTCAGTGAACATATAACATGTATGTCAATATCACATATGTCTGTTTATATATCTAAATGTATTGTGTTGTTTAATTTGAATGGAAATGATGTCAGTAACCCACGATGACAAAGTGAAACTATATTTTTAGAAGTTTTGATTTAATATTTGTTTATGCTCATCACTTTTTTTTGTGTCCAGAAAACATAACAAGGGGAGGCTCAATTTCACTTAATTATAAAGTAAGGTACAATAGGGTGAAAATAAAAAATAGCAAAATAAAAGTGATAACATTACAGTCATTTTGTATACATTAAATATTTTTATATACAATGTCTAATTATAGACAATAATTATTTAAATAATGTAAATTATTTGCAGTCCCTATTAAACTAATTTATACAGATATTGTATTCCACCTTTTTTTCCCCCCAGAAACTAACAATTTGATCTTTATATTGTGGATCTGAGATGGAAGTTGTGAAAATAGTTTGGAATAAAATCCACAAGAAAGCAGCCGGCTGCCATAGTAAAAGCTTTAAATGCCCCAAACCATTCTTTCACTTTGCCAACGTTGTTACTGTTTCAAAATAAATCATTACAATTGAACATCACATTACAAGTGCATGAAACGACTACTTTCCTAAACCACGGTGCATGTTTTTTAATCCAGCATGTCCTCTCCATTCCATACTAATCCTAACATTACTTGCATGTAGGGGTCATATTTTTTCTTTGTTTACACTATAGAGGATAATAAATAGTGCCAGTTTTGATGGAAAGCCACTTGAGCGTCATTATTTTATAACAACCAGGTGGTCCTTTGGATAAGGTGGTAAGTGAAGTCTGTATTAGGTTCATAGAGTAAAGTGCTTGCTTTTCTGTATATTAGTTTATTTCACTCTTTTATTTGTTTAGGTAGCAAAATGTTTGTAATGTGTATTATTTTTTTTTGAAAGCTAAAATAATGTCTCTTTATGTTTTAATGAACAGTAATGGGATTACACTAAACAGCATAATTCTGTGAAATAACTGCACTGAATATGGATTAAAGGCCCTCATGCCTGGTGTAACAATATTATTGGGAGTGATGACTGAAACGTATTTTTTGCAGCGCGATCGCATTACCAGTTTCCGAAAGACGGGAATGAAGAAGGAGAAGCCCCTCATACAGCACCCGACCGACCCCCTCTCCACTCAGACTGAACTCCCCGTTCCTCAGCCGCTTTTCGACGACCGCTCCATGAACCTCTCAGAGAAGGAGATCATCGACCTCTTTGAGAAGATGATGGTAAGTTTGGGTTTTTTTGTGGCCCAGCTCAGACTGGCATCATTTTTTTAGGCTGTCCTTAGTTCCAGGAGGTCTTCAAGTCCGGTCCTTGAGGGCTCCTAACCAGCCTGCTTCCCATGTCTCCCTCATCCAACTCACCTTAATCAAATAATCAAGATCATTATCAGCCACCCACACTGCCCCAATAATCAGTTCTGATTATTTTTGGAGACATTACTGCCACCTACAGGACAGAACAGGAGTTTACCGTTCTAGTCTTTCCAGCGTTAGATTTATTAGACATATATATTTGCGCATCTATACTGTGTTCATTGTTTTGGTCAATGAGAGCTTTGAAACATTTTTGATCACAAGACAACATTTTCTTGGTGAGAAAAATTACCTGGTTTAACCTTATCCGCACACTGCTCTTACTACATTCAGAGTTATAACATTCCCGCTAACTCATAATTATCGTAGACACGCTTGCTTTCACACAATACATCTTCTTTACCTAAAATAGATTTAATTTGTATTTAGGATGTGAATACATTTGCAGATGTCAGGCTTTTTCCTGTCTACTTTTAGGGCAAAGCGATTTATTCACACTCTCCTGCGGGGTCAAAGCTCTGTCAATCTACATCGAAACACACACCAGCTCCAGTTTCATTGCATAGGTTGTGTTGTGGATAATACCTCAGAGTGTGTTTTGTGCCTGCCCTTTTCTCGCTTCTCACACAATGTCCTTTATTACCAGGCGCCACACTACACGATCAGTGCTCCGAGTTTTTAATCAGGCTCTGGCGTGAGTGTTTTCTTGCCTGGTTGCTCATCCCTGTCACTCAGTTCACTTCTCAATGACGATGTTTGTGTTCACGGTAGCGTGACATTAAACCCAAGCTTAAATTTGCTCGCTGACAGACGACACAGAAAGCAGGTTTGGGCATGGGCTGATATTTGACAAGCATTGACAACCACAAGTGAAAATGTTCGATTACAGCAATGAATTCAAATCCAAGAGGTGTATTCATTTGTGTACTATTCAAGCCACCACTCTTGGCTGTCAGACTACACTGCAACCTTTCATTTCCAAATTGGCAGTTTGACCACCATTTTATTTAAAATATGATTCTAATAGGGGTGGGAAAAAATTGATATAGCAATATATTGTTGTGCTCTCTATTGCAATAAATATATCGATACACTAACGGCAGCATTGCTATTTTATTTTATTTTATTTTTTTTATTTTTTATTTTTTCCAGGAGAGCTCAGTATTGTTCATTCGATTTGACATCATCATTGCTCTCCTTTTTTTAAAAAAACAAACAAACAAATCAATTAAAAAAAATTTAATAAATGTTTTTTTTTTAAATATATATACCTATATATATATATACATATACACACATATATATATATATATATATATATATATATATTTTTTTTGTATGTGGGTGAGTATGTGTATGTGCGTGTGTGTGTGTGTGTGCGTGCGTGCGTGCGAGCGAGCGTGTGTGTATTCATCAGTTCACCTAAAGCCCATTAAAAAAAATCCCATACTAATAATATAATATAATAATAAATTGCCAAATGCAGAAACATCAATGTAAGTTATCACGATGTAGTGGCTCTCGCTAACAGACAGAATTAAGTAACCGGAATTAGGTTAAAAATTTTTATATACGTAGACCATGTTTCTATAAATTTTGATATTTGGTTTTTATTTGAGGCAGATATTTTTTCCATTAAAATGTGATTTATGAGGAGGTTAGACCATTGGTCGATATTCAGAGTTTGTTTATTTTTCCAGTTAACAAGAATTGTTTTTTTAGCATTGCTATTTTATGATGGCAAACCAGTGCAAAGCACATAATGGATTTAGACCGTCATTCATACATATCAATGAAGCTGGAAACATACTCAACGTAACACGCCGCCTACATCAAGGCTAACTTCAAAAATAAAGCTTTACCAAACAATACATTGATGTCAATGCAATTGCCATGGTTGGCTTTTACTTTGAAGTCGGCCTGCGCGGCGACGTGACCACCAGCTTTGACTTCCTTTTTCGACGTGTTGGTTCAAGTTTTTATTTAAATTACATATTTTCTACCAACATTTTCACAATGCTATTCCAAAAGTATATGTAATCGCTAATTTAGGATGCTAAGAAACCGCTAGTTAATTACGTTGTCATTGTATGATACGTCGCAAGTCTCCGACGTTAGTGGCTAGCAGCTAGTGTTAGCATTAGTGGTACGGTGGCCCTAAAGTGCAAAAAAAGGCTGGCAACAGTAATGAGTGACACCTAGCTGGCTTGCTTTCTTTATACTTTTTCAATATCTAGGCTACTTTGTTATTCACTCTACATGTTTAAAGGAAAGAAATGTGCCTTAAATTGCACTTTGTCTTTTTCATTATTAATAAAAAGATAATAGAACTTTGTCTTAATTTATTTTATAAAACATCTTTTCCACTAAATAAAAACATTCAACTCAAAATGTCAAATATTAATGTTTAGATTTTAGGAAAACAACTTTAAGCCATTAATACCTCATTTTATACATGGACCAGGAATAAAATAAAATAAGAATGTATCTGCCTCTTATTGCACTTAAAGTTGTGTTCCTAAACCCTAAACGACCAAATTAGACATTTTGAACTGTGTAGTGTGAACTTCCATAAATCCTCTAGGACGAACACAAAATCGGCAAAATTATCCTGAAAATCTCATGAGACTTTTGTAAATCTTGTGAGACTTCTCAAATCCCCAAAAGAGTTCTGCAAATCTAATGAGACTTCATCAAATGCTATGAACTTGCATAAATTCCTTGGGACTGACATAAATTCAGTGAGCCTGCTCACATCTCTCCTGAAAATCTCATGAGACGTTTGCAAATTTTGAGTCCTTCACAATTTTCGCATAGCTACCTTGACTTTTGAAAATATTTCAGCAAATCTTGTTAATTGTTAATTTCTGCCAGACTCTAGCAAGTCTTGCAAAAACCCATGTGACCTGCGCAAATCTTGTGAGACTTTCATTTTTCTTTCAAAACTTTATCTCAATAAGCATCTAAACGATTAGGCCCAATGATCATGGTTTTTAATTTTCTGTGTGTGTGTGTGTTTGTGTTTTTTTGCGTTATAACCATAGAACTTGAAATGGAAGCTTGGCCCCAGATGTCCAGGCTTTTCAGTCGAATATGACTTAAGCAACAATAAGGCAAAAATAAAGGAAGATTGGAATGTATGCCAGAAAAATGATCTGTTATGTGTCTGGAATGTGTTTGTAAATGTTACTTTTAGCCTTGTTTTTACACTTGCATGACTTTTAACTCTTTGACTGCCAAAAACGTTAAATAACGTTTAGTAAAATCCTATGGAGGAGTGCCAAAGACGTTAAAAGACGTTTTTTTTTTCAAAACAGAGGTGAAACTAACCATTTTCTATTGTTGATTACTGAAAAACGGAATAAGGTAGAAACAAACTTTTTGTTCTGATGAAAGATGAGAGTCCAATCTTTCATTTGGTAGTATGTGTGTTTCCATAGTCCAAACACATCATTTTCTATGGACCTTGAAAGATCAGTCAAAAATGCTTAAATCGGCTGGCACCCACGGCATCCCTTTTCTGAAAACGTCTGGCAGTCAAAGAGTTAATGAGAGAGCTAATTCAGGTTTTATGTTGGTGACCCTATATAAATCCAAGTTATTGTTATTATTTCAGACATCATATATATATATTTTTTAAACTACCTTGGAATGGATTAGTGTTGAATCTCGGGTTGCACTGTATAAACTTTTATACAGATTCATCCATTTTATGGTCATGCAAACATGTCATTTGGCCTCGATCTTTTTTAGACTTTCTGTTATTGTTAGTTTCGCCATGCTGCAGCCCAGCAGGCCTCAGAGTAGAGTGCCATATTAGTTAGACCCCCCTCTGTGCGCTAATGACCTGGAGAAAGTCAAAATATATTTTTTTTCGTTTGGGGAAAGTGCTTTGCCTCTTGCACACAACCTAAATTAAATCTTATTACTGACAGGTCATGGAGGCGTTATGAGGAAATGAATGAAATATGAAAATAGAAGAATTATAATGAAGGTAAACGTTTGTGTGTGAGGTGAAATGATGCTTTGATAGCAAAAATATAACGATATTCCTGGGGAGGTTGAGTTGCATTTAAACGTCATCCACCGCCACCGCCTTCAAAAGGTTGTCGTGTGTGTCGAAACTCTGAGATGAACACAGCGGGGAAGCCAGAGCCCCTCATCAATATGCACAAACATTAAATCCACGGAATTTCTTAGGAAAGTGCATCTCACTGAGCTTCGGTGTCACAACCGGAGATGACGCCAGTCCAAGAGGTTTCGGAACAATCAACCAGGAATATACTGGAAAAATCTGCCCCAAAATAGCGCATTTTGTCAAAGATCAGATCAGTGAGCATCGCAAGTTTATTTTGTCTGTGATAGAGGTTGAGTGCCTTTTTAAGACCACAGTGAGCCTTGTCTGACACCATTGACGTATTAAAACCCCTTTCATCTTTGGTTCAAGCCTATATTGTCCATAACGGGATCATAAAAATCAGTGGTAGGTAAGGAAGAGCTCATCTCATCGATGGCGTGACTTCTAGCAAAAGCTGTTGCACGCGGCCACTTAAAAGTCCAATGTGCTGATGGGGCCCATTAGGCGTTATTATTACTTGGACATTTTCACTTGTCTATCAGCTTTAAAACCTCTCAGCGTGCAATGTCTTTTTTTATTGAAGTGTTGCACATCAATTTTTTGCTTCTTAAGAGGGTCTTCTGCTTGTTAGGAGTTGCATGTTTTTGTTTCTAGTGAGGAAGAAGGCCAGTAAAAAAAAAAAAAAAAGATTCTCCGGCCAGATGGAGGTTTTATGTGGCGTTCCATGCACTTTGTCAGAATGAACACTCCCAGTTAATAAGATCCGAGGTGATCCCACTGCAGTAATATTCTGCAGCAGGGCTTTTTAACAACAACCTGCTGGAAAGTGTCTGTGCGTAAACCTGCACAGTCATGGATCAGAATTTTGTGCTGAGGGTGGAAAATAATGATTTGTGATGGCTGGATTATTTTTTTTTAGATCTTTGAAAGAAGTAAAGTTCAGAGTAAAATTAATTGCTGAATTTAAATGGAAACATTCTAGATTATATCTGTACAAAATGTACATAAAGGTCTGATTTTCAGTCATTTATCAATTGCGCTAATTATTAAATTCATTAGCAAATTTCGATCGGCAAGCTTAATATTCCTATACAGACCCTATTGTAGGCTTCATTTATATAGGTTAGATCCTGTTTTGTGTATAGTCTGGGCTTTCCCTATTTCAGCCTGAAGATTTAAGAATTATTTTTTGTATTCATTAGAATAAAAAAACAAAACAAAATGTTCAAATTAATTTGAAGGCTGACGTCTGAATGGTTGCTTTCTAAATGATTTTATATGTTTTAGTTTTGCATTGTAATTTCATTTTGGTGCTTGTCTGCACAATATTTTTTTAAGACCACAGAATTAAAAATCATTTATCAACAGACATCTGAAAATAAATAAATAAACATACGATCCTTGAAAACCAATTCATCCCTTTTCAATTCTGCTTGTCCTGTTTGCCGTTGTTGGTTATGGATTCTATCCCAGCTGAATTTGGACACTGACAATGACCTCTTTGTAAAATAGTTGCTGGATAAAATACCATTTAGAAATGTTGAGAATGTCAAAATAAGAAACTAAAACATTAAATGTGTTATATTTTAAAGCAATATGGACCACAATTGACAAATGAGCAAAATCAGTCCTTGGGAATGACACACTTCATAAACTCATAGCTTTTGCTAAACTATTCCATTCATTTTGTAATATTGTCTCATTCCTAATTCATAAAGTGAATTCTAAGCAGATTTAGCAATTTTCCATCAGTCTGGGATTAGATTGATTGAAGCAAAAAGTGCATGATTTTCTTTGCTCGACAGTAGAGGGCAGCAAGCCTCTGCAAATGTACCCTGGCTCTCCTGGGGGAGCTTGAATGTGTGTGTGTGTGTGTGTGTGTGTGTTTTTTCTCTCTCTCAACTGATACCAAGGCATTCATTTTGGAGAGAGAGTGCTCCTTCCAAACATCCCCTTCCATTCTAATCACCATGTCATTCTGTAGCTATTAGTCCTCCGCTCGGCCTTTGCTCCATCCGCTGATGCCTTTCACATGAAAGACGTCTTTTGTGATGCATTATGAAAAGTAGCACAACGATAGTACCCTCGGTATTGCGCACAGACTGCCGATCAAGGCTTATTCAATTTGATTGGTTTGTCCTTTTTTCCCTGAGTTTGTACATTTGGTATAGCCTTGCAACATTCTTTTATTGAAGGATTAATTAATACTGCTATTTTGTCCACTTTTCTCGCGCTACCTTGGGCCTCGAACAAAGACAAATTTACAAGAAATGAAAGTATTCACCTGCGGAAGGACATAATCCGATTCTAGAGTGGTAGTTAAATTGAAAGCAGTTGTTTAGTGTGTGGCATTGATGAACAGAGTTATATTGAATTCACCATGGTAACAGTAGAGGTGAGATTTTTTTTAACTTCAACTGTCAAACAAAAGTTTAAAAAGAGATTAATCTGAACACATTAAAAATGTGTACTCATCCATACATTTCCTGAAAGGCTACAGTGGATTTGAGTCGCCTCTTTTATAGGCCACATGCAGCTCACGGTACAGCACACATTCTTTTATTATTACTAGCCTCTTATGCAGGGATTCCACAAAATTGCAGCATTCATGTTGGAACCAAAGATCAAATTTTATTTTACATAGAACCCAGAAAAGTTTGAATATTGTTGAAATCTAACTGTAGGTATTTGGATATTTTTTAGGCAGCACCCTTTTTCTTTTTTCCAATTGTCCGACACTTCCTGCCTCTGTTATGACTCTATTAGTGTTTGGTGTGTGTGTGTGTGTGTGTAGTCATGAACATGCTCCGATACAACAACACCGATACCGCTTCACCAGCCTGACATATATCTTCTCGGCAGGCGGATGCCAGCTGTGTGGAGATGCAATTAACGTAAACACGGATGACATCACTTTTAGCCGACTGCAAATTATGCTCCGCAAAATGGATAATAAACCACACCCCTCGGGCCCTGGAGACTACCTGGTTAATCCAGTATCATATCGTTATCTCAAGTGTTAAAGCATGCAAGTCGAAGTACACACGGACCTGTACTGGGAAGGTGCACGTGGCTCATTAAGTCAGTTGTTACTTTGATTGCTCCACCATTACTTGGCTAACTGTTGCAATTCTAAAGCTAATACTATTCATTTAACTCTTTGACTGCCAAAGACGTTAAATAACGTTTAGTAAAATCCTATGGAGGAGTGCCAAAGACGTTAAAAGACGTTTGTTTCAAAACAGAGGTGAAACTAACCATTTTCTATTGTGGATTACTGAAAAACGGAATAAGGTAGAAACAAACTTTTTTTTTCCTGATGAAAGATGAGAGTCCAATCTTTTTTTGGTAGTATGTGTGTTTCCATAGTCCAAACACATACTTTTCTATGGACCTTGAAAGATCAGTCAAAATGCTTAAAATCGGCTGGCACCCACGGCATCCCTTTTCTGAAAACGTCTGGCAGTCAAAGAGTTAAAAAAAAGAAGAAAAAAAAAGTGCCTATTGCTTTTCATAACATAATCCAGAGTAAAGAGAAGTGATTGGTGTCATTATGCATCACCTAAATTGTACTGCCTCGGTTTTATTTTAGAACTAAAGTGCCTTGTGTTACAGGCGGCATTCAGTGAATTATTACCATAATAAGATTGTTAAAAATGTCAGTAATGACAAGTTATTAAAAAAAAGTTTTCTAAAACGTTTCATTTCAAAAGCTTTTGAATAATATTTTATTCAAATTTAATTTGCGATCAGACAATAGTTGGGTTTCCATCCACCCATTTTTATTCAAATTTTCAAGAAATGCAAAAATAAAACAATGGAAACGCTATAAATTCGAAAAAGGGACTGGACTTGGTATCAATACTCTAATAAAAGTACTTGTACTTATACTCGGTGTGGAAAAAAGTGATATCAGTGCATCCCTAACTACTACTTCAGAAAGTGTAAAGTTGGTCACCTTTGAATCCCCCATTACTAAAAGGACAGAGAAAAAAACTAAATTCAAGTCTCACGAGATATCATTTTTCAAACTCGGGAAGCTTTTTCCCAAATCAAATCTCTTATACTCTGCTGCCACCTGCTGGCCGTTTTTGTAATAACTACCATTGCCATTACAATGCTCTTCAGTTCAGAGGCCACATCAAAGCCTTCTTGTATGCTCTAACATTTAAAAAACAAACAAACATAAAAAAACGTATAAATACTTCTTTGGGATCATGGTAATATTTAAAGAAAAAAATAGAACATATTTATACATTTTTGGGAGCAAATTAGTTAAAGTCTTCTCCATTTTGTAATATGCTACTCACTGTCTGTCTGTTCATCTGTTGCCTAGGAGGACATGAATCTGAATGAAGATCGAAAAGCGCCTCTACGCGGGAAGGACTTGAGCACCAAACGCGAGATGGTAGTTCAGTACATCTCAGCTACTGCCAAATCTGTAAGTCAAGTTATTTTGTTCCTTACAAAGTGACGTGTGCTTACCCAGTTGACAGTAGTAGTTGTGCTGAATTGTGGTGATGATTCTCCTCGTGAATCTCCAGAATGAGTTCAGCCTTGATTCCCTCGCTTTTGCAGTATGGCTTGCTTTGCTTTGCACTTCTACCATCTCTACACTCTCCATGCTTCACACCTCTGAATATTCTGATTGCTGTCTGATTTCCCCCCCAACACACCTCCCGACCATTTTGTTCCCATCATGCTGCAACCACCATCACTGGTAATTGTAGGCACTCACTCACTCAATGCTAGGTGGATGGTCAGTGCTTGTCTAGCCGTTTGCTTGCATGCAAGATTGTTGGTTTTTGGGTTGTGCTTGCATGGAAGTGTCACGGTGACACATTCATTTATTGTTTGGTATAAGGGTGCAAATGGAGTTTGTGGGTCTAACAGCAGTCTTGCATTAAAAGGCAATTGTCAAAAATTGCGCACACAAGCAATTTGTGGCAAGTTTAACTTGAACGAAAAACTTAACTGAACTGTTGTTTACCAGTTACTTGTACACTTTATGTGCTTATTTCATTCTAACTACTTGGAGGATTTAGTATATCATTTTATGGTATGATCATATGCTCAGAAATTAGGTACAGCTAATTTATGTTAAATGTCAGTTTGGGTCTTTAATACCTGATTAAAAATTTATTTTAAAACACGGTAGGGCTGCTCGAAAATGAAGCAAATATTAATCCAGATTATTTGGGTAATAATTGAAATCATAATTATTTTTTGGTACAAAAAAATAATATGTTTAAATGTAAAAAATATTAAGACAAATAAAATTATTTGAAACACTATTATGTAAGTTCCTTTTGAATGAAATAAAATGTATGAAATTAGTTATTTTAAAATGAAAAGAAAGTTAGGTACAGCGAAATTTTGGTCAATGTCAGTTTGGGTCTTTATTACCTGATTTAAAATAAATCACAACACGGTAGGGCTGCTCGAATAAGAAGAAAATATTATTATTTTGGTAATAATTGAAATCACAGTTATTTTTTGGTACAAAGCAAGAATATGTTTAAATATAAAAAATATTAAGAGAAATAAAATTATGCAAATTCTTTTGGAATGAAATACATTTATCAAATTAGTTATTTTAAAATTCAAAAAAAGATGCAAATGTATACATTTAAACAACTCAACATTTTTATAATTTTTTCTTTACGATTATACTGATTTTGTAATTGTGGAGTGTAATTGAAATTGTAATTGGATTTCGATTGATTGCGCAGCCCTACCACACGGGCAATTAATGAGTTAACTGGTTAGCCCATTTAACTCTCTTGCTCACCAAAACAGCAGCAACTATGGAAGCACATAAATAGTCTCACAGCCAGTTTAGTACATGAAGTCTTATCGCATCTTGCATAGGATCTTATTATACTTGGTGATGGTGTCTTTAAAGACTTAACTATTAAGACACGGCCATGTAAATGTTAAATGCATCCATTTTTTTTTTTACCTTATAGTCTTCTTTTCACTGCATTTCTCGATCAAAGTTTATTTAATTTAGTTTTAAACTCTAATTTAATTTGTGATAAATTATAAAATACTTATTATTGTTTAACGTTTTTTCTAAGGCTCACTCTTCTGCAGTCGAATATATAAACGGCCTCGGCCGCTATTATTGCAAAACTTTTGTATCATGCATTCCAAAAAAAACATCATCTTTGTGGCTCATCAACAATCATCTACAAAAGAGTGATTATTTTTATTCTCCCTTCGCTAGCTTCCTGGACCTGCAAAGCATCATCATTTATTTGCCTCCTCATTGGTATGGTAATTAAACGGCATTATTGATAATGATGATTTTTCCGAGATGATTGAATTCCTCACCGGGCCCATTATGCTTTGTGAGCAATGATATTTTATTCAAATGACAAACATAATGTGTGTAGTCAAAAGACAAGAGAACAAAACGTCATGTCTCTCAGCACCCCGCTATTACTTTCATTAAGACGTGAAGAAGAGGGGTTGGTTGAATGTCACTGTTGACATATCATTGAGTGCCACAGGGGGGCTACCCTCCGGCAATGAAAAGTGTAGCCTTTGTTCAAGTCGCTATTCTCTTTAATAGGAACGATATGACAACTTTAGTTTGGTAAAATTTGTTAAAAAAAAAAAAAATCTAAGTTTGCGACAATTTTTCAAGGTGGCTTGTAATGCATTTTCTAAATTATAGCTTTGGACTGAATAAAATGATGATGATAATAATTATTTAACATTAAAGTGGAAGTCAACCCACATTTTTTTTTGGGACAATAATATGTTGTATGAAGCCCTACTAGTCTAAATACGGTATTCTGGTTAATATTGCGTTAGTGGAATATGAGTTAAGCAGCAAAATCCAGCCGTTTTTAATCCATCTCAGGGGGCGGCCATTTTGCCACTTGCTGTTGAGTGAAGATGACATCAATGTTGCTCAGGTCTCAGGAAACAACCAATCACAATTTAGTTTCAGAAAACAGGTGAGCTATGATTGGTCGTTGCTTGAGCCTTGCGCAACATTGATGCCATTTTCAGTCGACGGCAAATGGCAAAATGGCCGCCCCTGAGATGGATAAAACAGCTGGATTTTGCTTCATAACTCATAAACCATAAATGTTGACATATTCAGAATGTAATGTTTAGACTAGTGAGGTCACATATAACATATTGTCAAGAAATGCTTAACACTTTTACCGCCAAAAATGTTTAATGACGTATACTAAAAGCCAAATGAATGCTGCCAAAAACGTTAATTGAGGTTTACTATGTTTTTTACGTTTTTTTTTTCTCAATGGGCAGTGCAACTTTTCATTGCGGTTGTAAAATCCCACATCACCCACTAACTATGGCCAGCAGATGGCAGCATTGTATCTCTTTTCAATGGGCTCCCGGTAGTATGAAATTACAATGAAACATGACGAATCTGATCAAATAGAACCTTTTCAAGGACGACGTGAATAATCAAAGCCTTTGTCACATTAAATCTAATTCACAGAGCATTACTAAACAAAAAATAGTGTCAAAGTTGTGCATAAAATTTATCTTTTCACAAAAAGCTTGTTTTCTCCTTATCTTTCCAATTTTCGCTCAGTGTTACTCAAATTACCCATTTTCAAAAGGTGATTACTAAAGAACGGAATAAGGTAGAAACATACTTTCTTTTCTCTTCTCTCTAATGAAACAATGGAACGCCATCTTTCATGTTTATGTAGTCACAGCACACAATATTCTCTTTGCCTAAAGATGAGTTAAAATGCTCGAAATCGGCTGGCGCTGTCGGGGTTGTTTTTTGGATAACGTGTGGCAGTAAAAGAGTTAAGGTTGACTTCCACTTTAAAAATAACTATAGTTAGTGTACTTCAATAGACCAGACTAGATTGTTTTCATAAACAAGACTTTTACTTTTGTTCAAATGTACTATCTTCTGTCTTTAAAACTAAGATGATGAAGGAAAGGATCACCTTAAAATTGTAGTGTTTTATGTCCTATGACAGCAGATAAATTCCGTTAGGCATTTTGCACAAGCAATATTTGCTTGTGGAAATTTATCCCAAATGATTAATGCAGGAATGTCTGTACGTTGGTTTGCTGTGGCGCTTGGTGTTTTTATTTGCCTCATGAGATTGCAGCTTGGGTTTGGGCCTTTCTATCTTTGCATTTTCTTCTCAGTTGTTGATGGTTTTTCGAAGTCCGGATAGAATCTGCCTCTTTTTTAAATTTTTTTATTGCTGTAACTAAAGAGATATATAATATTTTCCCGCCGTCAATTTTCAACTTTTATTTTTATTGCCCTAGCATCGATTTGGCTTCAGATAATCATCCAGAATATACGGAGTTAAAATGCCTAGAGGGGGAGGTTTACATCTGTCTACTGATAGAAAACTAATGCCAATTTTCTCAGTTTCACAAGTTTTCTGCATACAAATTTAAGCCTGTATAAAATGTCCAATGACAATGTTATCTCAAGAAAGACAAATTATTTTGCTCACTCAAGTCAAAATGTCTTTCAAAGTAGAGGCAAAATGTATTCCTTTCTCCTCCCTCTCATGAATGGCTACCTCTCTATCACCAGGCAAGATTGAGAAACACTCCTCACGTCTCCGCAGGAGTCTTGCAAATAACACCCACCAACCTAAAGGAATTGTTTTTTCCATGGGAGAAATTTACACAGTGACCCATTTGAATATGAGCTGTGTTTCCACAGAAAAAAAACCCCGCTCTGCTTTGCAGCAGCGTCTTACAGACGTCCTTGACCATCAGCTTTGCATGAACACGTCCTTCACCTGCTTTCATTACCTCCTGCTTTTTTTTTTAATGTTCGCCAACCCTATTTAAACTGCCATGTTTTCCTGTTAACTGCTTTCTGAGATTGTTTTTGTCCAGTGACTAATTTCACGTTTGATTCAAAATCTGCTGCACCTCAGAATGCTTGAGGGGCGTGATGGGAGGGCCTTGTTAAGAGAAGTGTCCAACATTCTTATTACAGTTAGATACAGTACATACTGTAGATACAATGGAAGCTATACGATTTTGAATTTGACAAACATTTTATGGAAAAAAAATATTGCAAAACAAATATACATACATATACAGAATACAGCATACTAGCTCAGTTCAGCGAGCTTCAAATATTTAATTTGGGCGTCGTTCCCATTTTTTGATGTCTTTATGCCTAATGCCTCTAAAGTCACTAAAGTCCAAATGTTGTCATTCCAACAACAGTTAGGCAAAAAACGAGGCGAAATCTCAAGTGCTCAGTTCAGTCAGCAATACAGGACTAACTGTATTTTTTGCAGGTTTTGACTTTAACTAATTCACTCCCAGCCATTTCCACTGAAGCAACCCCCTTCACTCCCAGCTGTTTTAATGGATTTTGACAGATTTTGCAAGGCACACAGAATATTGTTTGCTTTTGCTTTAAAAACATGAAACCTACCAAAAAAAAGATTAGTCTTTTTTTTTCATCAGGAAAAAAAGTACATTTGTATCTGTTTCCGTTTTGCAACAATTAGCATTAGAATATTGCTAAGTTTCATCATTATTCACAAATTTGTTTAAAACAGTGGGGAAAAGAGCTTGTTGCAACTTGGCCCTGGTTAATCTCTTATGCTCTGCTGCCACCTTGCTGGCCGTTTTATGTAATAACTAACCATTGCGTTAAGTGACCTCGTCAGGTCATAGGGTGAATCGAAGCCTTCTGTATGCTCTAGCATAAAACAACATGAACATTTTATACGTTTTTGGGAGCAAATGAGTTAATGCTTGTATGGTCATTCAATGTCATAATTTGACCCAAAATTGGACTTGAAATTTTCAATTTTTCTTTTCTTTTGCTTTCTGGGTAATACATTTTGAAATTAAACCAGTATTCCTCGAAAAACATGCTTCAAAAGTACCCGAAAGAGTTAAGCAGGAAATTGTGATTTGGGAGATATTCACCAGCATTTCAGAATGGATTACTTAAATTTGGAAATTCCTCTTCCATCCTAAAATTCTGTATGGTGCACATAAATACATAAATGTTGGACTCTACCCTTCAAGCACCTCCCTCACTTTTGTGTGTGCAGTCTCAAGACGGTGTCTGTTCATTATCAGAGCTTCTTTGATACTATACTTTTTTTTTGTATATTTTTGGTGGCATCAACTGTGGAAAAGGTTGCGATTTACATACACAATGCTGAGTCAGCATAAAACATTCCCGTCGTGGTAAGTCTCATGCCGGAGAGTGGTGGATACAAAGACTGATTAAAAACCACTGTGTCACACACCAGGTGGCGGTTCGTGTAATATTGACTTTGCGGCACTTGTAAAGTCTTGGGAGGCTGCAGGAACAGTCTCACTAAAAAAACAGGAGGAATAAGATTAGAGAGACACAAGAGAAAAATTAAAGGGGCAAGAGAACGGTACAAAGACAGCGGTAAAAAGGCAAAAGGCGCGGCGTGTTCCTTGATGATATGTAATCAATATGGATTACTTCAGATTTAATAAAGAGAAGCTCTTTATTGGAATGTATTTGAGTGGTGGAAAGACACCCTCACCACTGTGAAACCAGGACCACCAACCGTCGTTATTGATCGATACTTTATGTATCTGCATATTGTCCTCAAGAGAGATTCCTTATGAAAATGATCACATCATAACTCTCCGGAACTGGCAAACACAAGTGCTAAACACGCTTTATTTTGTTTTTCCCGCGCCTAGTTTTACAAGTTATGACTTAAAAACTATTTTCCGACAAGCTCATTTTTCAACTTTGCTTTTTATTTATTTTTTTTGTCCCAAACCACACAGAAATATTGAGACAAATGCACCATGTCAAATGGTCATAATAGGGAAGGGATAGATAAATATCTGGCTGGTGGTCTTTACATGCTTGATATCATGTTGATAATCATTCTTAGGTTTTGCTGAAATGGCCTGTTTAAACAAGACCAGACATAATATGACGTTGTTCCTGGTGGAACTCTGGAAGATGCTGGACACCAAATGTGTTGTGTGAACGGCACACTTTGATGTTATAGTAAATAGTTATTTAATCAGAAAGCTGCATGACATTCTGATGTTCTTTGTTAAGCAGCACAACAGTCGTAATTAGTGATAGACCAATATATTTTTTTTCAAGGCCGATACGATACCGATTATTAGTAGTCAAAGAGAAAATAGCGTAAAAAATCAAATTAAATTTTTAATATATAAAGAATTAACAGCTTTGTTTAAAAATTCTGAAAAAAATTGCAGGGAGCTTCAGGGTCATCAGCATGCGTTAAAGTAAATTAAAAACTAAGCAAGTAAATAGTTCCCTAAAGTTTTCTACTGTTTTCTAAAATGTCAACAACATTTCTTAATTTTTATTTTTATTTTTTTAAATACAAAGTGTAGCGAGTGCCCAGTGTCATCATCATTTTTAATAAAGTGGAAATGTTAAATAAATCCATAAATGAAAAATTCCCTGCATCTCACTGAGCAAAAAATTTAGCTAATTTGGGATTTCCGTCAGGGTTCGTAAAAGGTTTCAAAAGGTCTTCGCAGTGAGTGAAAACTTGTCAGAATATATTTGAAATGTCTTTGTGAAAGTAAAAACTGTCTGTGAACATCTTGCAAATCCTGATGAAAACCCCTAAATTCACTATGTTCGCAAGCATTCACCCACTCAGTGAGATACCAACTTTATCGGTTCGTAAAAAGGCAGATGACGATATTTGTAAAAATGCCAAATATTGGCACAGATAATCGGCCATTCTTATAATCGGTCCATCCCTAGTTATAATAGTAATATAATAATAACCAGTGATATGCTGATGCATCACTAAACTCAAAAATAAATATAAGAAAACATCTTTGACTTAAAATTTGCACAAATTGAAAATTTAAATAACGGTGATATCGCAATGTGGTGATATTAGAATTGCCACAATAAAAATAGCTCTTTGTCACTGCTGTTATGTACAAAAACCCATTAACGGGCTTTTTTTTCCAATATCATGAACTTAGTACGTTTTTATACATTATTGTGAGCTTTTTTATAATATTGCCAAACTCCCCATAATTTTGTGATAATATCGTATCGTGATGTTTGGATATCATTAAAGTACATTCCTATTTGGTCCTACGTGATTATTTATTTTTGTGTCATGTGATTGGTGGTGCTCTACTGAAGTCACATGATTCATGACACTATGCTTTGCTTTTCGGTAGTGTTGGACAAATGAAGCTTCATGAAGCATTTGTGATTTTTTTTTAATCCTCTAGATGGCACTCTTGGTTTAAAGATGCAATGGACAAAAAACAAAACAAATTCCATTGCACTCTCCTTTGTGTTAAACCAAGAGCACCATCTAGAGAAGTAAAAACATATAAGTGCTTCATGAAGCTTCATTTTCCCATCAGTACTTTTCGGTTTGCTAGCGAGTAAAAAAGATGACTTAACACGATGTTTTTTTTGGTACCACACGTCCTGACCGTAATGTAGTGGCTTACATGTTTTATAATTAATTTCCAAATTCTGGCGATAACTTGTTGCCCCGGCGACTGCATCCCCCCAGAGAGCTCCAACGGGTTAGTTTGATACCCAACGCCAAACACTAATGAAGCCTGATTGATGTTAGGCTAGCAGCCCGCTCCACCCTTCATTTTAGTTAATGGCGCTCTACATTTTTTAACAAGATCAGCTAAAAAAGACGACTACATAATTTCCACAGTTGTTGCCATGTAATTACTTTACATTCATTTTAAGGAATAAATTAGCAACAGGGAAGCAAAGCTGAAATGGTTTGCATGATGCATTTTTTTTTTTCCCCACCTGTCTGTTTTATTAACACCTGAAACATCTGGAAATTTATAGCTGCAAGACAGACATTTTCTTCTGTATGTGCTTCTAGCAAAAAGTTCTCTTGTCGAATATTCTATAAAGAAATTCATAGCTGTACGGTGTTTGATGGACAATTTGTAAATATCACACAAGTTAACGCTCATGCCTCAACGTGTAATTGTCTGGCCTACTTATGACTTGTGCTGTTTGTGTCTTTTTGCACATTAACCTTCTCCGCTGATTGCTGCATGCAGATAACTGGGAGCAAAGTTGCGGTAAGTAGTTCATTATTTCTATTTGGTGTCTGCATCTGTTTCTGTCTTTAATGCATATTATTGAAAGTATGATTTTTTTTTTTATTATGGGACTGCTGAGCGTAGCAAGCAGCTTGTGAAACAAGCAGCACATATTACTATCCTAGAAAAATGGGTATATTCTTTTTATTTTTTAATCTTCCACCGATTTTTCCGCAAGAATGCGGCCCGTACCGTAGATCGCACCGGGACAAATGAGGTATCAAACAATGCGGCTCGATCTGACTCGGTGCGGCATTATTTTTCTAGGAATTCCCACTTACCATGGCGACGCAATACCCCAAAAACTACCCCAAAAAGTGCTATAGGAATGAATGGGAAATGGAAAGACAAAATCACACATCAAGCACCTTTTTCCAAGACACGCTGCACACGCATACGTTATCCGACCGATACGAATTTTAGCTCATTTTGTAGGAATTTTTCCCATCTTTAGCTCAGTGTCGAAATCTTTTTTTAAGGAATGAAAGCTCTCCCCTCTGTGCGGGTTCAAAGTCAGTGAGTGATATAGCATTTTAACACACTCTGTTTTAGCAATTAGCTAGAGTGCCGGGAAGCAACAAATCTCTTGCCAAAAGTCAAAAGTTTCACTTCAAGTCGTCACCATGGCCACAATCTTTTCTCACTAGACGTCAAATTCTCACATTTTGTAGTCACGAGTGTCTTCTTTCAGACAAACGAACTTTTATTTGGCTAAGGTGTCATTTAGTACCTTTATTTTCACTTTTAGCGAGGACAAGTCGGACCAACTCGCCTATCTCTTCCATGTTAAATTCAGGCGCCTTTCGCTCTTCATTTCTGATAAATCATAAGTTTTCAACCTGCTCTCATTTGGTCATTTTTCATCCGATTAAAAAAATGAGAACATGCTCGTGTTCCCCAAACCCTTGCCGTTCTAACGAGCTATTTCTTTAATCTGTATCTTGAACCGTTAAGTCGTGAGAGGCTTTTGTTCAAGGGGTGCGTCTCTCATACAATCTCAATAGAATGTAGGGCGCGTGACGGCTCCAAGTCAAAAATGGGTGTGCGCTCTTAAAGGGACAGTGAGATATTTTTAGATTATGGTTAACTTCCACATTTCTTGACCGATTCCAGTCGTTTAAATTTTTAACTGTTCAGCTCATTTACAAGAGTCAGCAGTCCCATTCAAAATTTCCGTGGGAATTTTTCTCGTTTGTTTTATTCTCCACACTTTTTTGCCATGAAACACCTCGCACATAATACTTCCGATTTACGTCGTTCAAGTTTCAACTTACCTCAAAAATTCACGCCTCTCGGGCTATATATATCGTCTGATTCCACATTATTCGCACAATTTAACGTTAAATATCAACTTTTCCCCATTCATTTCCAATGGGACTGACATTGAGCTTTTTCCTAAATACCACACACAACTGATTATCATTGCCAGGTGTCTGACACTGCTCGGTGGCACACTTGGTAAAGAGCATTATCCAGAAACCAGGAGGTTGCAGGTTCGAATCCCACCTCCGACTCTACATTGCAAATATACAGTATCCATAGCCATTATGCTAAGTGATATACATGTATACCAACTGACTATTATATCAGGAAATGGATTATAATTTCACTGAAATCATTAAAGCATCAGATGATACTTTTCAAAAATAAATACAGCATTAGCCATGAATTTGAGTCAAGTTAGGTCAGTGCTTTGAGCACCACACAGAGAATCTGGGATCAAACCCCGCTTGGACCACATTTTAGTACATTGGATGGTTTGATGCCAACTGACTATCATATCATGAAATGGATTATAATTTCACTGAAATGATTAAATCCCACTTTAGACAAATTGCAGTTAATATTTCTTTGTATCAATTTGTCATTAAACTGCAATTAATTTTTTTTTTTAAATTTTTACATAAATGATCTTTCAATTGACTTCATAAGCACATGCATTCAAATCTTAGCATTCAGCTAATAGCATTCTGCTTTTCAGCATTCCCACACAATTTCTGCAGAAATTTCACTTTGTCTAGTTCATTTAGTTACAGTATTTGTGGCTTTATACACACAGTGCATATTGTTGCGTATGCTCTTGTTTTTGTGATTGACTCATTTGATCTTTCATTCTCCACCTGCGATGTAAACACTCAGTCATGCGTTTGGGTACCATTTTGCCATATATTGAATTCACTTGATAATTTTTTTTTTGTTTTTATGTTTTTTAGAAACAAAACCACGCACGTCAATAAAATGTCTAGTCGTGCATGCTTGTGACATTTCATTGGCCTTTTTTTGGTAGTCCGAAGCATTGAGTGCTTAACAGGACTACAGACAAGTTCAAGCAACGCACGTTCCGCAGCATTTGCTCTCAGACAAAACTCCCCTTTTGAGCCACTTCACATGGACATTTTTTATCGATTGCAATTTCTCCTTCCTTTGTCCAACTGTTCTTTTGTGTTTGTTTATTGCGTAGGGGGGTAAGAGCGGGGGTCTTAGCTTCGCTTGTATTGATGTGGGCGAAGTTTCTCTCCATTCAACGGCAATGGCCACATTGTGTTCAGTAAATGGAATATGACATAATCGCCCCAGCTTGGATCCAGACTGTTTGTTGGAAAACGCATGGGCCCACTTTTAAAAGTGCTTCAAAGAATGTCTGATGAGGACGTTGTCAACAACTTTCTTGGATATATTTAATATAGATAAGCCAGGAGGGTGTACTTTATTTATCCAGTCAGTTAAAATTAAGCAATATATTTAACAATTTATTGCATTTCTTTAGCAAAATCAAGCATTTTACCAGATTTTCCATAATACAAGTATTCTTTCCTCCTAATAAATTAGTATGTTTTCATTTGCTTTGGTTGTAATTTTTTAAATTAAAAAAAAAAAAAAATCCATATATTTGTTTTTTCGGTCACGCGGACACACTGTGATGCCATACTACGTTTCATCCAGATGTGATTCATATTTGGAAATCAAAATATAGTCACCCAAAGTTCTAAAAAATAATAGATTAATCGACAAGTAATTGATTAGCAAATGAATCGACAACTATTTTAATGATCGAGTCCAAATCCTCTGATTTCAGCATATCAACAGTAATTGTTCACTGATTTCTGTCGTCATTGATGAAAGAAGACTGATTATCAAAATAAGACATTTGCAAACATATGTTTTTACTACAATGACCGAACCTAAACATCCACTGAATATTTAAATACAAAACATGCTTCGTTTTTAAAACATCGCTAGCCATAGCGCTAATGCTAAAGCGACGGGAGGATCCCATTCAAATGCTAACAGGAAGTTAGCATCGATGTGTTTTTCCTTCAAATAATGAATATTCACACACAAATGGCGTGGGAACACATACCCACAGGTAAGATAACACTACGCAGAGGCACAAATTCTTCCCAATGTGTGAAAAATGAGTTATTTTAATAGAATTCAATTGCAACTTTCTTCTGTACTCACTTCAAGTGTGTACATAATGGATGCATGGCACCCCACTGCCCCCAAGAGGCCAAAATGCAAAGGAACAGTATTTGTTCTTACTATTTTTTTTCTGTTGCTATTATTTTAGTGTATTCTTTTTTTTTTTTTCTGTAGAGCTCAGTATTGTTCATTCGGTAATTTTACCGATTTGACATGTCATCATCATTGCGCTCTCTTTTTAAAAAAAAAAAATATTATTATTATTATTATTTTTATTCTATTCTTATTTCACATACTCGTTTTATTTTGTCACTGTCCTTTCAAGTTACATTTAAATAATAATTGTATGCATGACATATATTCTTAAATAATCAGCAGATTAATTGGTAATCTGTATTTTTTTTCTGCCAAAAATCGGTATTGGTATTGGCCTTAAAAAATGCATATCGGTTGGGCCCGATACGAAATAAACACCAATCACTGGTTAACAAACTGCTTTTGTAATATACGTTAATGCAAAATTAAAATGAATCCGATTAGTCGATTGATTGAATTCTAAAAATTCTCGATAGTGACAGCACTACCTCTTGCAGCTTTCTCAGATGATTTAAAGGTTAAAGTCTTACTGCAAGTTGTAAATGATCGTCCTGTGCAAAATTAAGAACAATATAAATTATGTAGAGGCCGTGTCAATTAGTTCGATAACATTTTAAGAACAATTTGCATTGCAGTCGATAGACCTCTCCACAATGTTGTGTACATCCGTGTTTATGTTCTGAGGATCTACACGTCGTCTGACTTCATTCTCTGCCCTCTATAGTTGCTTAAATATGAAATGAAGAAATATGGAACATCTTTAACCCTGGAGAACCCACAGGGTTCTAAAATGCAACAAATAAAACAAAAAATATATACTGTTCAATGTAGCTGTGTATTTGATTGATTATTTTCTTAAATTCTAAATAGTTTACTGACAGTTTTTGTTATTCTGATTTTTCGAAATGATACCCCTAAATCCCAAAAGGGTCAAATTTCGCCCTAATCCTAAATTAGGGAATAAAGGGTTAAAATTGAAAAAAACATTTATTTTGGTGTTCAGTGAATTTATAGCAGTCATTTAATGTATAATTCATAATTTTCCAAAGAAGAAAAAGGGTTCTTGGGTTCTCCAGGGTTAAATTCCCATTCCGTTCATGTCTAGTTGTTTGTCGCACTTAAAGGACGATCATGAAGTTTCATCCTGAATCGTATGCGGATCCAAGTGAACAACACGTCAATCCGACAGCTAACACATTCAACAATTGATTGCGCAAGCGACAAATGTTGCATCCTCCACCAGATTGCTCTTGTTAAAAGCTACGAGTTGTCATTCTATAATCGGCCCACAAGAGCAGCAGGAAGCTGAAGGTGTTTAGCCTGGTTAGCTGGTGGTTGGTCACAGTTAACTCCCTGCTTTGCCGGCAGATTCCTATTTTCACGCTGTCAGCGTGTGTCATTGGGATAGAGCGCTCTCACTTATGCCGGAGGGAGAGAGCCGGCTCGGATTGTCTGTAGGGAACGCGCGACTGTAACTCCTCTGTCTCAGGCATGAAATTTCTCTGACATTCTCTGCTCTCCCCGCTAGAGAACGAGCTCGGAATAGAGAACGGTGTCAATTGGATCTAATCCAGTTTGACCGGCGTGCAAATGTGCAACATTTCTAAGTCTCAAATGCTCTTTCCAACCTCAAGATTGAGCGACGGATGAGCAGAATACACGGATCCGATGGTACCTGCTCATCTTGGACATCGTGTCTGCAGGTGTTCGAACCGGATGCCGTTGCTTCTGCACAGCATCACAGCTTGCCCGCTGACCGTTTTGACGCTTTTCGAGCATTAGTCCCTGTAAACATTGCCCTGATTTACGTCACAAATCAAGGGCCGGCTTGTAACAGTCCATCAGAAACTCCTGTGGCGTTACTGCGGAAGCAGACTTCCCCCCCTCTGTGCACTCCCATCGACAGTCTCAGATGGCACGCTGCTAAGATGAGATGAGTTCGACACAATTCACAGGAAGGACGAGAAAATGGAGGCTTGTCTGTTTGGTGAGAAGCAAACACAATCCAACAGATGGACGGTGTTTAGTATGAACGGATGCCTTTTGCCTGATGTACTTAGATAGCAACCAAATTTGCACTAATGGTCAAACCTGATAAATATTGACAAATGGTTACTGCCACTGAAATTAGTTGTGGTACAAACTATAGATCTTGAATCGTAATTTATCGTTTTCTCCAGCAAAATATCGGTACACCAGCATCAAATATTAATATTACGCTACTCCGATGAAAGATAATTATAATTGAGGTGCATATCTTGACCTACGCCGAACCTTGATTAACTCATTCACTCCCAGCCAATTTCACTGAAGCAAGCCCCTTCGCTCCCGGCGGATGTTTTACTGGATTTTGACTGATTTTGCAAGGCCCACAGAATATTGTGTTCTATTGCCATAAAAACATGGAACCTACCAAAAGAAAGATTAGAGTCACTTATATTTGTAACTTTTTCCGTTTTGTAGCAATTAATCGGTAGTCACCCATCATAGTCTGGATGATACCACCTCTGCCTCAATTTGAGCCAGGATTGACCCAGATTAACTCATTCACTCCCAGCCAATTCCACTGAAGCAAGCCCCTTCGCTCCCGTCGGCTGTTTTACTGGATTTTGACAGATTTCGCAAGGCCCACAGAATATTGTGTTCTATTGACATAAAAACATGGAATCTACCAAAAGAAAGATTAGAGTCTCTTCTTTCATCAGGAAAAAAAGTATATCAAATATATTTGTAACTTTTTCCGTTTTGTAGCAATTAATCGGTAGTCACCCATCATAGTCAGGATGATCTGTCTCAATTTGTCCGTCCGTCCGTCCGTCTTCAATTCCGCTTATCCGGGGTCGGGTCGCGGGGGCAGCAGCTTTAGCAGGGAAGCCCAGATTTCCCTCTCCCCAGCCACTTCACCCAGCTCCTCCGACGGGATCCCAAGGCGTTCCCAGGCCAGCCGAGAGACGTAGTCTCTCCAGCGTGTCCTGGGTCTTCCCCGGGGGCCTCCCACCGGTAGGACATGCCCAGAACACCTCCCCAGGGAGGCGTCCAGGAGGCATCCGAACCAGATGCCCGAGCCACCTCAACTGGTTCCTCTCAACGCCTCAATTGCCTCAATTTGATCTTTTTTTTTTTTTTTTTACCCGGATTTTTGTGCATCTCGTTTCCTTTCCTTTTCTTACCTGGTCCATCTGTGTGTCATACATCTTTTTTTTTTTTTACCTGGATTTTTGTGCATCCCGTTTCCTTTCCTTTTCTTACCTGGTCCATCTGTGTGTCATACTTTTTTATTTTATTATTTTTTTTACCCGGATTTTTGTGTATCCTGTTTCCTTTCCTTTTCTTACCTGGTCCATCTGTTTGTCATACATCTTTTTTTTTTTTTTTTTTACCCGGATTTTTGTGCGTCCCGATTCCTTTCCTTTTCTTACCTGGTCCATCTGTGTGTCATACATCTTTTTTTTTTTTACCCGGATTTTTGTGCATCCCGTTTCCTTTCCTTTTCTTACCTGGTCCATCTGTGTGTCATACATCTTTTTTTTTTTTTTTTTTTTTTTTTTTACCCGGATTTTTGTGTATCCTGTTTCCTTTCCTTTTCTTACCTGGTCCATCTGTGTGTCATGCATCTTTTCTTTGTTTTTTTTACCTGGATTTTTGTGCATCCCATTTCCTTTCCTTTTCTTACCTAGTCCATCTGTGTGTCATACATCTTTTTTTTTTTTTTATACATCTTTTCAAACATACTGTGGAGACAATTGCCGCACTTCCATCAGTTCAACTGCCTCTCTTGATGTTGAGGGGAGCATAAAAAGCTGAATCGGTCACAGCACACCGATATCGGAATGAACTAGGTCCCTGTCAGTGCTTTCGATTCTGTTTATGCCCATGTCAGTGTCTGTGCACCCGGCCTAATGACTGTGTGTGTATGACTCATTTGTTTTTCCTCCGTGCAGGTCCAACAGATGTGCCCGTTACATCTCGGCCTCAGCCATTGCAGGGGCGAGTGTTTGTTAGAGTGGCTTATGAAAAAAGGACAGATCGGAAAAATGGGATTCCCAGCACAACCGATATATGAATTTGATGTGTTTTCGAAATATCACGGATGGAGGCCGCGAATAGCGGGTACGCTCTCGGTTGTACGTCTCTCCCCCCGCAGTTCCGTTACACACTCGGCATAGCTGTCGACATGCAGCCCAGCGGGAGGGTGCTGCAGGGCCGCATTAGGCTCCATAAAGTTTATAGCATATTTTTACAGCCCGCCTCTCTGTATGCACCCACCATCACATCCCATCGCATCTGCTTTAACCGTTCACACAGCTGTGAAATTCTGTGTATCCTCCATGTTTTATGGTTGACGGCTCCTCTCAAATTCTTTTATTTGCCTCTTTAGCTTTTTGATATCATCTGTTTATATTTAATACGTTATTTGCCGTGCTTGATCAAGTTTGCGGCTCGCTCCGGAGGTCGCACCGGTGAAATGTGACATAGTATGTCAAAGATTTGCACGGACTATGCGGGGCAGTGGGTGGCCTTCATGGGGCAACACTTCTGTCTGTAGTTTTGCCAAACGCTTGCTACATAATGGCAACGTGCAATTTATTATGATATGGGGTAGCATTGTGCCACAGAAGAATGCTTAGACCCTGCTGTTTTCTTATAGTCCTGCATCTTAACCGACACTATGCGTGAATTGGTACATTAAAAAAAAAAAAAATCTTTACTGCAAATTTAGGGCAATCAATATACTGAATTGTCTCTGCTTTCATAGCATTGTCATGAATGGACAAAAAAAAAAAAACTTCAGCTTCCTTTCATTCCACATGGAATCCATAGTATGTTCACATATATATATATATATATATATATATATATATATATAAAAACTCGGTTCAAAATTTATTTTTAGATGACAACTGATGCACAAAAACAGCTGAAAATGCTGCAGTACGGATGTCGGGTAGTTTGGCACCATAAAAACTGCTAGTTCTACTCAAAAATAATTTTTCTGCATTCATAGGTCTTCTTATTCGATTTATGTTAGTGATGCGATTTAGCTGGATGCTGAAATTTTGTTGTACAGAACTAAACAGATGCTTATACAAAGTGAATGGAACTGGTTTTATCCACTAAATTCAAACTTGAACGGGTAATGTTTAATTTAGGGCTGTCACTATTGAATAATTTTAAATTTGATAATTCCATCAATTAATCAAATAAATCTGATATTATTTCATTTTGAATTGAACTGTACTACAGGAATATATATATATATATATATATATATATATATATATATATATATATATATATATATATATATATATATATATATATATAAAAAGTTGTAACCAATTTTTGCCGTTTATTTGGTACGTTCATTACGACAGTGTATTAGGACCCCGTATAAATATATATATTTTTTAGAGGGGGGAGCAATTATTATATTATTATTTATTAAGTGGCAAAAAAAAAAAAGTTTGAAAAAAAAAAGTTTTCTCAGAATATTGCCCTCTTAAAATATATTTATACGTGGCCCTAATACGCCGTCATAGTTCGTGATTAAAAACAAGTAAACAAAAATGAAGCAATTTCACACAAGAGGAACTGACATTGTACTCGCACAACTGATACTTTAGAACTGATTCAGTCATCATTTTATTTTCCAAAGTAAAAGCAAATGTAAAAGATAATAAGAGAATAATTCCTGCTGAGATGCTAAAAATCTGATTTGGACAATTTGAAGTTAAGCAATGGCTCTAAACGATTACTCGATTATTAAAATAGTTGTTGATTAATTGTATAATCAATTAATTTTCAATTAATTGATTCGTTTTGACTCAGCCTTAGAAATTGGGGAAATATAACATCACATTATGTCCTGAAACACAACCATGGTCAATCTGGACACACACTAGACAAGCTCCTAAAATCGTTCGTCTCACTTGATGCCCACTTTATGCATCATTCATTTAATTGGTATCCATTCCGATTTGCTATGCACAATAGCCTACTCACCTTTCACCATTTTCATAACACACAATCCAACTAATTATTCTACAGTGTGGAAAAAAAGGTCAGTCTTCTTATTTTCTGGTCATGCATGATCAGGGTCTGTCCATCATGTTGTTCCCCAGCTGCTATTGTAGTACCAAAGGCCAGCACTTGGTGGCAGTAGGTGCTCACTGAATTGACCGGTGGGCTCACAAAGGGCTGGAAGACAGTTGTTGCTATGGAATTGACCTAATGGGCTTCTCCATGCCTAAGTCATAACTGAATGTGTTGCTCAGGCTGCACATTTATTTCCATTCTTTAAAGGGAAAATAACTGTAAAATGGCTCAATGGCATTTAGAATGATTCCGATTGGTCTGATCAATATTTTGATTATTCAGCTGCTATCATCCAGGATGGGAATTTTAAAGAAGAGATTAATCACGTTTTCTCTGCCACATTCACAAGACCGCTCGGCAGACCAGCCCTTCTGGGTCTACTTGATATTTTCCTTGGAATGCTTCCCTTTCTCCATCAGGGCCAGAAAGGAAGCGCTTGTTTGCTTTACCTGCTATCGACACAAGCTCCACTTTTATGCAATCATACTTGAATTATTTATTAGACTGACCTACGAAGATAAATAGACATAATCCCTTGCTAACCGTGCATCCGTTATGCTCAAATAACGAGAGCATCGGCACAATCGGCTCCGGTCCTTACTGTATGCTTACCGCAAATGCAACTTTGCATTATTTACACGTTACATCAATATACTGTGGAAGCTCTGAAAGTGGAGGTCGCTCAATTCAGAATTTGGCTTTTAACTTTTTAACCCCTCGGCGTTATTTGTCCATTTTCTGGCTTTTTTCTGTTTTTCTGTTTTCCATCAAAGAAAAAGCATTTGAAAAAAATACACTAGGGACCTGACATTTTACCAGGATTGTTTAAAAATGTAGAAGTTCAAATTGGCGCCATGCTGTAATTTATAATTATTACCAAACAGGAGGGAGAGATTCACACGAAGTTGTTGTAATAATGCCCGATTTTGGCTCATTGACTCCCATTATAAATGACAGTTTTTGATATGCTGTAAATCTGATGTGTTATAATGCATTTTCCGTGATTACTGATGCAATCGTTCTTTGACGAGTCATAAACATGAAAATAGAGGAATGTGTGTGTTTAGAATGTTAACACAAAAATCCACTAGGTGGCGCCAAAGGCTAATAAATGAATACAAAATGCATGCATAATAAAATTCTATTGTTATGACTTATGGACTTGTTTGAGCCTCTAACTATATCATATGAAATATATAAATTATTATTTTATTTTATATATATATATACACACCATAGCTAGTCTTGCTATTAGCATAATACTGCTATTGTTGTCCATAGGGGGCATTAAAAAAAAACAAAAAAAAAAACTATATATGTGTAGATAGGTCTGATGCCACTGAACATTTTGAGTGGTTGAAAGTGAAAAAAATATTCATAAATGACTAAGTTATCACACTTCAAAGGAAATGCCAGATTTTGGCAAAAATTACAAGAATTTAATCAAACTATAATAACGCCCAGGGGTTAAATGAAACTTTTCTGGAAAACATGCCAGTCAACATGCAAAATCTCTGAAGTGGAAATGTTGTCATCCATGACATCACACAATGCGTTTTTGGGAGTGAAAGACAAAGTATTAAAAAACGGATTTATACTTTTTTTGGGTTAGAAAGAGTTAAGGATGCCACCACACTACTGTGTACCAGCTAAATCCAAATACTAATCATAGAATTAGAAAAATACATTTTTGCCTTGCAGCAGTAACCTTCATTGGTCTCTGCCTGGCTGCTCAGTACAACATGGCCGCAGTGACTAGACGTTCTGTGAGATTTTATTTGGGTGGCCACTCTACTTACCTGAATCAAGAAAGTGGGCTAAAGTACATCTTTGCCCATCATTTTCTAACTCTGGATTTTTTTTTTTAGGTTATGTTATCGATGTTTGCTTGCGCTATCTGTGGGTGGTCAAAGTACTTCTACGTTTTTTTTTTTAAGGACAATTACAGGATATTGCGGAGGCTGATTTGATGGCAGATCTATAGCGTTCCAAATGGTGATGCCCTTGTAGATAACCAGAGACGCAGCATGCCAGGTGACATCCAATCATGTCGAGATGGCCGGCCTGTCTCTTTATGTCCCGAGTGGTCTTGAGAGCTGATGTTCTTAATGCTGATTGGATGACAGACACACACACACATTGGCCTTGAATCAAATACATTTGGTCATTGGTTGAGGTCAAATCCCAAAAAATAATACAGTGGGCCCTTATGTTTTGCCCTTTTGCAAAATCACCTAGCCAGTATTCGCTGATTTTTAAGACTTTTTAATTATTATTATTTTTAAACCAATCCACTGTTAACTCGTTCACTCTCGCCATTTTTACTGAAGCAACCCCCTTCACTCCCGTCTTTTACTGGATTTTGACTGATTTTACAAGGCCCATTGTGTTGTTTTGCTATAAAAACATGGAACCTACCAAAATAAAGATTAGAGTCTCTTCTTTCAACAGAAAGAAAAAGTATATTTCTATCTATTTCAGTTTTGCAGTAATTAGCATGAGAATTTAGCTAGGTTTCATCATTATTCACAAACCTGTTGAAAACACTGGGGAAAAGAGCTTGTTGCAACATGGCCCTGGTTGATCTCTTATACTCTGCTGCCACCTCCTGGCCGTTTTTGTAATAACTACCATTGCTTTAAGTGATTTTTTCAGGTCAAAGGCCGCATTAAAGCCTTCTGTATGCTCTAGCATAAAAAAAGGATAAATACGTTTTTGGGACCAACAATATTTCAAATATACGTTTTTGGGAGCAAATGCGTGTGGATAGTAGGGCTGCCTCAAATAAATATTTTCCTAGTCAACTAGTTACAGATAGCAATTGCGATTTAATAGCAGGACCTGAAATTGTGAACCCCTGATGTGTATTACATATTGACAAGCAGCAAGTTCACTGGCACGTGTGATTTTTTTTCTTCTTCTTCTTCTTCTTTTCGTATCAACATTAGATAGGGTAGTTTCCAGTTGGCCGTCCGTCGCCGGCAAGTGTTGTTCGGTAGATTGTTTGTGTCACACGTCTCTGTATAAGAGGTCAAAATTGCTAGTGCAGGAAAATAATCAAGAGAGGGGAAAAGTTCCATACAAGAAGAACAAAAGAAACAGGAAAAAAAAATCTATCTTGATGTTGTTATGCTAACAACATGTTCTGAGCTCCTGATGAAAACGCACTAAAGCTTCTAAAATTGTCATCTGAATTATGCCTTTCATCTCCCCGTGGTTTTTAGTGATGCAGTTGAGCCCCAACTCTCTAGCGAATCCTTTTCTTCCCGTTTGCATTTCTGAACAAGCACCATAACCGTAATGAATTCTATTATTTTAAAGCAATTACTGTTAGTTGGGAGCCTATTCCTTGTTGTTGTTGTTGTTGTCGTCCTGGCGCTCTCCAAGGAGTAGTGCTGCTGCAATGTAGACTGCACTCAAAGCTGATAGTATTTCTTTCTCCTTCCCTCAATATCCATACTAATGCACTTTCCTGGCATTACACACAATAAGACACCTTTGCTATTATTTGAATTTACAGTTAAATACAGGAAAAATCATTTCATTGCATGCAGTCCCCATGCAGTCATTTTTTCCAAGTCAGTACAGGTTGTGGCTATACATATTTTTTTGATTATTGCAGTAAACATTGTGAAAAAACCCAGTGTAGACTTTCTGCAATACAGTGAGAAATATATGCCCCCCTGAAAGGATTATTATTACCAACAGGTGCCACAAGATGGCAGAAAAAGGCAGAACTAAATGGCTATTAAACAGGGCAATGGCATGTCTAAATGAAGCTCCTCCGTTTAGTTTCTTGGCATCAAGATGCCACAAAAGTGTGCAGCATTGATTTGTATTGAAGTCATTTTTTTCGCCACAAGATGACATTAGTTTTCACAGAAAATTGTGTTCTATTGCTATAAAACCATGAAACCAAAAGAAAGATTAGAGTCTCTTCTTTCATCAGGAAAAAAAGTATATTTCTATCTGTTTCCATTTTTCAGCAATTACCATTAGAATATAGCTAAGTTTCATCATTATTCAGAAATCTATTTAGAATTCTGAGTAATTGATTGTTTTTTCAACATGGCCCTGGTTCATTTCCTATGCTCTTCTGCCACCTGCTGGCCGTTTGTGTAATAACTACCATTTCTTCAACCGTTCTTTGCAGTTGAGAGCTTGCATCAAAGCCTTCTGTGTGCTCTAGCATAAGAAAAAAAAAACATAACAAACGTATAAGTATGTTTTTGGGACACTTTTTAAAAAAAAAATTAAATAGAACGTATTTATACGTTTTTTGGGAGCAAATGAGTTAACATGCTAATTGTGACCCCCCCTTGTATTGATATAGCCTTACATGCATGTTCATGCGCGTATGCAGAGAAAACCCACTGAACAACATGCAAACTCCAAACAGAATGCGAGCAGAGTTTCAAACCCAGAATCTCGCCACTGCGAGGCAGACACACTAACCATATATCCCACTGTTCCATCCGTGTTCTGAATTAATGTATTTGAACATTGAAAATAAAAGAGATTTAAAAGAAAAAAACACCTAATGAAGATGAATGGACACAGCTTTATATGCAGGTCATTCATGGAGTTACATGATTGGAAATTCTGAAAGGATTTTCATCCCGTTCTCTCCCCCATTATATGTTACTAATGCTTTATGTCGGACCACACAGTGTTCTTTGTTCGTCGTAATTATATTTTCCCATGATCACCAAAGACTTGTACAAACACTATTATGAAGCTTTCTTTGACGTCGCTGTTCATTATTTCCTTTTTCTAAGCTCAGAACTAATTGGATCATGCTTCTATGCTCAGCCGGTATTTGGAAGGTAGAACTTTTTTGGGTACAATTCTGTGCAAATGGACCCACTTACTTTCTGTCATTCAGTTGCGCGCCACTCGCTTTGCCATTGGCTTACACTCACAAAAGTCTTTATGAATTAAGACAAGAGGAACAAATGTGATATTGTCATGCATTGATTAATTAAAAGCAATCCTCTCAAACTACACAAAAGACTGATTAAAAGCTTGTTTACTGAAATGAAAGGTTAGCTTGAAAAATAGTTTCCACATAAATATATGTGAATCTATATTTATATGTGACGTTTTGTTTTGCTCTAATTAAATGAAATTTTAATGTAATGTCAGAACAAACCCTTGTAAAAGACCCATTGGTCACATTGAAGGAAAGTTTGGTGTATGCAGTGAGTGCAAATCAGCCCGAATAGGAACCAAAATTGGTATTTGTTGTTAACATTAATAACACAGTTTTTTCCTTTTTTTTTTTTTTAAATATATTATTTTTGGGGGTATTCTCGTTAGGCTACAACTTTGATGAACCTGCATCTGTTTTTTAAAGCATATTTGTTTGTTTTTTAAAATTCCATTCACTGTAGTATTCTTTCAATTTTGCTGCGATATCTTGAAAGAGAACCTTCAAAATAAAAATCAGGTTTTATGTAAAAATCAAGCGAAAATTGTGAAAATAATGCAATACTAGCCGAAAAAAAAAAGTAGGTGACAATCAAGCCATGAACACTACTTTTAGTAACAAACAACATTTCATAAACTGCACATGAAAGCACATTACACTGCGAGACAATTTGAAAAATGTCCTTTGTAGATTAGAAAAGAAACAAACATGTGATAGCAATTGCATATGTGCTAATCCGTAGACAGGTTTGATACCTTTACGCTGATAATAGACATCTGATTTGTTCATTTGCCAGTTGGTGCAGACTAAGGTCAGTTGGTTCAGTTTGAGTTTGGAACTTCGGATAACTCACTGTAAAAAATAAATCATAAAAAAACTGTAAATTTCCGACACCTGGGGCGCCAGAAAAATGCTGTCAAATAACAGAAAATTACTTTCTCGTAAAAACAAAGTTTAAACATTTAAAAAGTGTACTTAAATTATTATTTAATTATTATAAATTATTACTTATATTAATAACTGTTTTTTTAAATGAGAAATATAATTTTCTGTTATTTCACAGCTGCTGGAAAATTACCGTTTTTTTAAATGATTTTTTTTTACAGTGTATATCTCAAATACTAATATTAATTATTAATACAATAAATGCTACCATCTATAGGACATTACAGAACTTGTAGTTATTTTCACTTTGAAAAAAATTGTCAATTCACAAAGAAATTATGGTAAAATTAAAATTTTTTACTGTTAATTTCTCAGTAAATATTTTCTCTCTCCATTTTTTAGGGTTTTAAAGTATTCCATTAAATAACAGACAAATATTTATGAAATCATGATACATTTGTGAACGTATTAATAAACAATATATGTATTTCAATTTTTTTTGTAAAATAACAAAAAAAAAAATATATATATATACATATATATATATATATATATATATATATATATTACAGTGTACAACCGGACAGTGACAGACTAATGACAGTTGGTGTGGGTTTGCTGGCACCTTCAAATGCTTTCTCCATGCCATAATTGGTTATAAGATACATTGCATAAAATATTCAACATGTTGTATTTTGGCGTCCAAATCCCGGGCCAAAATGAATGCAGCATTATTTAACATTGCAGAATGTTCTCTAATTAGCTTGCATTGCCCAGCAGCTGTCTGCTATTAGGGTTCTTTGTTCCAGATGTTATCTCATTAGAATAGCATTGATCATGCTAATGACTCCGAGAAAGATTATAGGTCCACATTAGTGTGATCCACTTGCTCCTTTTCTCCCCTGAGGTCACAGCACTGTAGTTTTCATCCATCCATCTGTTCGGTTGTGGAGCGTTTTTTTTACTAGTTAGTTGGTCATTTTGTGTGGAAACGAGCAGTTTTCTCAATAAGTCATTTAAACGTGAGCTCCTGCTCAGTCTCAACCCAATTCTTTTTTTTTTTTTTTCAGTGACTTTTTTAAGTGGTTCAATGGCCTATAAACTCACTGGTTTTAGTTTTATTCACATAGATGTCACTTTAAGTGCATGAATGGTATCTGAATGGAAGCTTTTTACATTCCCCAAAGCAAGGATGTTTTGTAAATCAGATTCTCATTCAGCTTTGATTTCAAGTGAGCTTATCCAAGGTTTTCATTTTAACAGTGTTTGAGTGGTGTTTGGTTACATTATGCGCACTTCAGCATTTGTGGTTTTACTGTGTTTTTGTGTGGCTGTTTTGACCGGCAGAAATGGAGTATAATTGCGGGCTCAAATCAGTTTTTTTTTTTTTTGTGTGAAAATACAGAGCAGATTAGTGCCGTAAAATTTTCTCTCCATCCTATTCCATTCCGATTTTTAAAATGACACATTTTATGACAAGTGCTGATTTACCGGCAACAGTAGTGCATCTAGCTTCTTTCCACTGTAAGGCAGCTACGCCAATGAAAGGATGGCAAAAATTCATCTCAGAAGTATTACGGTGTAGGAATGAAAAGGAAGGAAAGTTCAGGTTTAATCTACCAAATGCCTGGATGGGAAGCTACCTTGCTCGTGTAGAAACCTATTGATTGCCTTGCCACTTGTTTAATATCCCAGGCTTAATGGCATTCTTCTCTCAGGTCTTGTCTTCAGGTTTTGAGACTCTGCCGCCTAATGAAAACACAGAGGCATCACTCTCATTAAAATATATGGGTCTCTTATCGAGGAGAGGTTGTTTTTATTTGGAGCCATAATGAATTTCTCATCAGTTTGTTATTAACGTTGTGCTTCGCGGGGCTCAGTTGGGAGAAGTCAGCCAATTATGTGGCTTTGTTCTCCCTGATCGACAAGTATTTGTGCCTCTTTTGAGAGAGCAATAAGACAGGAAGACTCGAAGGGGAAATGCGATGACATCGTTCCTCAATCCACCGCAAGATCATTTTCTGCTTTCTGTATAGAATGTGACTGGCCTTTTCTTTAGATGGATTAGCACAAGTCATATTTTTTTTTCTCAATTTTTATATGCTTTATGGAAGCATAACAAACACACACACACATGCACACACTTAACATTGTGTATATATATATATGTGTGTGTGTATATGTATATATATATGTATATATATATATATATATATATATATGTGTGTGTATATATATATATATATATATATATATATATATATATGTGTGTATATGTATATATATATATGTATATATATTTTAAAAAAAAAGAGAGAAAGAAAAAAAAACTTTTTTTTTTTAAAAAGGAGAGCAATGATGATGTCAAATCGAATGAACAATACTGAGCTCTCCTGGAAAAAAAAAAAATCAAAAATAAATAAATAAATAAAAAAGTGTATTATTTTTTATGTATTATTGTATACTTAAATGCTGTTAATAGTAGCGTGAGAAGGTTTACCAAAAATAACGGCCACTTCAACTTGAGTATAACGCAGCAAGAATTTTGATGGGTTACACCGAAATTTAGTTTTTTGTTTTGGGGGGAAAAAAAGGCTTTTTGGGGAATGTCTTTGGGAATTCAAGTATAACAGCAAAACTTGATTATTTCTCAACATATCAACTCAACTGTTTCCTTTTCTTTCGCTTGACACTCGGAGAACCCCTTCTTCGATTGGCCCTCATGAAGGGATAATTGTAAATCCACTTATTTCCCCCCCAGAAATGAAACTATTAAAGTACTGAATTAATTCAGTTTAACTTCAAATGAGTGCAATATAGCGCTGCCGTGAATTCATATAGGCGAATGAGGTCACCTAATGATAATTTAACATTCTCAGCCATGACCCTGGCTATACACAGAGTTCCTTCCTTGACCTAAAACCCATTTGGACCTAATGCAATGGGATATGAAGGGAGCATAATGTCATGTGGGGCCTTCCTTTTGTTCACCAAACACTTCCCCAGTTTATTGCATTTTACGCTTGAAAGGCTTGATCATGACTATTATGGCTTTTGTGAGCAGGAGTCAATAAATTACCCTTCGATTAAAGAAGATGCTCACGCTTGAGGTGTGAAAGCCATTTTGTGTGTGTCCGAGTGCTTTTTCTCGCACCGCTTTAATCACTTCATTTCTTGTTGAATTTGTAGCCGTTTCACCTCCGTGACTACGTTTGGCCCGGAGAGATTGGGCTGTTGTTTCCCGTGGTTGCCCTTTGATCCACCCACCAACCAAAACCATTTATTTTCATTTCAAACTTCGAAAAGTCTGTTTTTATTGAAGTAACTCTGAAATTTCCAAGCACTTCAAGTCCAGTATGATTTTCCACTATATCAGTATGTTTGTTTACAACACTGCGCTTATCCTTTGTTTTGACTTCATCGCCAAGTAAAGGTCCTTACCCCGCCTCGGTCTAGATTAGTTCCTCTGCTGGAGGAGTGGAGGGAGTAAGGAGGATAATGAGTGTCAGGGGCCAACCAGCAGTGCCCTGTTAGGTGGATCCGCCTGTAGTGCTAAGCCTCTTAGCTCATGCCGAACCTACAGACATTGTCATCTTCATATTTGTGGAATCCTACACTTTGGAATAATGTTACATGATGCCTTTGTGCTTTGTTTAGACTTTCTTTTGGGCTGTGTGTAGGCTAGAGGAAGTCTGCCATTTCTTTTGGCAAGTTTAAGCAGGTATTTGGCCCCACATGTTTGGGAGGAGCCATTTGTTTTCCGTTATTATAAATACCTGAAAAACATATGGTGATCTTAGTTGCATTCACCCATTACACCAATTTGCGGTAGGATTGGCATATCCACCTCCGAAACTAAATCATGACATTTGCCAAGCTCTTGCCTTTGAAATAATTACCGTGAAGTGAGACACGACAGCATGAGGCTCTAAAGACTGATAGAAGCTCATCGGGGATTGCAGCCATTTTCTCCTATCAACAGTCTGCTTCCCCCTGAGGTCCTCCAAACCACAACCTGAGAAGGCTGACTGTGTTAGTGCTAATTAACTCAGCCAAGATGAGGTTTCTTCCACACTTGACTCAGACACCACTCAGGTGTGCTTGCACGCTTATTTAACATCATGCCAGTTTGTATTGTACACAATGTTATACTATCAAACGCTTCTCGGAGGTAAAGAGCGGGTGAGATGTTGTGCGGTGTGGGAATTGTTAGCTCCTAAAAATGGCGCTGACTCTTGTCATTTTCCCGTAATTAACACTGCTGGAAAATGAACTTGAAGTGCTTAAATGATTGTGAACTTCAAGGTGCTATCTGATTCCATCTTCCAGGTTTAAGGAGGTACTTTTTGTGGTATTCGTTTTTGTAATGTTTGAGGATACAACTACAATATATCACACATGCTAATATTAGCTTACCCTGTTGTTGTGCCTTAGCACTTGATGCTTATGCTGCTGCAAAAGCCAAAATGGAGTACCCTCATTCGCTTCCATTGTTGTTGTCGTCTGTCAACTTGTTCTCATTTATCAAGATGCGTTTCTTACGACTTAGTTTTCGTAGTTTCCATTAATACGTGCCAATGCAAGTTGCGTCAAGCTAGTATTGTGTCGTGGAAACAACAGCACAGACCACTGGAACACACATCAATGTGTTCCAAATATATTGATAACTTTGTTTAGGTATGATAATAATGGCCTATTATAGACTTCAGATGACCCTGCCGAATAGTTTTATCAAGATGATTGCTTTTGTAATGATATACGAATCTGTGGTTTGACCACAAAGCAGGCAGACAGAAAAGGTAATTACTGAGGAGTGGGCATTTTTTCTCTCCAATAAGGATAAGACAATGGAGACACCATCAATAAAGATAAATTTCCCCAACCCTTTCACCACACACTCTGTAATGAAGACCTTTGCTATTGGCTTAGATGGATGAGGGCAGGTCTGTGAGAGCAAATGAGAGAGAGGCAGGTAGATGTTTGTTTAAGACAAACGCCGGCTTGATATATTGGAATGGGAGTGGGCCTGTCGGATAGAGAGGCGCATTAGGACCTGGGTGATTAAGGAACAGAGTTGATGGAAAACAGAGCACTATTGACAAGGCTTTGTCGTCGCCTATAGCTTCCCCAAGTACCCGTGCTGATACCCTGTCTAGTTTCTTCCAGACCACAACTGTTTGGATTCACAAAACTTAACAGACATCAATTGTTCTTTGTCAATTTTTTTTTTTAAGTTTTTGTACTGTAGACCTTCCCAGATAAAAATGTGTTTGAAAACAAGAGGCATAGCTACAGGTGATTCTCCCGAGACACTAGTTTCAAGTAATCCTTGTCAGACCTTTATTTGCAAATACATTACAACATTTCTTAAGGATGTCCTAAATTCAAACCAGGTCACGAAATGTATTGAAGGGGGCTTCTTTATACCTGCAGATATCTAGCAAGAACATGTGCACCAGGGTAGGCTATAGCCACAGTCATCAATCATATGGTGTAAACTAATGATGCAACAGATCATCATTGGCCCGTGGTCGGTAAATGCTAAACGTTACTAATGCTTTGGTCCTTCCTCGGGTCTCCTGGCGGCCTCACGACTCTGGCTGGAAGTGTTCGGTTTAGGTGAACGGTATGGGATTTTTTAAATAGGTTTTAGGTGAACTAATGAATACACACACACTCGCACGCACGCACGCACACACGCACATACTCACCCAAAAAAAAAAGGTAAATGCTAAACGGCTATATTAGACATTTCGAATTGATTTTTTTTTTATGGGGAAAAGCATTTTACAAAATAAATGAAAACACCGTACTATTTATCTTTTTTTTTTTTTGATGATCCGAAAAACGATCTGATCCGATCCGTGATCCGATCCGAACCGTGACTTTTGTTATCCGTCGCACCACTAGTATAAACACATTCCTCCAAAGCGATGAAGTCATAAGTTAATATGCTGATATTTAGGGTCAGGAAAGAGTTAGCATTTGCAAATGTATCCATGCACAACATATTCTCCAGGTGCTCATTTTCCTGTTTAGCAGACCCGCACTGAAGAAAACTATTAACTCATCCTACTTTGACAGGGACACACACACACACACGCACAACGCACGCACTGGTACAAACATTCACATTCCCCCAGTTCAGTGGTTGCTTTACGGAATACAGAACCAGTACTCCACACATGAAAGCCTTTCGGCTGCCTCAGATGTGACATCAGCTCGCTGCTGTTTCTTGCTCTCGCCCTCCTTCCCGTAACTTCCCTTCCTCTTTCCTTGTCTCTTTCATCATCCGGGCCCATCTTTTGACACTTCAGAAGGTGTTCCTTATACGCGTCCTCGTCACCTCTCCCCCCCTCCCCACCGCCATCACCGCTCTCGATCAAGAGCACGAGTCTCTCTGTCTGAAACTTATGTACTTTGTAGAGTTAACACTCCGCCGTTTGTATCACCTTGAAGTTGGTAAGTGGTACTGAGCGGAGAGACTATGTTTAAAGAGGAAAGAGCGCTGAGAGTTTCAGTTCGGGGAGGCATCGAGCTGAAGCGAGGGGAGGGAAGCGGTGGATTCACCTTTGTCACTGCACTTTCTTACCACTTTGAACAAGAGGATGTGAAGAAGCCAGAGACTGGAGACTGGATGGAGACTTCAGTTTTTTCTTTGTCTAAAAAAAGTTTTTACTGTCTTTACAGACACTATTCAATTCATGTTTGAAGCATGGTGGCAAATAAAACTAAATCTGGGACAATCTGAATCAGACTGTCTCCACATCATCATGCAAAATCGTCAAATTAATCAGAATCTTCCTTTTTCAACAAGTAGCTCTTTTTAGCCGCTAGTTCGTGTCATGCTATAAAAAAAATATATCACGATACATAACAAAAATATAAGTTCTTTTAAAGTCAAATTTTGGATCCATAATAAGTCTCAAATTAAGTTTAGCATTGCATTTATTGTTGATTTTCACGCTGAACTTGTTGAAATAAGCCAAATATCGTTAATAGAGAATAAAAAAAAACATTTAGACATTTTGAGTTCTTGCACCTTGCCTTGATAAACTGTAAACAAGCTGAACTACGACTAACAATGAAACCGATTTGACTCATGTTTAGTTTCTTTCTCCCGATACAATGCATATGACCATACAGGGGTTACGATACGATACATACGGGGAGTCGTGGAGTTACGTCATTTCGACTTTACAACGCCTTCTTTTTCGTTAATTTCCCACAGTAATCACGCAATTTTAAAGTTAAGGTATTTAAAGTTGTGTTGTTGTTACCTCCCGTTAACGGGTGTCCTTTGAGCAGGTGGGCTCGCCATCAGTCACGTTGCATTTCCGTGTTTAAGTTTCCATTAGCTCTACTTTGCCGTCCGTCAGCAATGAATGTCCGTGCGGAAACACGAAATATTGGTTCCGGCATATTTGCGCAAATTTCTTTTTTAAAATTATTGTACAAAGTATTTTGATGTAAATATCGACTGTAACGGTGAAATCCGACTTAAGTCGAAATTCAGGTTACATCGCCAGCGTAGGACTCCCTGTATTTCAATACACGTGTATCCTGATAAATTTCTTTCGAGGTGATACGTATCACAATATTTTACATCACATACGTTTTTATGAAAACAGACAAATAACATATTTTTATTATGTTGGATGGCAAAAAAGTTTTTTTCTTTTAATGTTAGCAGCACTTCCGGTTTTCCGTCAGCGCCATGCCTGGTCGAAATGTGCGTGCACTGAACAGCAAGGAGCAGCTTTCAGAGAGAGAGCGAACTTTCTTCCTTAACGCTTACCTCATATACACCCTCTCACAAAGTTTTGCCTTACTGGTGTCACAATGCATGTGATTGGTCTATGCATTTCCTGTGTGAATACATTTACTACCGTACCATCAGATAAGCTGCCAAAAAGCTACATTAGTTAAAATAAAAATACCTTAAATCCACTCCTAGTTGTGCAGGTTAATAATCGTAGATGTACTGTATTGTGAGCCTTAAGACTTTACTGTATAGCTCTGTGCTTTAACCGGGATTTATTTCTTGTTTCGAAGAGTTTACCGCTCTGAAGTGTGTTGACACCCACATGCATACTCGCTAGCAGCTTGGCTCAGGCTCAGAGAGAACACATTACCTACAGATTGCCGAAGGTGGTCTCTGGCACCGTAAAATATATTCACCTTTTTGATATATGGTGACTCCATGGTGTATATGATGCATTCCAGGTGCAATATCGAGTCATACTCCAAGCAATATTTGCTGTAATTCCTGTATTATCCATTGTGTCATCACCATGTGATCTATTAATATCTATTAGGATAAGGTGAATCAGTATCCTCTCAGTTTGTAACCCTCAAACATGAAACAGTCATTAGTGGCTTTCTTAGCCTTCTACATGGTTAGGCCATAGTTGGGTTACATTTTCATGGTATTATCTTCTCCATGTATAACCGTAGCTCCCACCGAGACCTAATCCTCACCACGAGGAGGGAAGTGTATGCATTTCAGATTTATAGGTTTTATTTCCCCCCACCCACATAAATACACACACAGCTTAATAAAGTTGAAGGAATCCAGTTTATGACACACTGAGATCAGTGTGCGCACAGAAAAAAAAACAGGATTTTAGCTCGCTGGAGTTAAAAATAAATGATCGAGACGGGGTTAAAATAATGCGCTAACTTGAAATACATATCCCATTTTTAGCAAGTGAATTTTTTAATCCCCCCGCCCCCCAAGTACACTAACATGAAATGAGGCTTTTTAATATGCCGGTCAGACACTGTCGTGCGGAGTTACTTTCCTATCTTTAATCAAGAACAGACTCTTTCATGTTTAGAGTGGCTTATTTTTTTTCTCAGCCTTTCTTGTAAATCCTCAGGCTTGCCCTCAGATAATCTCTTCTAGCATTATGATTTGAACCTTTTCAAGTTCAAAACTTAGACTCTGGTTATTTGTGTTCTTACCATTCCTTTTTGCATCTTCAAAATAACATTTCCCTATTGATTGATCAAACAAATTACAGTTTGCCTCATGCTACCATATGGTAGTTCAGCTCATTTTGCCACAGTATGGCCTTGGTAACGGCAATAGCTAAAAAAAAAAAAGTGTGATATCACACTGTAACAGCATGAGTTAATTATTTTGGCTTATGTCTATTTGACATCTATTATTATATCTAATTGAATCCAATTTTAGACTGATATTCAAGTTACCACGGACAGAGAAAATACAAATTTAACAGGTGCTTTATACAGACACAATATGTACTACGTATTTCCAATATTTGTTTTTGATTTTTGAAGATCGTTTAAATGTGCAAATAGATCACAATCTTATAAATTGAGTAAATCTATTTTCTACGGTGGCCCTGAAGAGCAAAACGAAAAACAAAAAAGTGAACACGACTGCAAACCAAAATACACAAACCTAATTAAAAAACACAAAAACAAAAATGAAACTCGACAGCAAATTAAAAATAAATTACAAAAACAAAAAGGCAATTTCAAACACAAAAGCGTAATCGCAAACACAAATCAAAAAACACAAACACAAAATACAAAACAAAACAACAAAAAGTAATCGCAAACACAAATCAAAAACAAACAAAATACAAAACAACAAAAAGTAATCACAAACACAAATAAAAAAACACAAACAAAATATGAAACAAAAACAAAAAATAATCGCAAACACACACAAAAAAAACAATAACCTTTTTGTTGTTTCAATTTTGTTTCGGTGTTTTTTATTCGGTTTGTGTTTTTTGGTTTGCAGTCGTGTTCACTTTTTTGTTTTTGCGTTTTGCATTTCAGGGGCACCGTAATTTCCCCAACTTTACAAAACATTCCGCTAGTATGGATAAAGTATGATTTTGTGAGCTAAACTCCACTGTTAAAATGTTAGCGACAGTCCTGAACTTCAAAGTTCAACTTAACTTTAACTGGCTGTTAACTCGAACTGAGTTTTGAACAAGATAATGCTGCCTTTCTTTTCTTTGGTCCTTTCTCGGGTTTCCTGACGGCCTCACGACTCTGGCTGGAAGTGTTCGGTTTAGGGAAACGGTATGGGATTTTTTTAAATTTTTTTTTATAGGTTTTAGGTGAACTAATGGATGCACGCACGCACTCTCACACGCACATACACATTTTCACCCACATACAAAAAAAAAAAAAGGAGAGCAATGATGATGACATGTTAAATCGGTAAAATTACCGAATGAACAATACTGAGCTCTCCAGAAAAAATAAAATAATAATGGTGCCGTTAAAGTTAACCAATGGGTAGAAAATAAATGAGTTTTAAACAACAGAATGTGAGAGGAATTATCTCAAGTGTTTACAGTAAAAAGAGTAAAATATGTGGAGTTTAGTTTTTCAGAAATGAAGTTATGATCATTTTTGCCAGTTGCTTGAACGATGTTATTACTTCTTGGCATCAAGCCTGACCAGAGCTGTAGGTACGCTCTTTTATTAGAAAGCATTTATCTCATTTTTGGGATGCCTAAGGAATATTGATAGTCGATACTCCTCGCATAGCATTTCAACGAAATAAAGTGGCGCTTAACTGTGAAAATGATCACTGTGGTGCCACAAGTTTTCCTTATCGACCGAGGGTCGGAAAATAATTAATTAAACCTGCAAGATCAATTTTTAAGATAAACCATTTTCACTTCTTGTCTGATGGTACAGCTCCTTGCATATGATGAATGTTTGGTGTATGTTGTCAGAGTATTTGAGGCAGCGTGACTGTGTGTGCACACAAAAAGTTTTGTTCCCTAAACTTGGCTGTAGCGTTTTCTTCACAACTCAGCTACATTTTATTGCATTATGGAAATTCAATCCAATGGGTACTTTATATTCAATAGGTCCTTTCACAAATGAGATTCAAAGTAGTTCAAGTAATAGTCTTTCTTCGAATGAAGGCATATTGCATGGCGTCATTTGATACAGGAGAAGAGTGCTTTTGTCAGCGACTGTCACATCCATGATTCTTGCCCCAGCAGTTGAACTCATTATTAAATTAAAGCCTTCACAACACATTTCTTTTTCTCCCTCAAACTGTCATGCAATTGTACAGCTGACAAACCAAGCTTTTGAGCGCCTTTAATCGCTCTTTGATAGATTCGTTTGGACCCTTCCCCTTTCTTGTAATAGTTGACTGCTGTATGAAAATACTGTAGGCTAATTCAGTTAAATATATATCATTTTCAATAGGCTAATTCAATTAAATATATATCATTTTCAATGTGTACTCGCTTAAAGTTTGACTCTGCCGTCTCGAATTGGAGCAAATAAACAACCTCTACTGTTTTATATGGCGAACACAAGCTTCTAATGGTCTTTCACCAAATTGAAAATACCTCAGGGCATGGATAGGATTAATTAGATCATAAGGATTTTTTTTTTTTATAAAGGTGGTTTCAAGACTAAATGCCTTTCTTTGTTTTTAACCATGTTATAAACTGGGAACCAATGTGGCAGAAAAATCTACTAATTAATTACCTGGAGAGTTTATTTGCTTTAGCATTGTTACCAACCTAGTTTTATTTGTAAATGTTCTATGGAAAGATATCTATTATTGAAGTGCACACAAATGTTTTTTTGTTTTTTTCATTACATTTTACGGATAATCCTATTCTGTATTTCTATACATTAGAGTTCTCGTATTTAAAAAAATAAAATTAGAATATTATTTTTCGTTTTTAATTTGGTGACCGGAAAGTCAACACATTTTCCACTGTCGGAGTTGCAAATAGAGGTGTAACAGAGGCATGGAAAACCACGCCGTTTTTTTTTTTTTTTTTTACAGGAGAGCTCAGTATTGTTCATTCGATTTGAGATCATCATTGCTCTCCTTTAAAAAAAAAAAGAAAAAAAGAAAACCACGCCGTAATTTTGAAGACTAACATTTGATGTTCATTTCTCTTACTCAGATGAAACCAGTGGTCACTGTCTGACATGTATGACAAAATACTAATCCAATATAGATTTTTGCTGTATCTCTGTAAAATAGGCTAATGATTCTGATGAACATTTTTTTGCCTTTTTCACACTGTGTGAAATATACCAACATAATATTTTATTCCATACACTGCAGGTGATACCATAAAATAATCTGAAAGTGCATCTGGTGGAAATATCTCAGTTTTTGCGTAATGTAGCCAGTGTAAAAAGGATGATTGATTCCTGCATCCTTGGTTAAAACAGATGGATGAATGATAAGAATGTAGAAGTGGTAAAACATTGATGTGCTATATAACCTGAACCTGTGTCATCTGGACAGTCATTATGGAGTAAAGTCTGTACCATAAAGGTTGTTGGTATGGAAAATATATATTTTTTGAAGCTGCTTCACAGAGGGTGGGGAAAAAAAGTAGACTTGAAGTGTTACGTATCAAGCAGTTTAGAACTAATCCTATTACACGTATCAACACAGGTAGATAACTCTCCATTGAGGAAAGCTGATTAACAGATACTTTGCTGTCTGCTTCAATTACATCATTTCAATTACACGTCGCGTTCTTCCCCCCCCCCCCCCCCCAAAAAAAAATCTTGGCTTCCTTCTCATCGTAATTCTCACCCATAGTTAGCGTTTAAGTTTATACCTGTTCAGTTCAGCTCGAAAGTGCTGTTGAAAGAGCAAAAAGCGTACGGGGCTGAGTTTGGTGTTGACATGTAATGATTATTTATTAGAAAATAAAAAGCACATAGAAAAAGTTCTTGGACTTTCACATTTTTCAGCGTGTTGGTCGAAACATTGAGTCCTTTTTGTGCTAGCAAACAGCTGTAGTCAATCTTGATTACTAACAAGAAGCTAATATGGCGTGTCTCTGAGATTTGGTGGAAGACGGAGGTTTGGGATTAACTGTCTCCCCTTGTGCTTAGTTTCTTTTGTGAGGAAAAAAAAAAACTGTTTCACAGGAAGAAAAATCTGCAAAAACAAACCCGAAATGTAATACAAAAAAAAATCTACTTTCATACCTAGCAAGAATGACACGACTCATTACATTCAAAAGGCCTCAGACAAAAAGGGCTTCAGCACATGTTGCCTTTCTAGATCATCCACTCATGGTCTCTTTCACCTGCTGACGAGACAAATTTGTCCATTAAAAATCATTCGTCCATGTGAATGACAATAGACGTATAAACATGTGACATAGGACATCTGAACAAGGTGCATCCTGTTGTTCTTTGCTATATTTGGCTTTGGTCTACTCAACTCAATTCTATTCTATTCATAGAGGTCTTTAACTCATTCACTCCCAGCCATTTTCACTGAAGCAACCCCCTTCGTTCCGGGCTGTTTTTGTGGATTTTGATTGATTTTGCAAGGCACACAGAATATTGCATTCTATTGCTGTAAAAACATGGAACCTAGCAAAAGAAAGATTAGAGTCTCTTCTTTCATTGGGGGAAAAAAGTATATTTGTATCTGTTTCCGTTTTGCAGAAATTAGCATTAGAGTATAGCTAAGTTTTATCATTCAAAATCCTGGACAAAAAAGGCAAAAATAGCTTGTTGTTGATCTCTTATACTCTACTTCCACCTGCTGGCCTTTTTTGTAATAACTACCAATGCTTTAATCCACCTCTTCATGTCGGAAGGTGCGTCAAAGCCTTCTGTATGCTCTTGCATAAAATAAAACATTTAAAAAACGGGTAAATATGTTTTTGGGAGTGAAGAACAAAGTATTAAAAAAAACGTGTTTACACATTTTGGGGTTTGAATGAGTTGAGATTAACTGGAGCAGAAAAAAAAAGAAGTTGTGCATAAATACAAATCAACCAAAAGATAATTCAAAATCACATGTGCTTCTGAGACAAAGTATACCCAATTGATGAGCACGCCATGTTGATATCATAAAGAAACTTCAGTTAGCACTACCTTAGCTAAGCTATGCTTTAATTTAGCACATTTTAGCTTTGTGATTGAGACAAAATCCAAATCAAAGTCACGGTTGCACACCTCTTGTTTTCACTAACCGTGCATACGTGTCATCATTCCACCCAGAAAACCAATTTAATTAATATGCCATTCATGCCCACGATAAGTGTATGTAAACGGACTGCAGCTATAAAATGCATAACATGGATATATGTGCAAGACTGATTGTTAAAGGCTGTCTTTGAGAGTGTCGTTAGTCAACTTGATTTTCTATCTACGTATAAATGCAATCTCTTTGACTGCCTAATGGAGTGAAGGCATATCAAAGGCTTCATCAAAAGCAGTAGACTGAGTGGCACATTTGATAGCGTCTTAAAGCGACTCACTTCAGGAGCGGTGTGATTTAGCACAATCGAATCGCCGCAATGATGCTCAATCTCGGTCACGGAAAACTCTCAAGTTGACGTTAGCGTTTCACTTCAGCTGCATGGATAAAAGGCTTGATTGAACTATGAATTATCTATTAATTTACTTTTATTTGTTGTGTTGAAACTTTGCCGGGATGTGCGGTTATACCCCTGTGGTCCTCAAACGTAGTCCCCATTACACATGCCATTTCCTTTAAACATTGGGTCATACCAACTCCATATTCAAGGCAGCTTTTTTTTTTCTCCGTCTTCTTTCAATTATACTGTATGTGGCGATCCTAATTTTCACTGAAGCAACCCCTTTCGCTCCCGGCTGGTTTGCTGGTTTTTGACTGATTTTGCAAGGCACACAGATTATTGCGTTCTATTGCTATAAAACATGGAACCTACCAAAGGAAATATTAGTCTCTTCTTTCATCAGGAAAAAAAGTATATTTCTATCTTTTTCCGTTTTGCAGCAATTAGCATTAGAATATAGCTAAGTTTAATCATGATTCACAAATCTGTTTAAAACAGTGGGGGAAAGAGCTTGTTGCAACATGGCCCTGTCTGATCTCTTATACTCTGCTGCCATTTGCTGGATTTTTTTTGTAATAACTACCATTGCTTTAAGCGTTCTTTTTAGTTCAGAGGCTGCATCAAAACCTTCAGCATAAAAAAAAAACATTAAAAAAATTATAAATATGTCTTTGGGAGCATGATAATATTTAAAATTGATTGTATTTACACATTTTTGGAAGCAAACTAGTTAATAATTGAGTAATCGTTTGGAGCCTTTTTTATTTTATTTAAAATTGTCCAAATCCTCGGATTTCAGCATATCAACAGTAATTGTTCACTGATTTCTGTAGTCCTTCATGAAAGAAGACTGATTATCTTCTGTGTTTAGTCAAAATAAGACATTTACAAACATTTGATTTACTTTGGAAAACAATGAATCAATCACTGTACGAATATGCTCTAGCATAAAAAGATAATCACATAAAAACACGTATAAATACGTTTTTGGGAGCATGGCAATATTTAAAATAGAACACATTTATTTCTTTATTTAATTCGGAATAATCAATTAACTCAACGTTATCCCAATTGTCTGTATTCTATAAATAAAGTCTTATTTTTACTGTTTTCTGTTGTTCCTCAATATAAAACAAAAGCCATCACAAGTTTTTTCCTCCAAGTTATTAATGTTTCAGCAGGTGAAAGTGAAATAATTGCAAAAATGTTACGTTTGCTTGCCATCTTCTCTGAGGGGCATTTAAATACACAATAAGCTTTTAGATAGAAGCACAAGTGGTGGCTGTTGAATTAGATTGCACCGACGTGCGATTCGTTTGCACTTGGAGGAACGCTGCGGGCGGGAGCTCTTAGTTTCTTAAAATTAAGCAAAGCATATTGGTACATAGGTTTATGGTAATCTCGCCGGTACGTCTCTGAGGCATTGCAGACAAATTTCAGCACTTGCGGGGGGAATATTAAGTAGCTGGCGTGTTTGTTATTAACTGGATTACTTTGTTGTGTGATAGAGAAAAAGGGGTGGGGGTTGTTCGGGCGCTGAAGTGAAAGTTTTCCGCTATCAACCTCACAGAGAGCTTAATGACGATATCAAAGAGCTTGGCGCTGAGCTCTGCACCGCCGTGTCAGAATCTTGACAAATCACCTAGGATACATTTGTCAGATTTTTTCCTTTTACTTTGTGATGTTTCTGCTTCATTAGCTACAGTAAAAGTGCAATGACAAATGCAGGGGTTTGAAAAAAACAAAAAAAACAGGTTGACTTTTGATAAAGGTTGCAAACAAACAGTCAAACATCCACTATGGCGCTCCCAAAAGACACATCTTAGTTGGCAAAATCATCTTAGATCATTTGAAATGTTATAAATAGATACTGAAGTTAGGACTAAAATATGTTTGATAGATGTTTACAGCGTACTCATTACTAATATAAGGTTTAAAGTGTACTCATAAAAAAAACATGTTATAAATATAAGGAAATAATAGAAATAAGCTGACAGTGAGTCATGCTGCGCATCATAAAACATATGAACTGTTTTAAGTTTTGAAGTCAAAATAGTCTTCTAAATTTGACACACCAACAACAAGAAGTAAACCCTTGCCAAATTTGAATTATTAGAAAAAAAAAATCCAAGTATATTAAATGAGGCTTCCAAATCATGAAAATCAAACTATTGTCTCTGCTCTCAAATGAAACTACACCCTGCTGAAAAATGGATGCTACTTTGGCTTAGCATGTTTTTCACACACGTATACTCTCTTTATAACCTTTGGCTGAAATATATCCCATTGAGCCGTCACACGGCTTTCCACGTCGCAATATGAGGTGCTAGCCACTAGCTAGCTTGCGAGCTAACATACTGGGCGGCGGGCTTGGCCACTGCGTCTCTTGCTTAGGCTTTTGTCAGTTTATGGGTCAACACAACAGAGGCACTTTAGAGAAAGTTAACCATTTCCATATCAGTTAGCTCATAGCTAACGCTATGTGATGCCCAATTGATTACATACGTCCTGGCAATTAGCTTGAATAACACAATTCCATAACACTTGGGAATTTCAGTAATGACACCAAACCGTTCAAATTGTGGCATCAGGAAAGAAGAGGCATTTTTGGGTGGTAAGCATAGCTAGCTAGCTAGCTAGCTAATTACATGCTGTAGTGGTAGAAATGAGCCAAGTAATTACAATTAAGTAAGTGTGCTTAATCACTACTGATTTGAATGAAAGTTCTTATATAAGTGTTGAAGGGGAACTCATGCCTAAACCCAAGTGCAACACTGGGCCCTTTTTAGCCACGCCCAAATAATTAGGAAAATTGAAATGGTGAAAAATATGTTAATTCCATATCTCTCTATAATTCAGTGCTACTTAGTTCTTAGTCTTTTCAATTATCTTCAAACTTATATAGTTTATTAAAAAAAATTCTCTAATGTTAATCTTACAGGGTCATTAGCTTCTTTACTGTTATGCTCATGTAAAACCAAGTTAGCCATCTACTTTTGCATGGAAACCATAATAACCGCCCCCAGCATATTAGTTATTTCGCTTTCCATTTGCTTATGATCATTTTCATAGCTAATTTTGAAAAAAAAAGTTGCAAGCTTTCTTGGGCAGCATAAAATGACGTGGAGCCCCACATATGGCCTGCAGGCTTTGAGTTTTATACCTGCACTGTATAAAGTCATCTGAATTTTCAAATAACATCTGTTTCAGGCAAATGCAGTTTCGGTATATCTCATGCTGTGCAACGAGCTCGCATGTCATGGTGACCTTTATTCTCCGTCATCATTTCTCCTCTGACAGTATTGGTTGCAGCACGAGGATGAGATTTTAAGACGGGCATTTTATTATCAGGAGTCACCGTTCTTTGTTTTTGCATCATGGTGCAAATAAATTGCCTTGTTCCTGTTTTTCAGTGCTGCTCTTTGCAGACGTTTTGTTTGTAGCACTGCAGCATGTTGCCACATTACAACAACTCCACAGAAGCTCTATAGGTAACCGTCACCATCTTCTTGACTAACAACGTGGAGCAAGTATTATCATATTCAGAATCCTTTCTTCACTTAACTTCTTGCGTTTTTAATGATAAAAGCCAGGAGGAGGAAAAGAGAAAGATTTGCGCTGATGATTCGCTGAAAATAATTTCGACAGTGTTCCAAACATGCGCACCTTGACCAGTAACCTGCCTGTTTCATTTCCTATTTGTTTAATTTGGCAAGAAACAGTGCGAGATTAAACACATTCTATTTTTTTCTTCACTTGAAGACTTGCCCCGGCGATACAGTGGGGAATAAATAACACAATATAAGTTGACTTCCAGTCTGCTTCTATCGTGATTTAGAAGGAGCAAAAGGGAGCAATCTTGGCAACTTTTAATGTGGAAATGCGCAGTGCTTTATCAGCGAGTAAATGTGCTATTATAATCAGGCTGCTCCTTACCCCTTACTTTGGGCTCCGTAAAAATGAAGCCTTTAATTGATTTAATGGTTGTTGACTCCCACATGCTTGAACAGATGTAACATCAAGTATTTCTAGAAGCGAGGGTGCACGGAAAAAAAAAAATAGAGATAATTGCAGAGTGTTCCCAAGTGTTTCCTACTCAAGGAGATGGCGTGTTCATGAGAGGCAGGTAGGGTTGGTGCAGATTTCAACAGTGGGCGCCATGTAGCCAGGTTGAGATTTATTCACATTCAGAAGACCATTATTGTTGACCTTGCCTTGCCAGGGAAAGCCAGAGTAAACAGTGGTCTAATAAATCAACTTTAACAAGCCCCGAAGTCCTGGCTGCTGCAGCGGCCGTCCAGCCCTGACACTCGGCTGGATTAATCCATACTTCCTCTTCTCTTCAGTTGCATTCCTGCAGTCTGCCTGATTGTTTGTCCACTATGCAGACACACACTGGGACATTTAATTGCTCCAATGGATGCATCCTCCCTTCGCGGTGTTTGTATTGTGTTGGCGTGACAGCCAGGCTAGCGTGGCCAATATATGTTGACTTCCACTGTGCAGTGTTTTTTTTGTTTCTACGCACCTCCGCATCCTCAGCTATGTTTTTATACAGCAGCTGACATGTTACATACACGTACAGACATCTAGCCTTAGAATCGCAGTCTTTGCCAAGAGGAAATAAATTAGACTTGCAATAATCCATTGCTCTTTATTGATGCAAGGGCAAGGAGAAAACTGTGCCGTGCATCCGTTTGGGGAATAAACATTTAATTTCACACGTGTTTGAAATTCTAACAGGCTGCCGATTTAAAGCCGATTTGCTTTTTGGTTGGCCCGTGTTATGTACATTGACATGAGCGTTGCAATTCTTGAGATCGGTCTTGGTCTTGAGGTCACTTTTTGTTCGTCTCGGATCAAGACCGTTCAAGACCAGGACAATACTATTGCACACAGACAGTGGATGAAGACGCAATGCCCCCGAAAAATTAGGAACAGTGTCGACAAACTCGTCAGTTTCATTTTTTTTTTTTTTTAGTAGTTCATTGTGTATGCACATGACTCCGACAGATAACATCTTCTGCTATAACAAAGACATTTGTGATATGCTCTAATATGAGTTACTTTTCATTTGGTCATGATACAATTATTTGTTCATGAAATTTGAACTCTTCAACATTATTTATGTGTTAACTTAGTAATCACATTAGTTAGATATGATGATATTCTCAGTGATAGTTTTTAAAAGCAAAGGCAGTCCAATGTTTTTGAATGTGACTGATTTTGAGTTGACTAAAACTGCCATTTTATATGGGATAGTTCAATATACATTGAAAATTTATGCTGTTGTTTTGTCTATTTCTTTGTCATGTGAGTGCATTGAAAGTACTTAAAAACACGGAAAACCCATGAGCTCCGGGGGGCTCCGCCCCCCTTGTCCCCCCACCAGGGCAATGCCCTGGACCTAGCTGGGTGCCTGCGGCCCCCAGACCCCCGGCTAAATTTTCAGATAATTTCACTTTGGTCAAATCACATCCCTGAATTAAGTTTGATTTCCAATACAATAAGGAGTTCATTTGCCAAGCGACATGTAAGCGGAAACACTGCAACTGGCGACTCAATATTACTGCCGAGTTAGCTTCCATAGCATTGTCAATAGCAAGATAACAAAATAACAATGTTACAAATTTTTTTCTGTGTTTTTTGTTGTGATTTTTCTTTGATATTTACAGTCTTGGTCTTGTCTCGGTACTCTCTAATTCTTGATAATGTCTTCCTCTCAGTGTGGTCTTGACTAAAACTCTACGCTGGTCAACTTCTGATTTGTTTTGTAGTCACATTTTATTGAAGGAAATGAAGGTTGTAGGAAACAAATTACATTTTACCAGTCACATTAAACATTCTGAAAGGATCTTTATGCAGTTTGTCACTTTTTTTTTTTTTTTACTCGCGACTGCCACTTCTGGCCCAAAGCGTAACTGCAGCATCTGTGTCAGGCTCGTTCAAGAAAAACTCTGCCCCTCCCCTCCCCAAAGAAACTGTGGAGTCTGAACACTCTACTATAAAGGGAAGATAAAAGTTGACAGGTGCAGTCAGAGTAAAACAGTCAGGGCTCTACGTTCTCATCTGGGCATTGGTGGAGAATGCATGATGTAGAAACCTTTTTAAACGGCACAATGCACCTTTAATAAAAAAAAAAAAATCACTGTGAAATATGAATACACTTTTAATGAACTATTTCCTCTATGTTAGTTCTATGGGTCATGTCACGTAAAACCGTAACTCTATAGCAGTGCTTCTCAATTATTTTTTGTTACAACCATTTTTTTGCAACACCCCCAAAAAAAGCAAAACACAACTGTGGAGTTAATCATTTGGATGCTAATTGAAATTGAGACCTGTGACTTTGAATGACTTTACAGGCCTATTTTTTTTAATTCCGAATGATCTGACTTTAGGCACATTTGACTTCAGAGGTTCTACAAGTTGTCTTGGTAAGGAAACAAATGTGAAATGATGGGACAGCGAAATTGCCCTTTTAAAGTGTAACACATGCACCGAGTTGCAGATGTTTCGTGTGAATATTTGCTTGCTGTGTTCATACACAGGTAAGACTTGGCACATATGCAAACATCTGTGCGAGCGTGTGCGCATGTGCTTTATTTATTTATTTGGACTCACTGATTGTGTGTTGTGTGCGCGCGTGTGCGTTATGGAGAAAGTAGCTCGAGTTCTTTCTCCAGTGTCATATTTTTGGCCTGGTTGTGTTGTGTCCCAGGCTGCTGCACAGTTGGTGAATATCAATGCAGTGTGGCGTAGTGACAGGGACTGGAGCTGACATGTTGTCACATGGAGATGAAAAGCATTCTGAGATGATGTGGCAGGAGTGTTCCTCCTGTCCACTGAGAGATGGCAAGCTGGCTCTGCCTTTTTTCTTTTCTTTTCCTTTTCCGTGTGCGTAGCGTGTGCTCTTTTGTGCTTCATGCCCATGTGAGTGAAAGAATGTGTTGGTTATGTTTTTGTGCACTGATTTTGTAAGACCTAATCCATCGCTCACCGAAGAGAAATGACAGCATTTTCCCCGCATGTTGCCAGTTGATTGTTACATGCATGCTGCGTTTCGCTCCTCCCACTCTCAAACGTGTCGGATTTACCTTACGGGTACTCTTACCCGTATAATGATGTGAAAGCAAGCCAAAGAAGCTCCCTGAGGTGTAAGTGGCATTGTGAACACGTCGTGATGAGTGATCATGACAGTGTGTACCCCACCTACGATCTGAAATTCGACAGGTATGCCTAAAATTGGGGCTATCAGACTATTGCGGTAAACCTGATTTAGTTATTGGTAGAACACGATGTATCTGAGAGGAGACTGGCAGCAGCAAATGCTAAAGCCAGGAGAAGATTGTTGATTTCAATACTGCAGCATCCACAACAAAGGCATGGCAACAGGTTAAGCTAATATTATAATTTGTTTGTTTTTAGTTCTAGCTTTTCATCGTTGAATATGTGTTGCCTTCATAGACTGAGTAGTCCCAAAAGCCTGCCGCATACTTGAGCTAATTGTTAAGCAAAAAGCAATGGGAGATGGTTTTCTTAGCAGGTAGCAAGTGTCTGTGCGTAATTTCTAGTGAGTTTTCTGCCTCACGAGGCCTTGAGATGAATATCTAATGTGTTTGATATTTTTTATTCAAGAGGTGAAACACCGTGTGTGCTATTTGAGCGATGTGCTGAAGGCCGAAGTTAGGTGGCCAATCAAAATGCAACTTCCGTTCACATGATTTCAAGATGGCGTCCCTCAGCGAAAGCACATAATCGGATGAATTGGTCCATATGTGGTCAGGCGTTGCCTTATTCGATTTCATAAGTGAAATTGAAGACACCCATGAAATAAGCCTTTAAATTTTTCATTTTTGCCGTCACTCAGAATGCCCGCTGGAGTTATTTTTTGGTTATCGTAATATATTACATCATATAAACCTGGTAAAATCTAACCATCTATAGACTAATTTTTCATCTAAAATGTAGTCGCTAACACCTTGGCTATGGATAACCATCTTAAAATTAAATGACCAGAGAATGCATTTTGATTGACCACGTGAATTTTTTCCATGTTGCATGAGAAACCGAAAGACTCACGTCATCTTTCAGTTGAGTCTGCCAGTCATCAACCAGGGCCGGATTTACTGTATATAAGCAATATGTCGGCAGAAATGCTCCTTAAGTGCGCCTTATAGTCGTGAAAATACGGTAAGTTAATTCTGAGTCACTTGATTCACCATTTTAAGTCTCGTTCAACATTTGTGGAGCTGGTTGAACGGCAAATGGATGAATTCCTGGTGTAGTTGTCAAGAGTTTTAACACCATCTCCCAAAGTACGAGCTTTGAAACCGAAAGAGTCACGTCATCTTTCAGTTGAGTCTGCCAGTCGTCAACCAGGGCCGGATTTACTGTATATAAGCAACATGTATCGGCAGAAATGCTCCCTCACAGACAGTCAAGCGGAGCGCTTACAGATTTTGGAACTCAGTACGCACAAAAGGCGCGCCTCACTATTAGGTGCACTGTTGATTTTTGAGAAAATGTAAGACCGTTAAGTGCGCCTTATAGTCGTGAAAATACGTTAAGTTAATTCTGAGTCACTTGATTCGCCATTTTGAGTCTCGTTCTACATTTGTGGAGCTGGTTGAACGGCAAATGAATGAATTCCTGGTGTAGTTGTCAAGAGTTTTGACACCATCTCCCAAAGTACGAGCTTTGAAACCGAAAGAGTCACGCCATCTTTCAGTTGAGTCTGCCAGTTATCAACCAGGCCGGATTTACTGTATATAAGCAACATGTGTCGGCAGAAATGCTCCCTCACAGTCAAGCGGAGCGCTTACAGATTTTGCAACTCAGTACACACAAAAGGCGTGCCTCACTATTAGGTGCACTGTTGATTTTTGATAAAATGTAAGACCTTTAAGTGCGCCTTATAGTCGTGCAAATACGGTAAGTTAATTCTGAGTCACTTGATTCGCCATTTTAAGTCTCGTTCAACATTTGTGGAGCTGGTTGAACGGCAAATGGATGAATTCCTGGTGTAGTTGTCAAGAGTTTTGACACCATCTCCCAAAGTGCGAACTTTGTTCCCTCTCACTAATTGGTTGTGCATGTTAAAGTCATGAAGAATTTTATTTCTGTTACATTTTTCACCCCGCTCAAAGCAAAAATGATAAGCGAAACAGATTGCAACATTCAAAACCTTGGATTCGTTTGACATTAGTAATAAATTGACAAGCAAATTCATCCAACTACTTTCCATCGGACTTCAGATTTGAAGTTAAAAACTTTGTAAAACTGCCTCGACTGCAGTCGGAGCAGACAGTGGAGTTTTTCAGATGGTGGCCTTAAAGTGCAGATGCAGTGACAGATGTTCTTGTTTATGTTTGGGAGCTCTACCAGTCGTGCTTCTCCTTCCCAGTCTCTTGCTATTTTATTCCGCAAGCACTCCATCACATCTGATGGAGAGTCAACACGAAGGGAAAGGGAGTCGCTGTGCTTGGGCTTGTATGTGCAGACCCAGCAGGACTCCTGATTAGGGATTTTGGTAGAAAAGGTTCAGCCTTGGACTTTGGCAGCGTCTGTTAAAGGATTGACTCAATGCAACCAAGTTTGCGTCTCCGCGTACTTGCATAGATGGATAAGAGGCAAAGCTAACCTGGCCGCCACCCGGAGTCTGTCGATTGAATTATTGAACAGGAGCTCACCAAGACTGCAAGCGCGCCAACATAAAAGTGCCTTTGTCAGTTGCTCTTTTCGCCTTTAGCGCCATATAACCACGGCAACACACACTGATGCGCATTCCCCAGAGTCACGCCGTCATGGAGATGAGCCTGAAAGGGCAGAAGGAGTCGAGATAAAATCAAAACAAAATGCAGCCGTCTGATCCTTTCCTCTGCGTCCATATGTTCCTGAGGATCACAAGTACTCGGAGAAGTGATAACTCATTGTTTGGAAGAGTTCATATACCGTAAGACGCAACCTAGAGAATTGAAGAGAATAAGACAAAGAGTAACTCTCCTTATTAAATTTGGTGGTGTGTATCTCTCTACTTCTGTGGAAAGTAAAGTTAGCAAAGTGCTCGGGATTCATTGGTTCTTTGTTGATGTTTTGTGTGCTTATAAAAGTCTGTGTTTGTGCGTGAACATGCCGGCGTTATTATTGTCTTCCAGCATGTGTGCGGTGCTTTATGGATGCCCATCCTCCTGCGCTAGCTGCGCGTTTGTGAATGCCCGGCGCCATCAATCAGGAAGTTGCGCGCCGCCGTCTCTGTCCTAATTGCAACCCTAACCCTGTGTGTCTTCTCGCTCTGCTTTCGTTTGCGAAATTTTCATTTCCACTGTGAAGCCATACCACCCCCCCCCCCCCTTTTCCCGTCTCTTTTATTTTTTTTTGATACAATAGTCTCATTGAAGTACTCATCTCCAGATGTTCTCTCCATAGATAAATCTGCTATTCAGATCTCTATAATTGATTGTAATATGCACAATTCATGCCTGGGGTTATAAAGAGAATTACTTTCTTTTTGAAATTCAAAACAAGAAAGCACCACAATGAACTTTTTCATTTTCCCCCCCCCCATCCTCCTGCCCGGGTTTCAGCATTCAAATGCATGGCAGCGGGGCCTATTTGCATATTTTCCAACCGATCCCCAGCAAAACAACTTGGGTATTGTTACGCACGTAATTAGGCAAGATGATCAAACAGGCTTTTTCTGCGACGTTCGCTCCCCGTCCCGTTCCCTCGCGCCATTTGAAGCAACGCAACCGCCCAATTGCCATTTGCAGATGGAATTTGAAGTGGGTGCACAATTTAACGCACAGCGGTGATGAATTATGCGGTGGCGCGGGGAGTGTCTGTTGACAAGTTCAGTCAGAGAGGAAAGAGTCACACAGACAGACCACGCAGACGCGGATAAAAACGGGAGCAGCACGTAGCGACTTGGCAGCCCTCGTTGAATTATACATCGCAGCAGCATGATTGAGTAGGCTTTGGCCATTGGAACACCGGTTTGATCATTAACTCTGTAGATTCATTGCAGAAGGAACATAAAACACTTGTTCGAGTTCCAACAATGTATGCAAGTGCTGCGACATAGGTTTCCATATTTCATCAAATAGTACTAATAGATGCCTTGTCCCCAATTAATCGTGAGGTGTGTCATCTTCTTGTATAAACGTCACGTCTCGAGTAGACCCGAACAGGTGCAAGCTGTAATAGGCATATACTGTATGGAGGACCAAGACTGCTAACATTAAATAAATAGAATAAAGGCAGTTTGCAACGGCGGAGCCTTACCCAAGACACGTTAGGACCACCGCCTTATTTGAAAAAAAAAAAATTCTACCTGACCTAAATAAATGTGAGAGCACAGCGTTTATTTATATATTTATTTTTACTTTTTATATTTATTTTTATGAATCTCGTTTTTTTTTTTTTATTTTCACTTTTATTTATTTACTTATTTATTTAGTCATTTTTTAATTTTGTCAGTTTTGTTCCTCCATTATACTGTCCATGTATCTGATTTCAATTAATTACTAGTGTTACTGGAGTGATTAGTACTAAATACCTTACCTTACAAATAGTATTCTCTGCAGTTGAGGTAATACAGCAACAATTGATTTTGCCATTGGCTCAGAATTTAGTGTTTAATGTTTAAAGCTTTAGCTAATTTACTCTTATCTGATTCCTGATATTTAGATTAAATTAAGCATCATTTTGGGGGTTTTGTGTAGTTGAAATGAAACCAAACTAAATATCTTCACAATACTTATTTTCTCAAAACGAGTGGACTATTATTATTTTTTCTTTCCATGAGGTTGCAGACCTGAGAGATTATATTGAAATGAAATTGATGTGGTATTGTGTTTCATGCAAGTTGTATTACTGACAGCGCTTTGCTGTTATGTTTTATAATAGTCATAGATTTCAGTCAATTTCCGGCTCTTTAAAGTGGCAGAATTGAAATGAATTACTGTAACCAAACAGATGATATTCCTTAAAGCATCCCCCCCCCCCCCCCCGTTATTTGTTATAATAGCAGCAGAATTAGATTTTTGTTTTGTGAAGTCAGCGGTTCGAAAAAGCAACACCACCACTTTTAACATTATTATATATATATATATATATATATTTTTTGCTCATCAGTGGAAAATAAAAAGCAAACTTTCTCAGGACCCACTGGCTATACAGTTCATGTGTGACTGTTTCATTAGCTTTTAAGGATGAGCACTGCTAGCAATTTAATGAGTGCTTCTTTTTTTTCTAGTGCTTTCCTACAAAATAATATATTTTAAGTAATTGCTGTAAAAGAAAGCCATAATTGGCTAGTCGGATTTAGAGCACATACTAAGGCACAAACTAAAAGGTTGATGTTTTGAAAAAGCATCCCCTATAAGGATTAAAGGAAATGCTTAAAGTGGAGCGTGACGATTTTTGTGTACTGGTTGACTTAGTGTAAAGTGAAAATAAATGCCTTCTAAATTTGATACACAATATACAGTAGAATAAAAACAATCCCAGGCCAATGTGATTATGATTTTTAGTTAAAACATATTGCATGCTTAAAACTTTGCTGTAGCAGTTATGAGATCAATTTGAGCAATGTGCCGCCTCACTGTCCTTCTCAGACGGGGGTCTTGCAAACTACTTTTTCGCAGTCTGCCAGAGGAAAGTCTTTGGCCCTGTTACTCCTCTAATTGGGTTGCCAGTGTTGAGATTGGACACACAGGGACTGTTATTTGTATCTTACTCGGTGCACTTTCCAATTGCAAGTTAACAATGACGTTTGGACACACAATCACGCACTGCACATACCTCATTTCACACTTTTCACCAGTTATATACCCGCAAAAAAAACCACACAGCCCAGCGGCATTTTTGAATGTTACATGTTGCGACGTGTTCCCCCGAGAGTTTAGTAGGGAAGCATAAATATATTGTGTCATGCAATACATTCAATGCTTGGCTGTTTCAGCGCCACATCCACCTAAACTCTTTTTGTTGACATATAATTTTCAGTTGCGTTTCCTTCTTTTTATTGCACTTTCTCTCACACCCACCGTCATAAGAAACAAAAAAGAAGAAAGTTTGCTCGGAGGCTCAGAATCACTGCAAATCCGCAGGTTGCATATTGCACTTTCAGGCGGTCAGAAAGTCGAAAAAGTGCTGGTCTTTTCACTTTGCTTTTTATTACTTCACGTAATACAACTTTGTGGACATAAGTCTTGTCGCATACCTCTTAATAGAATAGAGTAGAATAGAATAGAATAAGCCTTTAATAGTGCCCCTGGGGAAATTTTGTTTTTACGGCGGCAAAATGGATACGAGCAACACACAAGAATACAAAAATGTACTGTATATATATATATATATATATATATATAAAAAAAACTAAAAATATGTAATAGTAGTGGTTAGAATGTCTGCTTTATAGTTGAACGTTATCAGATTGGAGTCTTGGCTTATGTGGGTTTTCTTCCTCCCACATTCCACAAACGTTCATTTTAGTCTAATTGAAAACTTCAAATAGGTGGGGAATTGTTGTTTGTCCAGACAAGTGCTATAGAAAATTTGGTTGGCTAGTTGACCAGTCAGTTAAACTAAACCAAAAAGTCCTCCAAACTAAAAAAACATATTGGTCGTTTTACCATGCACCGAAATACGACCAAGTGTTACGTATAGTAGTTTAGCAACTTCTATCGGCCATGTTAAATAGCAAAAAAATAGTAAGGTGAACCATAAGTGGAGTTAATGGGATTCGAACCCGGGTCGTCTACCTTACTGAGCTAACGGGCCAGTAATGATCTCAGTGTTTTTTTTTTTTTTTAGTGTAGACATGTATGACTACGTTTACATGCGATAAGACTTTCAAAACCTAAATATTGGCAATATTTGGGTTTTGTAAAGCCATGTAAACACGCAAAAAAATCCGAATAAGACCCCTGGGTTACTTCTTTCATAACCAGAATTCTTGCTCATATAAACGCATTCAGAATATCTCGAACGATCGGGGGCAATGTTTTGATTTGATTTGCAAGGAATCTTGGTCTATGTAGTCACGACTTGTATGCGCAGCGCCGCCCTACTTGCTAAAAGATTATTTTGTGTCTTTACGGCGAAAACGCCACAGTTTGTGCCTATATACACATACATTAAATCCAAGTATATAAGTCCGTGCAACTGGCGTGTAACCCACCGAAAATATTCAAGCCGTTGTCAACAAACATAACGCTTGCCGCAAAAAAAAACCACACTTCTGGAGTGAGGGGGAAACCCGACTACTTTATTTAGCGTGGTGAGTGACATAAATATGTTTGTTATTGAACATATCGTAAGTTAAAAGCGGAAATGACGTTATTTACATAATAATGTTGTCGGCGCGCTGCGGGCCGAATGGGTTATTCAAATCGAGCACAAAAGAGCATGCAAACATGAGTAACTCTTTCCGCCACGCGTGTAAACGTGTTACCTCGATTGTTTCAGAAACCGGAATTAGGACCTTAACCCGAATATTGACTGCATGTAAACGTACTGTATGTCAATCGGCCGTCGAACTAATGGTTGAGGTTCGAAAGAGGCTCAGGTTGTAGTAAGGTTGACGTTACAAAACATGTAGTCAACACTAAAACAATCACTGGCTAAATAGTTTAGTCAGATGGACACTCGTCTTCTGACCATACGGACCGGGTTTGAGTCCAATGAACTCTACTTATGTTTCAGTTTACTATTTTTTCGATATTTAACATGGCCGGTAGAGGTCGCTAAACTAAAATACACTTGGTCCTAATGTTGCATAATTTCAAAACGACCTACTATATGTCCTTGTATTAATTGGTCGATAGTCTCGACTAAACAGAATGATAGCAGCAGTCAGTGTCTTCTGTTTTTTTAAATTTTATTTTTTTTAACTTCCCTAAAACTGATAGTTGAGAACTCTGATATTTGGATACATATATGGGAGTTAGATGACGTCAGTGGCAGCGTCTGTTGTGACTTACAAAATGAGTTGTCAAGCAGCGACAATCGCTGGAGAAGTAAAAGTCGGTGACTCAATTTGACAACCCTGTCCAGACATTTAACTTGAATGCAGGTATGATCTCACCTCAGCAATGTACTTGATAGTACATCCAAGGAAGTTTTTTTTTTTAGGGAGAGGATAGTCTTGGTGTGAAAGAACATGACGACTGCCCTGTTGTCAAGCCCATTAAAGACCTTCATGACGAACTGGAATGAGGTCCAACCTACAAAAATGTCCACAGACAAACTGCAAGAAAAAAAAAAGAAAAAGAAAAAAAAAAGTCTATTATAGTGCCAAAATGAGGAAAGGCTCCATATTTTCTTCCTTTTTTTTTTTTTTTTCTTCTTTGGGTGATTTATTTTCCAGTTGGCTGTAAACAACATAAACTAAAGCTGTGAGCATTGCGTTTCCCAAATATATACGTACAAAGAGAGACTCCTGCACTGTATCATTGATCATTTGCCTGTTCCGTGACGCTTCACCCATTTTTCTTTTCCTCTCTCATCTTTTTAATCATCACATTGCACACAGTCATAACGTGTGTGTAAGTGTGTGTGTGTGTGTGTGTGTGTGTGTGTGGTTCCAGATTATTGGCTATAACATCTCAGCAGCATTTTTATTTTTTTTATTTTTTACAACTATGTTGGTCCCTGACACCATTCAGAAAAGCAGAGGTTGTTGGCAAGCTTAGGGCCCGCCTACAAGCTTGTCCATCACTCCGCATGTGCCAGTCGCTCTTCGGGTTCACTGCTCAGGTCCCATTTTTAGTCTGTCAGTGGATGCAGTTTTCCTTTCACCGATGACTGCACACATCCACAGAGGAAATATAATACCTGCATGGTTCGCAGTTTAGTAATACAGCCATTGAGGCGATTGAATACATAGAGCTTTTGGAGGAGTTTCTCTCATTGTTGTGATGTCATTTAGTTCCCGGGGTTGAGTTCAATTCACACCATATACTCACATAGGTATTGTACAAATTTCGTCATGCCCACTATTGTATGCTATACAATGACAAGTTATATCCATTATATGACTATATAATCTACCCCATTGGATAGAAGTGGCATTGTATTAACTCATTCACTGCCATTGACGGCTATAGACGTCAAAAATTCATTTGAACTATTTCTATTAGTTTAACATTTTTTCTACTTTGTAAAAAAAAAAACCTTTTTTTTATTGTACATTTATTTAGAACAGATATAACATTTGTGATTAATTGTGAGTTAACTAGTTAAGTCATGCGATTAATTCCGATTAAAAAATGTAATCGCCTGACGCCCCAAATTTTTAATAATCTTTAAGTCGCGTCAGGCGATTACATTTTTTAATTGTAATTAATCGCATGACTTCAATAGTTAACTCACGATTAATCACACATTTTATATGTGTATTTCAAAAAAAAAAAAATTCTAGGTTTTCATACTCTTGTTAACAAAAGTGGAAAAAAATATGAAACTAATAGAAATAGTTCAAATGAATTGTCTATAGCCGTCAATGGCAGTGAATGAGTTAAACTCTTTCACCACTCTGAAGCCTGCATCCTACTGAGGGGAAATGTTGATTTCTCATCAGGGTTCGTTCGAGTTCGCAGTTTGCTAAATGTTTGCCAAGCGCCATTTGTCTTGGCTTTTTGTCCAATCAAAAAAATGCCTGAAAGTGTATCTGCCCCATTTTTTGTCTTGACTTCATTTAAGGGGTTGCGTATTGAAATTTCATCTTATAACACAAAGAAAAATATATCAACTAAACTAAGTTTACTAAGTTGGGCAGTCTTAAGTCAAGCCACTGTATTTGCATATAGGTTTTTATCCATATATGCATGTTAAGTTCTCAAATATTCACTTAAGTTGACAAAATATTACTAATGAAAGTAAAATGAAAAAAAAATAATCTCGCACCTCCTCTTTCATGATAAATCCATGGCCATGGAATTCACCCAAATTGTTGCTTTAAGCCAAAATGGCCGACCTCCTGTTCGATAACAACATGGGATATGGATACTTTTGCGTTTGTTCTGTTATGGTAGACCTCCCAATTACATACCAATCATGTAATTAATGTGAAAATAAATAAATGAATAAATAAAATCGACGGATTTTTGTGCTATGTGACGGAAGAAGCACAGAGTAAATGTTTATTTTACAAAAGCTAATCTTCCTTGGATCCATAAAAGTGAAGACAAAGAGACAAAATTTATAAAGAATCAATAAAGGCTTAGCATTAATAATAGAATAAAATAACACTAATAAAAACAAGATCGTGATACATTAAAACAATTATTGCAGACTGCTTTGTTAGCTTCTCTTTCTATCCATTTGCTAGCTAGCTGTCAACTGGTTAGCTCGTCACCACAAAAGGCAAGTTCAATAAGCAAGTATTTGACAATTAACCTTTTAGATGTACTAGACATCTTTAAAGCTCAATCTCAATAATTTTCTTCATAAACATTCTCAATGTATATTTATATTTTTTTTCATCACACTCTCTTTCTTCCCACTCAGCTTGTGCTCCCTTGCCCATTCCTTCGAGGCAAGTTCCTGACATGAGACGGAGCGGCCGGCTCTGTTCTTCCCTTTGATAGAGGTGTGGGGTCTAATGAAAGCTAAGGCATGATGGCTGGCGAAGAAGCAGTGGGACTGTGTAAGCCGTGGGGGTCCAGGTCTTGGAATTGGATAGTTAGAATGTTGCCACAGCGCATTAGTGCAAGGGATGCAGAATGGGAATGTCAGGAATGGCTTTTTTCCCCCCCCCTCTCCTGCCAGTGATTTGGCCCCCTGTCACAGAGTCTGCTGGTTTAAGTGATGCCTGATTAATTGAATGAGCCACACACTCCGCATGGACGCTGTTGATAAGGACTCCTTGGTTGGCACTGTGGTGGTCCTCTTTGGCATGGTAGACATTTTTTTTCCTGCTATTGGCAAAAGTTATGAGCGGTGTTAAAACAACAGACACATATTTGTGGCCACCTCATTTTGGGAACAAACTAGACACACAAACTTGCCATTGAGTATTATTGCCTACTACTTAGTCAACTGGATTTCAAAGCCAATATCACAGTATTGAAGTAAACCACTACTAGTCATTTTTTGGAACAGATTCATCATTGTAATATTTGAGGATATGTGGCGAGCAATGACGAAAATAAACCCAAAGGCTAGTGTTAACTTTGCTGCAGTATTATTATCCACTTAGATGCATTGTTGGATTTCCTCACTACAATTAGTCACATCTCTGTGACGTCTGCTAACATTCCAGAGCTGAACTTAGCTCCTCCCCATATATAAAGATCTTGGAACTAGGGACTGACCGATACGCATTTTTTGAGGCCGATGTCGATACTGATTTTTGGCAGAAAAAAATACAGATTACCGATTAATCTGATGATTATTTAAAAAAATATATAATGCATAAAATTAGGCCCCCTACCGCCCACCTCTCCAATTCCTTTTCAATGGGTGTCACGCTGACGTACGCTAATGGGTGTCACTTGACTGTTCCTGTGCGTTTTGGCCTCTTGGGGGCAATGTGGTGCCGTGTATCCATGGTGTACACATTTACCTTGAGTACAGAAGAAAGTTGTGATTGAATTCTATTAAAATAACTCGTTTTTCACACATTGGGAAGAATTTGTGCCTTTGTGTAGTGTTATCTCACCTGTGGGTATGTTTTCACACAAGATTTGTGTGTGGATATTCATTATTTGAAGGGAAAACGATGTTGATGCCAACTTCCTGTTAGCATTTGAATGGGATCCTCCCTTCGCTTTTAGCATTAGCGCTAGGATAGCGATGTTTTAAAAACGAAGCATGTTTTGTGTTTAAATATAAACTCTTAACGTCCTGTGTTTAGCTTTACAGTTAACTCCAACTGTGGTGTCATTAAACAGCTTAAAGGACAATTAGGGACAACAGAATAACCAGAATAACATACGCTACACACTTGCTAGTTGCTAATGCTACGCAAGTGAAATGGTACATTCAGGGTACTTTCACAGCGTCGGACATTTCAGTTTTCTTTAACGTTTTAAGGTGAAAATAATCTGTCATTTGGCCCAATTGGCTGATTGCTTTGGCAGATGTTTGAAGGCCAATAACCGGCCAATTATAATCGGGCCCTATTCAGAACAGTTGAGATGTATCACATGATCAACATACTTCCTTGACAACAAATATTAATACTAAAAATAATCAGGGCTTCATATAATTGTGGATTCTAAATCAGTAGTTCAATAAGTTGAAAACCATCCACTATTTGTTCGTCAGTTAGACAAAGTCTTTGTCGACTAAAGTAAATGTGATAGATTAACCAGCTTTTGACATGTATTAGAAACTATTTGAAAAGATTCAAATGTTTCCCTCTCACCCAAAGCGTGACATCAAATAGAGTTTCTTCACTTACTGAGCGGATCTCGGCTCTTACATGGGGAATGCTGTTGAAATGGCACAGCACAGGCCGGTGTCGAGATGTGCCAAAAAGATCGATTCCTCCTTAATGCTGCCCTCGCCACCATCTGATGAAGTGCTTCGCCGTATTGATCCCCGATGCCAATTTCTTGATTGCAAATTTGGATGTGACGAATGCGCCCTAATGCCATAATCATACACTTGTGATTACGGGGGAGTAAAAAATGCAAGACCAGAAGGCAATCAGTGACTGAAGGCTGTTATAGAGACCCTCTGCATTTGACACTTCTTTGGTGGGATTGAATGCGTGATGCTCAGCTGTTATTGCATCTGGAAGGCAATTTGAGTTAAATGTCAATGGAAAGGAATCTATAGTAATTGCTATTTTCATGTCAAATTATTACACCCATCATTATGAAGTTGAAATTCTGAATGAATCATGTAGCGTGCCATGTATCAGGACAATTCAGGATATTCACTCACAGCCATTTTCACTGAAGCAACGCCCTTTGCTCCTTATTTTGTCAATAAAACGGGCGACTGTCAGTGACGGACTGAGATGTCCGTCGGTACTTGACGGACGAAAACCCACTTCCGTCAATGCTTAGTCCGTCATTAAAAAAAAAAAATCTTCTCAAAAAGTTCTCATCATTCGTCAGAAAAACTGTATTCCGTCAGTGCCGCTCAGTCAGTACTGACAGAAGTGTTTAATGATTTGGTAAAATAATTGTCATGTTTACACAGTAAATTCTGTAGAGTAAATTTGACTCTTATCAGAGTGGGACCAAATAGACTCAGTTTTAGAGTAATATTTACACTTGGAAGAGAGTAAAATAAGGAACTGGGGAAAAAAAAGTCATTCAAGGGTTGAGGAACGGACTCACGACCTTCAGCTTGGGAGCACGTCACACTACCGCCTGAGTCATGCCATTTCTACTGTTTGCTTATATCCAAGAGGAGACCAAAAACGATCTCTTGGAGTTATGAAGATTCCAGCTGACACGAGCAATATACACGTAGCTTAGGGAGTAGATGGCTGTCTGCCAAGCTGAAGGCCGTGAGTTCGGTCCTCAACCCTTGAGTGACTTTTTTTTCTTTCCAATTCTTTATTTTACTCTATTCCAAGTGTAAATATTACTCTAAAATTTAGTCTATCCGGTCCCACACTAAATAGTCAAATTTACTCTACAGAATTTACTGTGTCGGAAATTTTCTTGGTAAAAAAAAAAAAAGAGTTTCAAATTCAAAGGTAAAAGACAGTCCTTAGTCAACCCCCGGTGATAAATTACCCGATTAATACTTTTGTCTGTATTGTATTACAATAGCACACTCAACTTGTGCATTCACTTTTCTGGAACTAAATGGGTCATCTCTTTTGTGAATCATCAGCTAACCCATAGGCTAATTGATGACACCGCCTCATAGTTATTCATAAGAAGCTGATTTCACTCTGGCATTTCAGGGCACGGGCTCTGCAAAGTTGAGCCGGGGTCAGCGGTAGAAGCTGACAGGGTGAAATATGTTGTTTCCCCCCCATTGACACCGGCTACTGGCCCAACTATCTAATTAGCCTGGTAAAGCGCCGATGCTTCCTCCGGAGCTCATTTTTTAATAAGCTGATTCTTCTTTTTACCAGAACAGAGAGAGCCTTAGCATCTAGCTGACCTTCCCTATAACACGTGTTTAGAGCCAGGGCGGCCAGAAAAGGTGTCCTCGTAGGATATACTGCACACGCAAATGGTTCTGTTGCCCCCCCACCCCCCTCCCCCGTCACATCCTCAATCCAAAACAAATTTCCTTGCGCAGTTTGCACCGAGCAGGAAAATCAGTGCCACACAAAGGCACGCAATATATTTCACCTTTTAGATACAATCTTCAAGTACTTATTGTTCCTCGCCTCACTCCCCTCTGCGGCATGTTAGCGCGGTAAATAATGCTAATAATTTCAGGATGTTCACCTTGACAGGAAACAGGCAGTTTTCTTTCAAAAGCTCATTCAAAGACTCACGCGGCGCTGTGCCTTTTTTTTTGATGTGCAGTGACAAGACACTTCGCCTGCTATTGTTTAACCTATGGGGAATAAAGCTGTATGTTCCTCCCTCCCGTCTTCAACGTGATGGAACGGCTGCGTTGCGCACGTACCCTTTTTCCAATGCTATCAATAGGCTGCGTTCCTTGCTTGTCAACATTTCCATTGCTTGCTCACGACTTCGCTTCGTGCCGTTTTGCGGTAAATGGGCCATTTCTGTCAATTGCTCGGGCTAAAAGACGTGCAATTTTAGTTTTTTCCGACTGTCGAGCAATGATGCGGTGAGACTGAATTCAGGCTGCCATCACGGACAGCTGTGAATTTGTTGTGTTACTCGCAGCAGCTCATCGTTTTGCATTATCCTAACGACGACCTCAGTCACGCGGCGGGAAATATTGATTTTATTATTTAAGATTTGCATACATTGGGTTTGACTGATTTGTTATGAGAACATATTTCAACATGGATATGATTTAGTTCACTGCAACAAAAAAAAAAAAATCAATTCTAGTTAATGTCATGGGTGATACATTTTGTTTGCTCATCTGAGTTGCCAATAATGTTGAAAAAAATCTGGCAAATACGCCTGCGTGTCTTTTCTGGTCATTAGGGTGGTAAATGTATGCATGCGGGAAAATGCACACTTACCAATCACGTCTCTCATGACCACGTGTAGGCCAATCATAATTGCGTATTCAGCTCTGCGAGTGGAGTGGAAGGCAGGCAAGCAGTATTCAAATTTGACTAAATCAGGAGCTGTTCAGATTGTTTATCACTAAATATATATATATTTAAAATCTTTATTATTATTTTTTTTTAATATTCATGTCCATCTACCCTTTTCTATAGTATGTCCTTTTTAGGGTTGTGAGTGAACTGGAGCCAGCTAGCAATAGGCTAATGGCGAGGTACACCAATCGCAGGGCACATACAGTATCAACACACATGTTCAAAACTGGGCAATTTCATCCTAACCACTGGGACACAATAAACGTAAACATTGAAAATAACAGGGATGTGATTTTTCCGCTAATTCGCGGAATTCCGTTTTTTTTTTATCTCCCCCCAAAAAAAAAAATCCGATTTTTTTTTTTTTTTTTTTTTTTTTTTTAGTAGTTCATTGTGTATGCACATGACTCCGACAGATAACATCTTCTGCTATAACAAAGACATTTGTGGTGTGCTCTAATATGAGTTACTTTTCATTTGGTCATGATACAATTATTTGTTCATGAAATTTGAACTCTTCAACATTATTTATGTGTTAACTTAATAATCACATTAGTTAGATATGATGATAGTCTCAGTGATAGTTTTTAAAAGCAAAGGCAGTCCAATGTTTTTGAATGTGACTGATTTTGAGTTGACTAAAACTGCCATTTTATATGGGATAGTTCAATATACATTGAAAATTTATGCTGTTTTTTTGTCTATTTCTTTGTCATGTGAGTGCATTGAAAGTACTTAAAAACACGGAAAACCCATGAGCTCCGGCCCTTTTCCCCCACCAGGGCACTGCCCTGGACCTAGCTGGGTGCCAGCGGCCCCCAGACCCCCGGCTAAATTTTCAGATAATTTCACTTTGGTCAAATCACATCCCTGAAATAAGTATCTATCTATCTATCTATCTATCTATCTATCTATCTATCTATCTATCTATCTATCTATCTATCTATCTATCTATCTATCTATCTATCTATCTATCTATCTATCTATCTATCTATCTATCTATCTATCTATCTATCTATCTATCTATCTATCTATCTATCTATCTATCTATCTATCTATCTATCTATCTCCATTCTCTCTATCTATCTCTATCTAAGTGTATATATATGGAGGACCTCTATTGATACTGCCGTTTTGAGACTAAATGTTCCTGTTGTTCATGCAGCTCGCCTCTAGAGGGCAGTCAAAGACTATATGAAGAACCACTCACCAACCCCTTTGTTTCATATCATGCCGCCACACGCACACACATTGTCAATGCTTACATGTTCACTGTCACTAATGTATGTACGCACACTTAGATGCACCCTACACATACTTGATATTGTATCCAAGCACTAACACATCATTTTAGCATTCATCGGCAACAATCCTCACTGATTCACATGTCATTTGGGGTTGAGTTTTAGAGTATATTGTTTGTGTTTCGTGTCCGCTCTTTCTTCATTTGATCTCCCAAGCTAGATTTTTGGCAGGCGTACACGGACTACCTGCACATCAGCTCGTCTCATATACTCGATTATGATGCGGACGCGTGAATAATAAATGCGAGCAGCAGCTGGAGAGGGAAGGCATTGATTTACACCCGCGGGTTTCCCGGGATTTCTTTCTTTTTTATTATTATATATATATATATATATATATATATATATATATTTATATATATATAGGTTTGTCTAAATGTCATTACACTGCAGGTGGGGAGGTGATAAAGTGTAATAAACTTTGATGTGGATGGGCGTGTGTCGCCTGTCATGGGCTCATAAACATGAACACCGTGACAAGTCTCAAAAGATCCACTACCCTGCCACCCACCTGTCTTCTTTTCACACACGCAACTCATAATGTGGCCATTTTTATTTTTCAGAAATTGGAATAGGAGTACACAAGTAAGAGGCTTTGACTCGCAGGAAGATGTGAGCTTAGAGAATGAAGTGTTGATTAAAAGCCGGGATCCACAGCATACAATGCATCGGGGAGCACTGCCTTATTCCGCAGAATCCTCCCGTTCGACTTACGGTTACAGCTGAGCGGGCGTTACAAAAGTTGAGCACTCCTAATGGTGTGCAGGCGTTTTTTTGAAGGTTTCATTTGAACTTCATATTGACGTTTAGGTCAATGGCATGCTAAATGACTTTTTCAGCGTGTGACAAAGCATGAATTTAAAACTTGGCTTCCACGCTGGTTTGTCAATGGAAACGACAATTTATCAATTTTTGGACTGCATCGATATTCTGCACCAACCTTTAAAAGTTACTATAACATCAGCTGTAGAATTAATTTGTTACAGATAAATATTGGTATATGTGTGCTCACAGATGTGAAAACTTGAATATATCTGGCAAATACAATTGTGGAAGTCAGGCACAGCAAGTTCTTATCTGCTAGCCTGAACACTGAAAGACTCAACTATAGTGCATTATTAGCATAAATTCAAATATTTGTTCCATACAAGTCTATTATTTATTCCCAAGTGTATTCTACTCATTCTGCGTTTTTCTTAGCTGCACTGCTTCCAGTATACAGATATAGATGTCTGGGTTTGTTTTTTGTTTTTGTCCTATCAAATTGCAGCCATTATTAGAGATAGAGTGATGTTTTTTCCAGGGCAGATGTTTATTAGAAGTAGAACGATAACCAAAATTTGAAGCCGATTATTCATTTTCAGTCAAAACGGGGGGAAAAATATTCAAAAACATTTTTTACGATACAAATGCAAATCTTGACTGACTTGACTGAAGTTTAATTGTTTATTGAACAATTTTTCTTAGACAATAGACATCCTTTTACATTTCTAACAAAATGTTCTCCCAAGGTTATCAGTATGTCTTAAAAAAGAAAAGAAAAAGGAAACTTAAACAAGTAAATACCATAGCGCTCTATAGTTTTCTACAGTAAATATTTTTCCCCCCAATTTTTTTTTTAATTTTTTTTTTATAATGTCGAACGAAAACAAATGGTTCAGAAGGTTCCCACGGCCAGCAGCATCATATAAAGTTAACTAAAAATTTAAATAAATACTTCCCTGAGATTAAAATGGTTTTAGATTTACCGATTCCTTATATTGGCTGTCAGATTTTATAAAAGGCCGATACCGATATTCGTCAAAATGCCCAATATCGGCCTGGCCGATCATGGGTCTATCCCTAGCCATTATATGCTGACATGTCAATCTAATCTGCTCAGCCAGGCCCTTTAAAATCAGTAGTGTAGGCCAATGTAACATAAACTGTTTACATGGGACTTTTTTTTTTTTTTCAACCAATCAAATTCATCCTCACATGGCTTGCGAGCTGGCTCTCGAATGTGTCAGCATTTTCCTGTCCTCTGATTTTCTGGTCAAAGCCAAACTTCGGCAAGCAAAACACACAGTAATCTGCTTATGTAAATATATTTTTTGATAATCAGCATCTCTGTTGTACAATGGCGTATTAGGGTCACGTATAAAAATTTTTTTTTAGAGGCTAAAAACTCACAAATTCGCGACTTTATTAAGTGGCAGATTTACAAGAAAAAAACGTACGAGAAATACACGTAGAGTACTATTCTGATGTTTGGGTTTTCAAATAAGGAGATAGCAATGGCTTTAACCATATCATGTTAAGCATTCGCACTTGATGCAAAGGTCCACACCCTGAGGATCAAGCATTTAAGTTAACTCTTTGACTGCCAAAAACGTTAAATAACGTTTAGTAAAATCCTATGGAGGAGTGCCAAAGACGTTAAAAGACGTTTTTTTTCAAAACAGGTGAAACTAACCATTTTCTATTGTTGATTACTGAAGAACGGAATAAGGTAGAAACAAACTTTTTTTTTCTGATGAAAGATGAGAGTCCAATCTTTCATTCGGTAGTATGTGTGTTTCCATAGTCCAAACACATAATTTTCTGTGGACCTTGAAAGATCAGTCAAAAATGCTTAAATCGGCTGGCACCCACGGCATCCCTTTTCTGAAAACGTCTGGCAGTCAAAGAGCTAATTTGTTAAAATAAATATTTACTTGTACATTTATGTTTCCATAATTATTATTTACACATTCATACATTTATTTTTTTTTTTTTTGTTACAAGTAGCTAAGTTGATGTGTCGAATCTGCTGCTCTCCCTCATTCACTTGCATTTACCTAAAGTATGCTAGCTTCTGATTGGTTAGTATTTAGTCCGCTGATAGGGGATCAGGAAGTGTTGTCGTTGTAGCTGCCGTGTAGGAAAGTTTAAATTAAAAATGAATCAGTCTCCATCCTGCCTTTTTATTTTTATAAACAGTGTCTTATTAACCACCAACGAATCCTCACATTAGACTACAGCTACGCTACGTGTATTATATAGCGTTTTTTTTCTCGCAAATCTGCCACTTTGTAAAATGTCTAATTTGCCACCTTATAAAGTGGCAACATTTTCCACTTTATAAAGTCGTAAATTTGCCACTTTATAGTCACAAGTGCAACATTTGCAAGTTTTTTTTCTCTAAAAAGAGGCCCTAATATGCCGTCGTAATATGGAGTATTTTATTAGATTAAAAAAATGCTATTAGCTATACAGTATAGGCCTACAAACGAATATACAAATAATGTATGTGGTGGCACAGTGGTGTGAACTCTCTAGTCTAAAACAAAAAGTTTTGATTTGCCTTTTTTTCTAAGCATTTTGTTAGGCCAACTTTATACCATTATTTCATCTCAATTAGTTGTTTTTCATGCCCGGCATTCAACAAGAGCACCTTAATGCAATCCAATATTAAACAGCCATTAATTCCTACCCCCAACCCTCTCATCTCAAATCCGTCCCACTTCCCTGTCAACAAACAACTGCAGTGGAAGTGAAGGTCAAGTCCTGTTCTCTTGCTAAGTGTGACATTAATATTCATGCGCTTGTTTATTTGCCATTGTATTTTTCCCCTTATGCGCCGAAAAAAAAGTGTGGGATTAACAGTTGTCAAAGTGGGTGTTGCCACTGAGAAGTTCAGGTCGCTTGTTAGGGTTCCACTAGGGAACACTTGACTCTTGATGGCAAAATAGATGTCAGTAATTCCTGGAAGTGTTCATTAAAAATGCCAAATGGTGCCGATAAGTTAAAAAAAAAAAAAAAAAAAGGTCAGGAGACGATGACTTTAATTGTGCTAATCTCTGACAGTGTTTAAATCCTCCTTGAGTGAACGCCCTTCCACTGTTCTAAAATACACTTCACACCTCGCTACATGTGTGCATTTGTTGTATTTTACCAAACAGGACCAATTGTGTGTGCATTTACAATGCGATAAAGCTCATTATGTCTGCCCAATAAGCAGTCGGGCATTATCTGGAATGTTTTATGAGGCTTATACGGGCCCAATTAACCACAGCACTTGCTTCCATTGTTGGCCTATGAATGCGATGATTGTCTTAGGCTGACTGAGCTAATGTTACTTCCTGCTCCGAATGCGGATGCACCTTTCTTCGGAGGTGATGACTATAGTACCTGCGGATGTCACGTTTAGTGTTGCCGTCGGTGGCGCACAGCAAGCTCAATGCACCTTTTTGCATGTTAATCAGTCACTAGGCTTTATGTGCCTATGACAAGGATGCAATTTTCAATGAGCAAATAACCTTGAAGCTCCAACACCACAGGTGGCAGGTCCAGAAAGTAAAAACCCTGCCACAGTTTGGCTTTAAGCCATTGATGCTAGCTAGCTAGCTCCCTAGCAGGCAAACGAGCACCATGGGAGCTAGCTAGGGAGCTAGCTAGCTAGCACCTGGGGCTAAAGCCAAACTGTGACAAGGTTTTTACTTCCTAGACCTGGATTTGCTACCTCTGTCGAACACCTTAAAGGCTTATGCCTTACTACTGAACATGAGCTTGAAATGACCTCTAATCTTTCTTTTGGTAGGTTCCATTTTTTTATAGCAACATATTGTGTGGGCCTTGCAAAATCAGTCAAAATCCAGTAAAACAGCCAGTGAAAATGTCTGGGAGTGAATGAGTTAATAAATAGCTGTCGACCACATTTTGTGAAGTAAAAATTTCACCAGTTGTAAGATTACATTTGATAATCTTGCGTCCCTATTCACATCTGCGCTGACAGCTTAGCCCGTATTGCTGTTTATCTGCTCCGTCCTCCACTTCTACCACCATCCCTCCAAACAAAAATTCCATTATTGTGACAACTCTCTGAGGTATTTGTAGATGCGGCGACAGGCAAGTCATACTCGCTCGCCGCATTTGTTTGAAACCTCATCTCCGGCGCGGCCTCGCTCGCCCGCTGATGGGCAGATAGTGGCGAGCAAGGCGGCTATTGCACGTGCTGTCACCAGCTCCATTTGGAGCATGTCTCCTCTCATTAATATTGACTTTGAGCTCGGCTTGTGTAGTGCGCTGCTCGTGACCCATGAAAGATGAATTCAAAGCAAGGCCGTGGTGCTCAGTAGCCCCTGATTGCATCAGCAACACGTCTGTCATCGCTTCACCGGCTAATGTTAGCGCTAAGCGATGCAGCTTTTGATGCAGTCGTATGCATGGGACGGACAACTACACTATTGATTGTAGCCCTTGTAATGTGTTTTCTTCTGACTTTTCAACAAATATTGGGGTTAAAGGGAGAGCATCACCCATCATGAATCTATTCCTTTTCTCGATGTAGCGCTCGCCTGCTTCTCCTGTTTGCCATGGGGAAAGAGCCCCCAGCAGTAAAGTCTTCTGGTTGATGAAATTTTATGCTTGGCGTCTTGGCAGAGTCCTTCATTTCACTCTCATCCTTTTTCAGTCTCCAGGCGGCGTAGAAAGCGTTCTCTCCAGGAAAATCATAAAATTCAGTCCCTGTCACCGCACATATTTAGAGAACTAATTTGCAGATCAAATTATAAATCCTCAACTCATCTCGATGCACGTCTACTTGCCAGAAGTGCATTCGGAACACACTTTTGGAAGCAGACAGACACTAACCATTTTTGCACTGCCTGTAAAGGACAGAATTTTCACGCCTATTTTCTTTCTTGCTCTTCTGGTTAAATGGCTTGGGAATGGGGAGACAAAAAGCAATTGTCTGCTTTCTGAGGTAGTATCAGTACTCTATAAATTATAGGAAATTCCACAATGCAGTGTGAACTTTAAAACTCGACTTCTAACACTCTCTTCTCAAAATGTGAGTTAATGTCTACGGATGTAACAATAACGACAATATCACAATTTTAAATTTGCCACTATATCATTACCATGTTACGAAATTAAAAGCATAATATGTTAAAAAGGCCAGGTTGTTTGCCATTTGTGCAGTTCCAGCACCCTCTGGTGGTTACTTTATTAGCGCAGTTTAACTCATTCAACGTTTGTTAATGATTTGTGCTTCACTCCCAAAAACGTGTATATATATATATATATATATATATATATATATATATATATATATATATATATATGTATATTAATGTAAGAGCATACAGAAGTCTTTGATGCAACTTCTGACATGAAGAAGTGGCTTAAAGCAATGGTAGTTATTACAAAAAATGGCCAGCATGTGGCAGCAGAGTATAAGAGATGAGACAGGGCCATTTTGAAACAAGGTCTTTTTGTTAGTGTTTTCAACAGGAATGTGAATAAGGATGAAACTTAGCTATATTCTAATGCTAATTGCTGCAAAATGGAACCAGATACAAATATACTTTTTTTCCTGATGAAAGACGAGACTCTAATATTTCTTTTGGTTGGTTCTATATTTTTATAGCATAGGTGTCAAACTCCGATCCTCGAGGGCCTCAGTCCTGCAGGTTTTTGGAGGTTTCCCTTTTCCATCACAAGCTGATTCCAATCAGCAGGATCGTTATTAGGCTTATGCAGAGCTCTCTGATGAACTGATCATATATCAGCTGTGTTGGAGAAGGGAAACATCCAAAACCTGCAGGACTCCGGCCCTCGAGGCTCGGACTTTGACACCTATGTTTTATAGCAATAGAACACAATAATCTGTGGGCCTTGCAAAATCTGTCAAAATCCAGTCAAACAGCCTGGAGCAAAGGGGGTTGCTTCAGTGAAAACAGCTGGGAGTAAATAATTTTAATTAGGCATGTTTTGGCCATCACATTTACGACTATACTAATAGCACACACATTGATTTGATTCACAATGTGTACTATTAGAACTATATGTATAATTGCAATTGCTCATGTTTATTCTACTTGTATTTTGTATTCTACAAAAATCACACCCACACAAACAAATTCAACAGTCCAAAGAGAAAACCTGGTCTGATTATTGCTCTCATGGTCAAAACCACAATACTGTGATAATTATAGTATCGCAAGAATCATATTTTTTTGGGATAATATCATATTGTTACATCCCTAATAATGTCTTCATCAAACACAAACTATGTCATTGCCTCAAAACACTATGTCACAATGTCATTTGGCTTCCTCGAATAATGAATGCCCAGTCAGTGTGTGGCACTGCTGCAGCAAGCTGGTCAAATGAACCCTTCGGTGTAGCAACGGGCTTATCCATGAAAAAGTCATCACATCACATATGCACATGTGCGCACAATCACAGCGACAGACTCTATTGCTTTGAAGTACCTACACCAGAGCTGCCCGTGTGCGACTAAATCCCGTTCTCAAAGAGCGTTTGCACCACCCCCCCTCCCCCCCAGCGTCTAAGAGCCCGTTGGCATAGCCACAGAACACACATGGGCGCACACAAAAGCACAAACACAATCTCCATGCCTGATGCAATGCTCAGTCATTTAAGCAAACAGATGCATTTGGGCACATGAAACGGCATTGCAGTGTGTTGGCGCTAATTACTTAAACTGCACGATTGCTTTCTCATCTTGGCTTGTTTGTATAGAAAAGACGAGAAAAAGCGTTTGCGCCGCTCTGACAATACATTTTTCGATTATTACCTCATTTTCCACACTTTTCCTTTTTGCCTTCCAACTTTGCTCGACAATAGAAGCTCTTGCAGTTCTAAGCCCATCTTCAATAGAAGGGAAGATGAAGATCAGAGACAGGGATATCAGTGCATGCATGTAGGAATAAAGGAAGGTGGTGCACTCAACATCCACCTACAGTCTGTGCGTTGCATAATGTTGCAACTGTTGTGAATAGCTTTTATGTGAAAAGTCCGTAACAAGATGAAATGTTGCCAATTTTCCACTGTAATATGAGAGAGAGAGAGAGAGAGAGAGAGAGAGCGAGAGAGAGCGAGAGAGAGCGAGAGAGAGCGAGAGAGAGAGAGAGAGAGAGAGAGAGAGAGAGAGAGAGAGAGAGAGAATTTGACTCTGTTGAGCAAATAGAGTAGGCTAAGATTTACACAAGAAGAGAGTAAAAGATAAAATTGAAAAAAATTATAAAATAAAACTTGCACAGCCTGCCCACGTAAACATTAGCAGTTTAGCCCCTACTAATTAGCCGCGTAGCCACTGGATCAAAGTAGCAATCAATCGTGTCATATGGATGGAGATGTTTTTTGTTTTTTTCCAGCTGTTCTATGTGGACTGGAATAGAGTTTGTAGTCTTTCAGATTCATTAAAAAAAAAGTTGACTTGTCACTATAGCGTTGTCTGACATTGTGTTTGTGAGACGTCACCGTCTCGTTCGTCAGGTGTTCCCACATTACCACGTCTTCCAATCCCAGTACATGTCCCACGACGTGCGACCTTTAAGCTAGTGACATTTTCTCGAGGCGGCCTCCTCCCAGTATCATGCTTGCCTCTTGCTTGTTCAAGTGCAATCTGAATAAATGAAAAAGACAGCACTAGCCGGGTTTGTCCCGCAATGTATTGGCATGAGTGCACACTGAGCGGCATCTCCCAACCCAAGCATCCCTCAGTGACCCGGTAAGATCAACACAGAGAAGGAGTAGTGGGATGGAGCTGAAGATGTGTAGGAAAAGATGTCATTACCAAGCAATACCCCATGGTTTAGCAGTTCACTGGATAGGTTAACTGGGCCGGCTGCTTTGCTGCCTTTGTTGGCATGGCGACTGTTTCCCTGGGTATTTCTTCTGTCCCCATTCTGCTATTCTCAAAGGTATCCCTGTAATTCTCATTCACGAGACGGCCAATGTAAGCACCGCCTTGGTGAAGAAGCCGTACGTATTCAACAGTTGAGCTTGTGATATCCTCGTTCTGAACATGAAAGATCTCCTGAAGCATAGGAATGCTTGTAAAACGGCGAGACACTTCTGGGGGGGAGAAGGTGTAGGAATATTACATTTTTTACAGCGGTAATAATAAAACTCCCCATCTCTCTTTTATTACACTACAATAAGTGAGTTGTTTCTGCATCTCCGTCCTGAATGGAGACTCTGGGAGGGATTTCGGCAACACAAAGTATCCAGGACTTTACCTCGTCTTTGATGAATGGCTCTATCTTAAGGCATTAGGTGTTCTATTTTTCTTAGCATGCCTTAGGGCCACGCTGGAGAAATCCTCTCCGTGCGCACCCGCGCAAGGTGCCACAATCCTCGGAGATGGTGACTAATCCAGGCCTAGCGTCTGGCGGCGTAAGTGGCCGCTACCAGCACTGCCAAAAGGTCACACCTGTCAGATAGTGTGTGGCGGGACAGACAAGGAAGGCAGCGCTGCTTGAAAAGATATAGCTGATGGTGTCGCAACAGTTTTTTGTCTCAGAGGAAAATAGACAGGCACATATTGATTTGTTACATGCGGGACATGGAGTGTATGCGTTGTATGTTGAATAGATTTCTTTCAGTATAGCCGTGACCCTCATGAGGATTTTTTTTTTCTTGGAGAGCTCAGTATTGTTCATTCGGTAATTTTACCGATTTGACATGTCATCATCATTGCGCTCTCTTTTTAAAAGTTTTTTTTTTTTTGTATGTGTGTGTGCGTGCGAGTGTGTGTGTATTCATTGGTTCACCTAAAACCTATTAAAAAATCCCATACCGTTCACCGAAACCGAACACTTCCAGCCAGAGTCGTGAGGCCGTCAGGAGACCCGAGGAAGGACCAAAGAAAAGAAAGGAAAGTGACCAGACACCACCCACCAGGCCACCAACCAGAGTCCTTCACCAACCCCAGAGACATCTAAATTCCAACAAATCAAAATTGAATGATTTTCTAACGGACCCCACCATTGTCCAGATCGTAATGTCTTCCCTTGCCATCAGGGCTATCACTAACAAATATTTTGAGAATTGATTATTCTAGTGATATAGTGAATAATCTGGTAATTTCACCCAAATAACCTTGTTCGCAGTGTTTGTGGATTTTATTTGATGGCAGAATCTGATCTTATTTTTTTTTAGGTTTGTTCAGTATAGATCAGGTCAAATAAAATTGACTGCTTAACAGGTTTCACTGTTGATTCGATTTCAGCTACAGTAGTAGAAGTGCAATGTCAGGTATGGAAAGTTGAGTTACATCTGCACAGATTTACACTATGGCAGCATGATTCTGATCAATCTGATAGTTGGGCCCGGTGGGTGGTGGGTGCTGTCTGGTCGGTGCTGGATTTCACTTTCCTTTCTTTTCTTTGGTCCTTCCTCGGGTCTCCTGACGGCCTCACGACTCTGGCTGGTAGTGTTCGGTTTAGGTGAACGGTATGGGATTTTTTAATAGGTTTTAAGTGAACTAATGAATACACACACACACACACGCACGCACATACACATTCTCACCCACATACAAAAAGAAAAAAAAAGAGAGAGAGAGCAATGATGATGACATGTCAAATCGGTAAAATTACCGAATAAACAATACTGAGCTCTCCAGATAAAATAAAAATAAAAAATCTGATAAGTTGTGCTAAAACCGCAGATTTCCATTACATTCAGAATTAGATTAAGAAATTACTTATCTAAATGATCTAAACTATTTGGACATTTCAGAAATTTAGAAAACTATCCATAGAGACATTTTTGAATGTTGTTCGTATTTTTTACTGGTTTTGTCTGCCTCTTGACAAATATATTGTATCACATAAACCTCAAGGTGAATGCATCCAAAGAGGCATTCTGAAATGTGAGAAAATAATTTGGAAACACATGGCATTCCTTAGACATTCTTTTTCCATATCCTCATTATTCTCTAATGCATATAACACACACGCTTCCACCACCCCCCCCCCCCCCCAGTACAAATCACTCCTGTGACCCTTATGTGTTAGAGTCACAGTGGGTTGATGAGAAGATGATCTCCCAGTATGGCTTTTTCATGAGGAGATATTTCTTTCTATTTTTTTCAATTCCGACGGTCTCGCACCATACAATCTGAAATCCTATTTGTTGTGCCAACAGCCAAGAAGAGAGGAAACTTGTCTGTCATTGGAGGTTAAACAAGCTCAGACATGAGAAGAAGATTGAAACTGACCGCCTTGAAATAAACTAACAATCTGACCTTCCATTGCGGGCTTTCTCATGTAAATATATCGCAATTTGTGTGCACATGAATTCATAATTCAACCTTGTTTACCTGCTCTCATTCTCAATCCAAGCTCAGTCACAAACACACGCACAAAGCCAATCTGCTTTTGGCAAGACCCGCCACCGTTCTCCCAGGACCGCCCCCTGTCGTAAATCACGCTTGTCCCCCATCACCCGAAACTACCCGCATAACCTGGGCAGCAGTTGAACATCATTAATGTCCCTGCCTGTTTACCTGAGCCCACTTTTTTGTCCTCAGTCGCCCTGCATTTTATTCCTCCTCTCTGAAATTTATTGAACAATTTTGGCCCGGCGCATCTCCAATTACAGAGGATGAGCACGTAACGACTGTTCGCTAGTACCTTTGGTGTCATTATTTCTTTTGAATGCAAGCCCTCCTCTTGCTGTGAATTTACGTTGTCATGTCTGCTCCAGTTGTTGGGCCGCATATTTGTGCTGGGAATGGAGTCAAACAGCTTTTCTGCTGCCAACTTGACAGAAAATGGCTTCATTCCTTCACCTTGTCAGTTGTCAATGGATTTACCTGATTTTGAAGAACCAGTCAGGTACCATATTTGTTTGCGGTTAAGTTCTATCAGGAAGAGAAAGCCAACACAGCAAGCGAAAGTTGAAACGCTTACAAATTTTTTTCAGGTGCTGTATATGCATTTCATGTCAAAGCTAGATTCAAGTCAATATTTTTTTTTTTTTGCGGGGGGGGATTCAATTAATGCAGTCAAATACACTACACCGCAAAAGACTGTATATATCAACGGAAAATTACTGATGAGTTTGCCGATATTTTTTCGAATTTTTGTCTTCAACCACTCACTGTGTGCAGGAGGGGGCTTGGAATTCCAGGCAACACCAAGAGTGCAACGCCAGCATTCTGCGTTTCTTACCGATCACAGTAGTACTGGCCTGGTCTCGACCGGTCTCGATAAAAAATGCAGTCTGCCCTGTCCGAGATCATGATAAGACCGAATAAAAATGCCTCTGACTCCAAGACAAGACCAAGATTCTTTTTTTTTTTTCCTGGAGAGCTCAGCATTGTTCATTCGGTAATTTTACCGATTTGACATGTCATCATCATTGCTCTCTCTCTTTTTTTTTTTGGGATGTGTATGTGCGTGCGTGCGTGCGAGTGTGTGTGTGTATTCATTAGTTCACCTAAAACCTATTAAAAAATCCCATACCGTTCACCCAAACCGAACACTTCCAGCCAGAGTCGTGAGGCCGTCAGGAGACCCGAGGAAGGACCAAAGAAAAAACAAGATTCTTAAAAAGTGGTCACGATACCGGTCTTGAGACCAAGACCAAGTGTTTGGGGAAATTTAGTTGAAACTTGGTCCTGTTGGGAGCTGACATTTGCTCTTGTTTCTACCATGTACAATTTGAAACAAATCTTTCTGGCCTATATCTCTGTGGAATTTTCTAAAAAAATATGTATGTGCAGAATGAACACTTCAAATCCCTCTAAAATACTTCATATCAAATAAATTCACCAAAACAAAAAAAGACCTTTGAAATACCTACCCACATTTCTCTTCTCACCAGTAATCTTCCATTTGAGCTAGTTAAGTCGAGTCTTTAGGCCAAGTGTCGGCATTTGAAATCCTGTGTTAATTTTGATCCGTTGAGGTCTCTGAATTTTGGCCCGTACTAGCAATTGATGGGTATTTTGAACTAAAACTTGTCCGCGAATCTGAGAAGGGGGTTCCCCGAAGACAAAACGAATGATCGAGGAGAATGTTGAGAAATAATTAAGTACACAGTTCCACTATTATACTGTTTTACTGTACTTTGAAAGTGTTTTTTTGACCAGATTTTCTATAGGCGATATCACACAACAACATTCCCCAAAAGGCTTTTTTTTTTTTTTTTAAACACAGAAAACTCAATTTCTCCAGAAACCATCATCGGATTTTCTAAAATCTTTGTTTGTTCTCAGGTTGAAGTAGCCAACAGACTTAATTTTTAAGGAACTCTGCTCACGTTGCTACTCGCAGTGTATGCCCCAGTTAGCGTCATATTGCTATGCTAAGTTTTACATTATAGCCGTACGGTTTTGTATTTGTCAAATTGCATTCAGAACTTTAGATCTGTTGCCCAACTTTTTTTTTTCGAAACATCCAAAGGGTTACATTCTTAAAGGAGCTAAGTAAGGTGGATTAACGGCAGACTGGGTTCTGAACCGTGGTTGCAGTATATGATTTTATGATTTCTATGCCGAATGAAGAGGGTAGGTGAAGGACAAAGGAGCTTATAGCCGTCATATTTGAAGCCAGTCAGTATACGTACTCATTAAATCATTGTTTGAGCGTTGTTTTCCCTGTTAGTTAACCCACTTCATTGTCCTCCTCCAAACTTTCTGTGTGCAGTTATATAGCTCTTGGCTTTCATACGCAGGTTCTCAGAGCTGGAGGCGAGACTTCATTAAGCCTCCGCGTTACAATCAATGCAGCCGAGACCAAAGTTAAAACCTAAATGAGATCCTGTGTGACTTAACCTGCTTAACAGTTCACTTGCTCATACCCCTGGTGCAATGACACTGGAAGGCTGTCAATGATGAGGTGGCTTTATATACCCTTCAAACTCAGAAAACAGTTGAACACTGCATTCTATTTATCCATTTGTGCAGCTTTCAGGACAACGTAAGGATTGATTCATGTGTTACTAGAATATGATCATAAATTGCTAAGATTTAAGTTTAGGTTGAGCCAGCAGAAGACATCAATATATGCTCATAAATTTGTGATTGTGTGTGTGTGTGTGTGTGTGTGTGTGTGTGCCACAAATTGTAATTCAACCCAAATTATTGGGTTGAAATTGATACGTACAAAAAATGTCAACAACTCCTCAAGTTTGTACTTTTCTGTTTGTGGTGAGCCAATAACATTATTTCCATTGCGTTTGACTCCGGGGGCTCCACAGTGTGTCATTCTGTTGTGTTGTCTTCATATTAAAATATTTCCATTCCCTCCCTCATCTCTAGAGTCAGTTGGTCCAAGTATTTCACTTTTGTCACACGGCTACAAATAAACACATCTCTCGGCAGGAAGTATTCACTCAATTTTATTTACGCTAGGCAACACTCCACGCACACCCACCACCCAGCTCTCTCCTACCTGACAGTGAGCTGCTTCTATCTTTTATAGAGGTGGCATTGAAATTCAGCGCAGACAGTAAGTACTGCAGAAGTGCTTAGAAACATTCCCCACACAACCATTCCCCGTAGGTACGGCCGCAAAAAGCTGACAATGTGCCATTCCATAGCTATAGCATTGTCTCATGTCAGACATTCATTTCATAGTATCAGACATTGGTGGTCATTGTTTATAAAGTGCCAAATTTGTCAGACTACAGAAGATTTTTAGATGACTTGCAGTACCTTATGAGATTCTCACAACAAATATTACGGGTGCTCCACTGGTCTTTCATTGAATTTCGTGACTCGATCACGATGAAAAACAATGCAGCAGAACGAGATAAATCTAATCTTATATTATTTCTGTCAAAACCTGACACCGGCTCTACCCACAATGCAACAGTTGTCTCCATGCTCGTTAATTCCCTTCAGTCAACAGTCCGGGGCTCCAGCCCCCGTGCAGCCGTCACCTGGCGCTCCTATCTCCGCAATTTATACAAAATGCAATCATTTTTTTGATGTGCTTTCTCACCGTGTCACATCCTTATAGCACAATTTTGCATATACAATCAATTCATATGTAGAGATTAGGATGTAAATGCATTTCTTCAAAAAACCCTCATTTGAAATCAGTTTGTTTCGAACTTTATGCAATGTGCTCAAGATAATATAGTAGGAAATGGGTGATTTGATGCATTTAAAAGTATATTTAGATTAGATTTAGATTAAAACTATTTTAACCCTGGAGAACCCACGGGGTCAAATTTGGCCCCTATAAATTCTGCTACTCAAATAACAAAGACCTTTTTTTTTTTCCCAGCAGTGATTTTGTCCCTGTGTTCATGTTTCCATTCGCCAAAGTGTGTTTGTACATTCAAAATCCAGTCCTAAAATGCAACAAATAAAACAAAAAAAATATATTGTTCAATGTAGCTGTGTATTTGATTGATTATTTTCTTAAATTCTAAATAGTTTACTGACAGTTTTTGTTATTCTGATTTTTCGAAATGATACCCCTAAATCCCAAAGGGTCAAATTTCGCCCTAATCCTAAATTAGGGAATAAAGGGTTAAAATTGAAAAAATATATATTTTGGCGTTCAGTGAACTTATAGCAGTCATTTAATGTATAATTCATAATTTTCCAAAGAAGAAAAGAGTTCTTGGGTTCTCCAGGGTTAATGCCAATATAAAATAATGTTCCATGGTTAAACTGTTGCCATCATATATTGTAAATTTAAGTCTTTTAAAACACTGCTGGAAACCCTAAAAATTTTTTTTTAGACATTTTTCGTTTTTCTGTTACGTTATTTTTTCTATACAATAAAAGGTATGGCATCAAATTACTTTGTTGCTGGATTTATTTAAGAGGCTGTTTGAAACAGTCATGCTGGTGCTGCACTGAAGGTCAACCGCAAGTGGGATTAAAGCCAGAGAAGCTTGCTGACAGGGTCTATTGGTGTGCCCTCTCCTTGGCCACATCTGGGTCGCAGCCAGTCGGGCCGGACATGTTTGTTGTACTTTTGTGTGTGTATGTGTGTTTTTGCCAAAAGCTTGAACTGTCTTGAGCGGGTTAGTGTGAAAGTGAAAATAGAGGGTATGCCTCTGAGAGCTAAATGCAGTGGGAAAGAAGGGTCAAGGTGGATGTTTCACAAACAGGTTAACCTTGACCTAATTAAGACTTATTAAGATGAAAGGCTCAAGGAAAAGCATAAGCAGCGATGAACGGGCCCTCGCTTGCCCACAGTTCCAAAAATTTGCGCAATGGACAGATTTATTGCATCCATTCAAGATCTGACCTTGTGGAGCTGAATTATTTATTATTTTGTGGTTTATGGTGAGTGATCAAAAGTCTTTGCAATTCACCATTTCCAGTCTGTCTTTCTAATGTGTTTTAAAATTAGTAGCAATCAAGAACAAAAGGCCAAATTGGCAATATAATGGCCACTTCAAACGTATGTATGATATATGTTTTTCTTCTCATAATGTTTATAATGTTTCGTAATGCTAATAATAGTCACCAGACTTCACATATTAAAGGCAGCAATTGCTTTGTTGACAAATCGACACCGTGACATGGAAATGGTTCAAAAGCACAATATTCATAAATACAGTTTTCTATTTATAATGCAGCCTTTTACAAAGATAAATTGACTTTTGTTTGGCTGTCAGGATGTGATTATAGAGGCTGAAAGGATGTAGTTTAATGGAATTGCTTGAAAGTAGTCTTTTTTTTACTTGACAAGTAAATTTGAGACGAACATCACAGAGCAAACACTTATTGCCTCATGTTAACAAAACATATAAATTCAACGTCAAAGGAAGGTTTCAAATCGAGATGAAGATTGGGGAATTGGCATATGACAAATAAATATAGGAGATGTATGCACCTTTCCGTCTGGGAATTGCCTTTATGAGCTAGTCACAGCACTTTCTTCTTGAAATAAATAGGGATGGACATCTTTAATATCTTTAGGTTTGTTGCTTGTCTAAACCTGTCTGCGATCACACATTTTATGCACAAAAATTTATAAAGTCAAACCGGCAGTGTTTCTTGGCCTATAATTCATTGTTTTCTTTTTTTGTTTTCACCCTTCTCAGCTCGGTGTTGGTGTCGAGTAACGCTACCCGCCTGATTATTGAGAAAACGTTGGTGGCCTAATTGCATTGGCGTTATCGGCGAGCCGGCCGGCCGGCCGCAACACAACAAACCGCTCTGTAAATTTTCCGTTTTTTTTTTCCCAGACAGCAAAATGACGACAGGAAAATAAGTATAGACGAAAGAGCTGCTGGTGTGGTTCAGATAGACTGCTGTCACCAAGGGTTCAAAAACACCTCACTGTGGACAGAGTGAGAAACTGTCAGACAGATATGACAGTGTTGAAAAAAATAAGACACAATGATTGGAGAAAGAACGGCTTGGTCGCATGGTCTGGTGGGAAATCCCCCCACTGAGCTAGGAGCCGCGTGCTCTGGTGGCGAGATGAAATGTCTTATCTTCTGGTGGCAGGTCTCTGTCCTTTAAAGTAGGGAGCTCGGGAAAAGTCATTGTCCAGCCAGCAACCATCATAACTGATCCGTGTTCCCGTTGACCTTTAGCACCACTGCCACAGAAGCTCAGCCAACTCGAGATTATGCTTAATGTCCTAAAATATCACTCATTTATTTAAAATGTCCAGAACTCAAATATTGGAAGGCCAAAACTCACAAATAAATAAATAAATTACTAAAAGTGGAAAAAAAACAGATATAAAATATACAATTCAAAAATTGAATAAAAAAAATATAAATGGAAATAAAAACAATAATATATGTAATGCTAAATAAATTAATACAAGTAAAAAAATAAGAGAGATTCAGAAATAAATAAAAAAATCTTAAAATAGTTTTTTTTAAATAAAAAAAAATATAATAATAATATAAATACAATAATAAATATATACATAGAAATAAATATCAATTGATTTGATTTGATCTTTATTTGTCTCAAACAAATACAAAAAAAGTATATATATATATATATATATATATATATATATATATATATATATATATATATATATATATATATATATATATAAACAAAAAAAGGTCATACAAAGTGTTCGGTTCGAGAAGGGGCAGAAAGAAGTCAAAGCTTACCTAGTCCTACCCCTCCTTACAATTCAAATCATTACCGCTAACTAAAATAAAATACATAATAAAATAAAATTGCAAAATCAATAAATAAAAAACAGGTGGTTGACTGGTTAGCACGTCCGCCTCCCAGTGCAGAGGACGTGAGATTGAGTCCGGGCTTCGGCCTTCCTGGGTGGAGTTTGCATGTTCTGTGCCTGGGTGGGTTTTCTCCGGGTACTCCGGTTTCCTCCAACGTTCCAAAGACATGCATGGCAGGTTAATTGAACACTCTAAACTGTCCCGAGGTGCGATTGTGAGTGTGAATGGTTGTTCGTCTCTGTTTGCCCTGTGATTGGCTGGTATCCAGTTCTATTATATTTTTTTTAACGAATTTTTTAATTACTTTTTTTTTTATAGCTGTTTTTATTTTCCCTTTTAGTCATTTATTTATTTTTTGTTTTGGCAGTTTTGGTTCTCCATACTCTCCAAATTGTATTTCCAGGGTGGAAAGTACTGCATCTGATATCTAATATATTAATATTACAGTTAAAATTCTTTGAATCCTGCCATGCTACTAAATCAACAATTATCTGCATAAATGAATGGGTGGCGTGGCTCAGTGGTAGAGTGGCCGACTCCCAACCATGTCACGGTGACCATGTTGAAGTGTCCAAAGTGAGCAAAACACTGAACCCTAACTTGCTCCCAGAGGGACCAGACAGCGCCTTACATGATGGCAGCCGACTATTTTTGTATGTAAATGTGTTTAAATGGGGGAATATGATTCATTGTAAAGTGAGAGCACCATATGGTGTAGAAAGTGTCCATACAGGGTTTCCCTTAATGCCGAACTTTTCTTGCCCCCAGCTAGGCTAAAGCGCCAACAGCATTAACATTGGGAATCAATGTAGTACGTATATTGCGTATCAAAATGAACCACAATATACTGCTTGGTGGAAACGATTCTCAGGCTTTTATTAGCAACAAAAAGATGTCTTTTTCCTTTTTCATGTGTCATCTTTAGTCTCTACTCATCTACAAGCGTTTGTGAAAAAGAAATGTAACACAAGCCTCTTATTGTGTAATAGGTTGGTGTGCGCTAATTACTCAGATTGTATCAATGTTTCACTTTTAGACCACAGGGACACTCTTTTGAATTAGAATTATATACAAGATGTAATTATCATAATTAGAGCATGGAGGCAATGTAATGATCAGAAAAAGAAAATGTGTCAAGAAATTAATGAACCGATGAAGAGACAAATGAATGGACTATTTAGTGCACTTTATCCCTGTTGGAGGAGTGTTTTCTAGATTATTGTGGTAAATACAGTGTAACACCCAATGTTGTCTTTTTGGTATATTCCTTGTGAACAAAGAGAAGTTATCCTAGCCGCCTTGCAATGACAAATTGCAAGGCCAAATTGCCATTATCTCCTGTGGTTTAAAATCTTAAATTTGAGGTCTAAATCAATGGTTCTTAAACTTATTGGAGATTCTAAACCCCCAGCCCCAGTTTTTGATGTGCATTCACAACCCCTTCGTTATTGAAAAATAAAATATGTTTTTTCCCCCCCAAATTCAAGACATGGAATATGGTTTGCTGGTGAACAAAATGAAGAGAGAGAGACTAGCCTTTTCATCGAATCTGGCCCTCCACCTTGAATTCAGAAAACTTTGCGTTCTTGCATTCCCCATCTTCATGCCGCTAAAAAAAATGTTGCTTCAGTTTTGCTCGATAGCTAAGTTGTGCTGGACTAGTATTACAAAACATAACATTGCAAATCATGCAATTCGGACTCCCATCACTCAACTCAACTCTATATTTATAGAGCACTTTAAAACAGCCAATGCTGTTTTCTTAAGATGGAACTCAGGGGTAGCAGATACAATGAAAACAGCAGAGGCCCCAGAATTGAACCCTGTGGAACACCATAGAACATACGTTCTGTTACACATGTGAATTCATATTGCACAGATTTACCCGACCACCTTCTTTTTTCTGCCTGACATTGTTAATATGAAGGGATTAGCCTACAGTAATAAAGAATTCACAGACAGTACCATCACAACAGTCAAAATCTGACTACTGAGCACAACAAATTGGTACGAATAGGCCAACGAAGTTGGGTTTGTGTCTGGACCTCTGCCGGACCCCTGAGACTGACTCAATGAACCCTGGGGTTTGGTTGAATGTAGGTTAGAAACCGCTCTGGTTCTCAGACCCGGTCCTTCGAGTACCCCTATCCGAGCCTGTTTTCAATGTCTCCTACAGCCAACACATCTGAGGATCGTTATCAGGCTTCATGCAGAGCTTGCTGATTGTTTTAAACACCTGTGTTGCTTGTGGGAGACATGGAAAAGAGGCTGGATAGGGGTACTTGAGGACCGTTGTCTGAATGATATAAACATATCATAAGTGAATGTTGTTGTAAGAAAATTGCATGCATGCATATCTTGGAAAGCGAGATGTAATGGTAAGAATAGACTGCAGCAGCTTCCAGGCCAGACACATTGTCGCCATCTGGTTTTTCCGGTAAGCTGACAGAGAAGCTGAATAATGCATCCATCAGTCTGCCCGAGTGTGCCGAACACTGGGCACCGAGTGCGCCGCCAGCTTGTTATGGGCTCATTACAGGTGAAGATGACATGTTGAGGCGCAGTCGCCTTGCCATTGTCTACCTGCCCTGCCCTCCAGAGATAGCGACGTTCTCTGTCACGCCCTGCGCCATACAGAAGGTGGACGGTGATGGAGGAGGATAGAATGAGCCTCAATCCTGCCCTAACCCACCAAAATGAAATTGACAGGCTTCCTAAAGTAATTGCTCCCCCCACACTATTTTCTCTGGCAGGAAATACTGTTATCGACAAATAGGGGATTCAATAAGCGACAGGAGATGAGGCTCTCTGCTGTGGTCAAAAGGCAGCGTGCGCACAACTTCCACTGATGTCGTGATGTGCCGTACGTCTGCCCACCCTGCATACACTTTCTTTGAATCTCCTTCTGACTGTTCTCTCTTTACCTTTCTCTCGGGGGTCTCTTTTGTTTAAAGCTTCGGCTGACCGTTTTTCCTGCGCCTTCGGGGCACAACTCTATTTCCCAGTAGCCGGCGTCCTTCTGCTCAGATTGTATTTCTGCCGCCCGAGTGGCAGTGTAATGTTGATATGGTCCCTGGACTCTTCTTATGTGGGACAGGGTTGTGAAAGGGTGGTTTACGGTCAGTGTTTTGTTTCCAGAGGTCAGACAGAGCCTGTGGTGAAGCTCAGGCCTAATAGATGAAAAGATAAGTAGTGGAAAAGTGATGGAAAATGTTAACTTTTCGGTTTTGTATGTGTTGCTGCGGAAGTAGGAATACATGGCAATGTATACGGGGTGCTGAAGCAATATCTTTTAAGATTGATCTGTTCAAATGACTATTTGTTCTTGAGGACATTCCATTGCTAAAACGTAAGTTAAGTATGGATTTTTGCAGCATATGTTTAATATCAGAGGCGATGTTCTGGCATTCAGTCCCTACATTCTATCGACGTATTCCTCTTTGTAGAGTTGATGGTTTACGGAAGAAGATTAGGGTCAGTGAGGAAAAAAAAAAGGTTGGCAGGATTCTCACTTTGTTCTTAGAATTCTGACTTTAATCACAGAATTCTGACTTTAAAATGAGAATTCTCACTTTATTCTTATAATTCTGATTTTAAAGTCAGAATTCTTGACTTAATTCTTATCATTCTGACTTTGTCAGAATTCTTGACTTAATTCTTATAATTCTGACTTTGTCAGAATTCTTTACTTTATTCTTATAATTCTGACTTTAAAGTGATAATTCTGACTTTGTGATGTAGAGCTATGAATTGTGGGGCGAATTCGGAAAGTCAGAATTTTGAGAATAAAGTGAGAATTCTAAGAATAAAGTGAAAATACTCACTTCAAATTCAGAATTCTGAGATTAAAGTCAGAATGCTCACTTTAATGTCAAAATTTTGAGAAAAAGTGAGAATCCTGCCAACCTTTTCCCCCCTCTCTTTCTTTCTCTCTCAATTTTGTTCGACTTTTCTTGCGCCCATTGAGTGTATCATTGTATTTTGGAGTGATTTAGTCTCTTATACTGTCCACTCAGTTGACACTAGTCCTTCGAAGATGAATATGTACAAAACTAATTGTTTAAAGTAGCACTTCCAAAAAATTTTAGTCACGCACCTACTTCAATACTATAACAGTGTAACTTGTACTACACTCCACCACTCTTTTGCTTCCTAGTCCATAACACATATCTGATCTTCCAATCTGAACAAATACATTTCAACATTTTAATCCCGTTTTTTTTTTATATTTTCATGAAATCACCTGCCAAAAGGAAAACATCAAAGAAGAAGCTGGCAGTGGCCAAAAATATTTTTTTGAGGTTGCATTTTTTTAAAATTTATTATTACTTCAAATTGCAAAACTTGTAGTTTGGATTTGAAATACAGCTTTACTGACGTCAGTCCTGGATTTTTTTTTCTGACACCCCTCATCTTTAACATTAAAAGGATCAATATTATGTTCTATAGTTTGTTGTGCCATCTGTAACATTTTAAAATTCTAGAAATAATTAGCACAGAAAAGGATGTAATTAAATTATTCATTAAATCACACCTTTTTCATTAAATCACACATTTTTCAAAAATGTCATACTTGCCAAGGATCTTAGTAGACTTTGTGTATTTCCCTTTTCCCGTTGAATAATTAATTATTTGAAGGTCACGCTTCACAAAGGCGAGTGAACGTTGGCCTCTCTGACTAAATACAATGAAACCACCTTGCTTTGTTTTGTTCATGTTTATATTAGTTTTTCCCCTTCCTTTAATCTTATGTTTATCTTAATGTATTTGTACGTACAGTATTGAATGTGATATACACCTCTCTTTATATCTGAAAGAAAAGTCTCATTCATTCATTATTTCACAGTGCCAACATTTGTGGAAGGAAAATTGCAATCCTTTAACATTATTGAGACGTTTTGTTTCGCTTCAACTGCTTCCACTGGATTGATCAACAATCAGTAAGGCATATTCATATTCAGTCGCCGTGTCTCAGTTAGTCTAATTAAACAAATAAAAACCTGTAGCGAAATCAACACCTTTTCTTGAGTCAACGCACCCCATTTGAACTCTTTTGCTAACCAAAACAGCAGCACCCACCAAAGCAGGTAAACTAGAATATTTACAGCAGTTTGTCTACACATTGTTAATGATTATCTTATGTTGGGGCGACCTGGCTCAAGTGGTAGGGTGGTTGTCTCCCAACTCAGAGGTTGTGAGTTCGATCCTCGGAGCCTAATTGTCTTTAAGCAAGATACCGAAACCCTTAGTTACTCCTGATGGTGTGTCATAAGTAGGTGAATGAGGAGTCAGTGTTAGAGCACTTAAAGTACCCAGTAGGTGGAAAAGCGCTATACATACAAGTGAAATTCCATTTACCAGCCCATTATGTTACGTGGACACGGTGTCGGTAATGTCGATTAGCATTCCATTGACTACTCTGTGATGTAGTGTATGTCCAAGTTCATGTTCTGATTTGTTTCCGTCTAGTCTGCCTCAATTCATGATATTTTTCTTTATTTCCTCACAATAAGAATGTTTTCTTTTTTTTTTTTTAAATTTGTGTTTAGTATTTTTCCAAATTGCCATTTGTACAAGGATACCTCATCAGCAGTTGATATGATAATAAAATAAATGTCCCTGACAACTATTTGCAGGAATAATGGAATCAATTATTTTGCCTCTCTCTATTCAGATCGCCCAAGGTTTTCTTCAATGTCATATAATAAAACGTGTGTGCTTTATTTAATATGTAGTGCTTACCAAGGTTGAATTGAGCTTTTGTGCTCTACCTACTTTAAGCTTTTTCGCCCTAACTTAACGCGTTTGAGTTTGTTGCACATAATAAAAGGAGCCGAGAGTCCCAAGGTAGAACAGTGTGCTGTGACCCTTCCTGTAGAGAGTCACTGTGCTGCACGTTTAGTTCGCTTTTTATTGATTTGGACCCCATAATGACTGCACCTACTTTTTCTTCCTCTCCCTGGGTGACAACCAGGCCAGAAGACCTCCTATTTCTCTGCTAGCGCGCCACATATTTTTTTTGCTTTTACTGACATTGAGTTAGTTTACTGTCATAGGATGATGATGAAGTTGTCTTTTAGTGCCGTATGTTATGGATTCCGACCACGGGTGTGAAAAGATACAGGAATTGACACACACAAATACCAGTTGTATTGTTTTCACAATCTTAGACCGCTTCTGGTTTCGGCGTTGATTGCGCTTTTCTGGAGAGCAGCATGCATGCTTTCACCCAAATAAATGAGCTATTTCGCCACTTGCAAAAGTGCCTGTTAGCGCAATTCACTTTGTTGGAAAAGCAGCAGTTTGGGGATCAACACAGTGCATATGATTTTGCTGAGCAGTCATCTTCCAAGCATATCTAATGCTGTTTTTTTTTTTTAAATTGTGTTTCTGTGTGGTACCTTGACTCAACTCCCTTTTGAATGTGACTTGAAAGTAGAATTTGTGCAAATACACAGCACATATACATATATATATATATATATATATATATATTTATATATATATATATATTTAATTTACCTGTTCAAGAGCATGAACCTCTAAAACTAAGCTTCACAATAACGTTTCCCGAATCATTCAAATGACGTAAAAAAAAAAGGCTTCTTAAGGTGTTAGGTTTATTTTATGACATCATCATGTGAGTTTGTAGCACCGGAATCTGACTTTTGGATTCAAGTTTGTGAAAACGCATTTAAAATGACAAAACACACAAATTTACAACTTATCCAATATAAAATTATTCACAGAACATACATTACTCAATATATGATGAAGAAAATGGGACTCTCAGACTCCGACATTTAAAATGACAAAACACACAAATTTACAACTTATCCAATATAAATTTATTCACAGAACATACATTACTCAATATATGATGAAGAAAATGGGACTCTCAGACTCCGACATTTGTCTCCAATGTTTACAAAACACTACAGACACTTAAGTTCATGCTTTATGGTTATGTACTCCGGTTATGTATTTCTGGACTAAAGTCTTAGAAAAACTTTCCGCTATTTTGGACTGGAGGATACCTTTATCTCCAAACTTGTGTTTGCTAGGTGACCTAACAACAACTGACTTACCACATAAACAATTTCAATCTACACTTGTAGCCCTTACTATCGCTAAAAAAACAATTCTTGTTAACTGGAAAAATAAACAAACTCTGAATATCGACCAATGGTCTAACCTCCTCATAAATCACATTTTAATGGAAAAAATATCTGCCTCAAATAAAAAACAAATATCAAAATTTATAGAAACATGGTCTACGTATATAGAATTTTTTAACCTAATTCTGGTTACTTAATTCTGTCTGTTAGCGAGAGCCACTACATTGTGACAACTTACATTGATGTTTCTGCATTTGGCAATTTATTATTATATTATATTATTAGTATGGGATTTTTTTTTAATGGGATTTAGGTGAACTGATGAATACACACACGCACGCACGCACACGCACGCACGCACATGCACATGCACATGCTCACCCACATACAAAAAAAAAAATATATATATATATATATATATATATATATATATATATATATATATATATATTTTTTTTTTTTAAAAAAAAACATTTTTATTTTATTTTTTTTTTTTTTTTTAAAAAGGAGAGCAATGATGATGTCAAATCGAATAAACAATACTGAGCTCTAAAAAAACATAAAAAATAATAATAATAATCATGTGAGTTTGTGTGTTTTGCTTCCAGGGAGGACTGAGGAACAGCAAGCATGAATGTACGCTTTCGTCCCAGGAATATGTCCATGAGCTTCGTTCTGGTATCGCAGAAGAAAAGCTGCTCAATTGCCTGGAGTCGCTTCGGGTTTCTCTCACCAGTAACCCTGTCAGGTTAGTCCCTCACAATTATGATTCGTCTTTTGTCTTCTATTCTACTGGTTTCAAACATTTGTGAACCACTTGCGACTTCTTCCGTCCACACTTAAATTACAACCATTCATTTATTCAAGGATATTCCACATGACTGCTGTGCTGCAAGTCATTAAATTTATCATAATCATTAGTATGTATATATATTTAAAAAAAAAACAAAAAAAAAAGAGAAAGAAAAAAAAACATTTATTTTTTATTTTTATTTTTTTAACAAAGGAGAGCAATGATGATGTCAAATCGAATGAACAATACTGAGCTCTAAAGAAAAAAAAAAGCATACATTTTATTTCTGAAAATGTACCCTCTTTGTTTGTCATTAATATATTTGACAACATATGAAAATGCAATCATTTATTTTTGCTCAACTCCGGGAGTCATTACTGACTCGCTAACTGTGTTTTTTTCCCTCTTGTTTACCAAATCCTTCACTTTTTCTGCAATGAATGCGCTACGAGAACACTTATTTACTGGCCAACCGCTGAAGACAGTGTGTGTGAATCAACGACGTATACGTGAATTAAATGGCCAAGGGCGCGAGTGACGAACAACACAACCCGAGTGTGGCGCGGTGCTCCCAAACGAACAATTACATTATCTTAATGTTTGTAACAGTCAACATTACGGCTGTGTTGAATTAATAGGAACACGGGTCCAACAGTGATATGTTCTCATAGAAAATTATTCGCTTCAAAAACACAACCATCTATTAACTATGCGTGTCGGCATATGTAATTAAAATGTGTTATTGTGTTTTACACTCACTTTCAGTACTTTGCAGGTACTAACGGTGAGCATTCATTAGTGTTCCGGCTACCATTCCTGCCTTCTCAACCAAGAAATTAAGATGGGATATACTTGAGTTGTAGCCCACGCCCACTTACATGTGAAGCCTGACTTAAAATAAAATAAACCATCACCCTCAGTTAATTTACACTCAACAGGATGCACTTTATTGTGCAAACCTAATTAACCCTTTTGGAATGTCACGAGGACAGTGAAGTCAAACCCCTCTGGCCTCGTGCCTCAAGGGGTATTTTAGTCCGCGTTCCCGCTCGTAAAGGCCAGCTGCCGCTGAGTGGATGTGCTACATGAGGCCGGGCTTTTCCTGTGGGTGTTTTCCAATGACCCGCGAGTGCGTCAGGGGCACCGTGCTCTATGACGGGATCACCTCATGTAGCTAGGCAGGTCCCCGGGGTTCCACAGGGCATCGGATAGATTGTTCATGATTAGAATATCCCCACTGGAGATTTGGCGCCTCATGCAACTAATGGATGTAAAATTCTAATAAATGTCCTGTAGGCTATAAAGCAAGATGGCATACAGTATTTGTGGTGTTTCGTCACTAATGAATCTTTTTAGAATTGATTTTCCTATCAGTTATTCCATCAAATATGTGGTAAAAAAAATCATATTGTACTAATTTCCTTAAATAATCATGTTACTTTAGACACACACTCGATCACTGCTTAGTGATGAAGAGACGCAGGAAGCTAGCTAAGCTAAGCTAAATTAGCTGGAGAAGCTTCATCTAGCTCGGAGACAGGTTAGACCGAGCACGATTCACAGTTTTTTTTTCATAGGTTTGGCATATTTCTTAAAACTGACATGACATTTTTAAAACTACAAGCTCATTGGCCGTTCATTAGCAAAATAACATACCTATCCCAAAACTGGTCACACATGCTTCACTCCAAGTTCCTTTCCCAAACAAAGAGTCGGTACTGTCACGTCACAACTGCAAAGATCCTTCTCAATTGCTTTGGCTCATCTGCATTCACTTAGTGCTTTTGACAAAAAATAACTTTTGATTTGATTTTGCACAACAACATGGATCATCTGATCAAGCACACATCTCTCCCAAAACTGCCTACCTATGTGTCAAAAGCAAATGCCATACAAGTAATCAGTGCCCCCACAATGCATCATCCCTTTGACACTGTGTGAGCACTGCAAGTCAAAACGATTAGATGTTTTGTCACAACAGCAGAGGTGCCGCTAACAAAACACAATTATATATAAAACTGAGGGGGGAAAAATGATTTTACAAGAGCAGTTTTTTTTTGGGGGGGGAGGTAAAGCGAAAAAAAAAAAAAACTTGGGTGTCTTTCTTTTTGTGTATTCCTCCATGGCAAGTTTGTGCATCTGTAACAAATCTCAGTGCAGTAAACATAGACAGTCATACCAAGTCAAACCGGATTCCAGACGGTGCAAATTTGGTCTTAAAATGATTAATTATATCTTTGAGGCATACATTTTTATGTCGACCAATTTTGTTTGCCTATATGTGCCTCGAGATTGTCTGGCGACCAGTCCCAGAATATACCAATGGGATATGCTCCAGCAAATCCGCAATCCTAAAAAGGATAAGCAGCACATAAAATGGATGGATTATACAGTACTAAGGTCCGAGAGTAAAAACTGAAGGTTCCAGTCAACCACCCATGATATGCAGCACGATGAAGTTTATAATAATCAGGCAAGTCCTAATTAATATGAATGGGCTTGATTGTCATGGATCACAGCACACTTTTGTTTGCGACTCCTCTGGTCGCTCTATGTTAATGTAACCTTATACGGTTTGTTATCACAGAGTGAAAGTGAGTGCGACTTGGATGGCAATGTACCACAGTCATGCGTTTCTTGTAGGCAAATAAGAAACGTGTTTCTCTCCTTGAACATTTTTTTTTAATCAATTAAAACCGAAACAAAAAGCAAACTAGAGACTATCATATGTAGCATCGGTGTAAACTCCAAAAAGTTTGGCACATTTCTTCAACCTTAATTTTTCCCAAACCTCAAGCTGTACAACTTTTACGACTTTGTAACTTCAAGGTACTAGTGGACTTAAATAAAATGACAGCTTTATCATTAATCCGCTGTTTTTTAACTCGACTGCTTAGCATGACGCTTCTTGCGCCTGTGTGTTTGGGCAGCCTGCTAATTTGCTCCCACAGGCTTGTGTTTGTCTAATAGTTTAACTGGCGAGGCTGCACACCTGTTTGGCAGCGCAGGTGGCTGCAGGGCCTTTGTGCCGAGGGCTTTATCTCGCAGGCAGTCCCGCACAGGTGTGTGGCGTGCGGAATCCGAACAGACTCCCACAGATGGAATCGCCCGAAGCGTCGGCAGCCTACTGTTTTCAGTCTCTTCTCTTCAGCTGCCACGTTTTTCACTTGTTTTTCCCCAGTCAATTATCAAGGCTGTTACTCTGTTCTCCTTTTTCATTTAGTCATTTTTGATACACGCTTTTTATGGCTCAATCCACTGAGACGTAAGATGCCAGTTTGTTGAAAATGACAGTCCCCTTATTTGATCAGTTAGTAAGTGGAAAAAAATAAAAAATAGGAAGATAGCCAAAAAGCTATACAGACGCTCCCCACCTTACGAACGAGTTACGTTCCGGACGATCGTTCGTAAGGTGAATTTGTTCGTAAGTTGCTTCAGTGCTATATTTTGTATTATAATTTATGTTTAAAGCCTATATAAGTATATTGAAGGTTTATATAAGTATGTTTAAGGCTTGTACAAGTAACCTGCATTGGTTTGTACTGAAAAAAACTTTTAATAAAATGGAGAGAATACGTACAGTACTGTACTGTACTACGTATGTTAGAGAGAGAGAGCGAAAGACACACACACAGTATGTACATGTACGTAATAAGATAAATAAAATGAAGTTTAACTTACTTTTGGAAGATGTACTCGATGCTTAAGGAGATGATGGAGGAGGAGGAAGAGGAGGATTTTATATCATGAGAGATTCTTCGTCGTCGCTGGAATCGGCTTCAAAAGTTATTTCCTGCTTCATGGGGACCGGCGTTTTCTTCCTCCTCCTCCTCGCCACGTTGCTCAGCCTCCAATGAGCTCTCACAGCGCCAATCGTCGGTATTAGCGGCGGAAAGAAGCACTACGCGCAATACAAAATCGAACTTACAGCATTTCTTTCCGAACATTTTTCGACATACTGTACGCGCAGACATGTTCGTATGTACCGTTGTTCGTAACTCAAATGTTCGTAAGTAGGGGAGCGTCTGTAATGACATTTTTTTTCTGATGACATTGATCTACATGCCGATCATGTACTTTTTCACAGAAAAATGGCCAATCGCGATCGGTGGCGCATCTACTTGCAGGGTTTATACCTCGCCCTCCCTTCCTTCCCTTTTCCCCCATGTGACCACTGTTGGTATAACTACCAATTAAAAGTGAATTTCAGTAAGGCAAGACACCGATGTGTGCGAGATGGTCACGCACATGAACAGCTTCAGCTGCGTCAACTTGATGAGGCAGCAGTAGCCCTCCACTAGACAATCATAATTGATTCATCTCTATTCACTTTATTGTATCATAGTGGTTCTGTACATCCATTCAGGATTCAAATTAATTTGAAAAATACATTTTTTAAAAAGCAGTGAAAAGAATTGATGTCCTTCACAGGGCTCAACGCTGATGGCTTTCGAGTTCTCTACATCTGTCCTTCTTGTGCTATTTAGTTAGAATTGTTGTAAGGACTTCATGTAGTATGAAAGCTTTCCACCATAAAATGTGTTGAATAATTGTTATTATTTGGGCCCAAGCAAAGAAGTGTAAGGTGCTATTGAAATGACTTTGATTTTGTCCAAAAAATACGTTTTTTAAGGACTTGGTTGCTGATTTTCACTCTAAAAGTGTAAATCGATTATTATTGACACACACAAAAAAGTCTGTCTCATAACTCGTTAGTGTGAAGGCATATTTTCCTCAAAATTAATTTTTGTGTTGATCAGTGTTTCATTTTAAGATTCACACATTGACACAGTGCTATATTTTTTATTTAGCTTTTGACAAGAGGTGCGCCTCCTGCCTTCGCCGGGTTGGGAGAGGCCTCCTCCTAACTCACGGCACTAGTTTTGCACAATACACTTTGTAAATAGAAACATAGGGCAAAAAGAAGAAGGAAAAAAAAAGATGACATCACAGTTGCTCAGGGTTCAGGCAACGACCAATCACAGCACAGCTTCAGAAATCAGGTGAGCTGTGATTGGTCCTTGCCTGAGACCTGCGCAACATTGATGTCATCTTCAGTCGACAGAATGTGGCAAAATGGCCGCCCCCTGAGATGGATAAAAACGGCTGGATTTTGCCGCCTAACTCATATTCCACAAACGCAATTGCAACCAGAATACAATATTTAAACTAATGGGGCTGCATAGAACATATTATTGTCCAAAAAGAAATTGGGCTTGACTTCCTCTTTTAACAATATTATGTCAGGATGTAATGTAGCGACATGTTTGACATGCAAAATTGCTAAAGCAGACACTGATGGTGCTTGGTTTCAAGCTACAATTCTGTGGCACCGAACGAGTCATAATTCTCTCAGGAGGGCGATTGAATGACTTCAATTGAAACATAATATGGAATAAATGGATGCTTCCCATAAAAAGTCTCCCCACCTACTTCTCATAAAATAACACATAATCAACGGCAAAAAAGATAAAACATCAAAACTAACCACAATTCTATTGCTTATAGCTTGTCCTTTAAACCCTGTTGTACAGTTCTATGTTGATTATATTGAGCATAATGATACAAACAATATCAAACAAACACGTTATTTCTTTCTTTCTGTTTGCATGTTCATTTTCACCATATTTGCTTTGTAAATGAGAATCACGTGGCCAAATAACCACAACCTAGAATGAATGCAACCGGCATTCCTAAAATGTAATTTTAATTATGCTATCTAATAAACAATGTTTACCTGCACAAATATTAATCCCATTACCTTGTACCCTAAAAACTGATTATGGGAAAGATGCGTAAACAGTTGAATTTGACTGTGATCCTTCAACCGTGTCACCTTTGTTTCTCTTTCACCGGCCTCACTTCTGGATCACAAACATAGTCGACTGCGACATTGTTATTCTGCACTTGGCTAAGTTGCTCTGTGCTGCCATCTCCTTATGGACCGATACCGAAAGGACGTATTGAAGAGTCAATAGAAATGGCCTTATACAGTATGTACATGGTCAAAGAGATCTCAGTCAGACACAACAGTAGTAATAGAGATATTTCTGTTAAATAACAACTTGCAATTGAATTCCAAGCATTGGTGTTCCCAAGTCGAAATGTCAAAAATAAATAAATGTATTGACTACAATCTAGTAGTTGCTTTAAGGGGGAAGTCAACCCCAATAATATGTTCTATGCAGCCCCACTGGTCTAAAATGGTATACAGAAGACTTTGATGCAGCCTCTCAAATGAAGAGAACGGTTGAAGAAATTGTAGTTATTACAAAAAACGGCCAGCAGGTGGAAGCAGAGTATAAGAGATCAACCAGGGCCATGTTGAAAAAAAAAAATGTTCCCTACTGTTTTAAACAGATAGAAATATACCTTTTTTTCCTGATGAAAGAAGAGACTCTAATCTATGTTTGCAAATAACCTTGAAACTCCAACACCAGAGGTGGCAAATCCAGGTCCAGAAAGTAAAAACCCTGCCACAGTTTGGCTTTAGCCATTGATGCTAGCTAGCTAGCTCTCTAGCAGGCAAACGAGCACCATGGGAGCTAGCTAGGGAGCTAGCGAGCTAGCACCTGGGGCTAAAGCCAAACTGTGACAGGGTTTTTACTTCCTGGACCTGGATTTGCTACCTCTGTCAAACACCTTAAAGGGCTTATGCCTGCCACAGTTTGGCTTTAGCCATTGATGCTAGCTAGCTAGCTCCCTAGCAGGCAAACGAGCACCATGGGAGCTAGCTAGGGAGCTAGCGAGCTAGCACCTGGGCCTAAAGCCAAACTGTGACAGGGTTTTTACTTCCTGGACCTGGATTTGCTACCTCTGTCGAACACCTTAAAGGGCTTATGCCTGCCACAGTTTGGCTTTAGCCATTGATGCTAGCTAGCTAGCTCCCTAGCAGGCAAACGAGCACCATGGGAGCTAGCTAGCGAGCTAGCGAGCTAGCACCTGGGGCTAAAGCCAAACTGTGACAGGGTTTTTACTTCCTGGACCTGGATTTGCTACCTCTGTCGAACACCTTAAAGGGCTTATGCCTTCCACAGTTTGGCTTTAGCCATTGATGCTAGCTAGCTAGCTCCCTAGCAGGCAAACGAGCACCATGGGAGCTAGCTAGGGAGCTAGCGAGCTAGCACCTGGGGCTAAAGCCAAACTGTGACAGGGTTTTTACTTCCTGGACCTGGATTTGCTACCTCTGTCGAACACCTTAAAGGGCTTATGCCTGCCACAGTTTTGCTTTAGCCATTGATGCTAGCTAGCTAGCTCCCTAGCAAGCAAACGAGCACCATGGGAGCTAGTTAGGGAGCTAGCGAGCTAGCACCTGGGGCTAAAGCCAAACTGTGACAGAGTTTTTACTTCCTGGACCTGGATTTGCTACCTCTGTCGAACACCTTAAAGGGCTTATGCCTGCCACAGTTTGGCTTTTGCCATTGATGCTAGCTAGCTAGCTCCCCAGCAGGCAAACGAGCACCATGGGAGCTAGCTAGGGAGCTAGCAAGCTAGCACCTGGGGCTAAAGCCAAACTGTGACAGGGTTTTTACTTCCTGGACCTGGATTTGCTACTTCTGTCGAACACCTTAAAGGGCTTATGCCTGCCACAGTTTGGCTTTAGCCATTGATGCTAGCTAGCTAGCTCCCTAGCAGGCAAACGAGCACCATGGGAGCTAGCTAGGGAGCTAGCGAGCTAGCAGCTGGGGCTAAAGCCAAACTGTGACAGGGTTTTTACTTCCTGGACCTGGATTTGCTACCTCTGTCGAACACCTTAAAGGGCTTATGCCTGCCACAGTTTGGCTTTAGCCATTGATGCTAGCTAGCTAGCTCCCTAGCAGGCAAACGAGCACCATGGGAGCTAGCTAGGGAGCTAGCTAGCTAGCACCTGGGGCTAAAGCCAAACTGTGACAGGGTTTTTACTTCCTGGACCTGGATTTGCTACCTCTGTCGAACACCTTAAAGGGCTTATGCCTTACTACTGAACATGATCTTGAAATTACCTCGAATCTTTCTTTTGGTAGGTTTCATGTTTTTATAGCAATAGAACACAATATTCTGTGGGCCTTGCAAAATCAGTCAAAATCCAGTAAAACAGCCAGGAGCGAAGGGGGTTGCTTCAGTGAAAATGTCTGGGAGTGAATTAGTTATATAGTGCTGCCGAAATTTTTCAAAAAGGTTGGACAGGAGTACAATTTGCCAATTGAAGGTGTCATCCAGGCACCTTTCATAAGCATTTGTAGAATTCAAACAATCCTTTAAGTAAAGTTAGTGATTTTTTTTTGTTGCTCATTCCAGCTGTAACTTGCATATTTGTGTGTTAAGTACATTAGCGGGTGGGGTTTATACCCCGAGGTAATTTAGTCACAGATCAAAGTAATGCCTCAACACAACTTAACTGATGGCCTCAGGCAACAGTATCTCAATCTTAATCGAGGGCCTCCCTCGACACGGCGGGTCAATACAAATGGTTTTAATGCTCATGCCATTATTATTCCAAATGATTGTCAAAAATGTGGGCTAAATCATTGACTCGCACCCTTTAACGTTAGGAAACGTCTCCATGCATTTTGTGTTTATTGACCGTCGGGGGTCCTGGAAACAAGCGACGCTAATGGCATCATCTGACTGTGACCCGCACCACAATCCCTCCTCCTCCTCCTCCCGCTCGCCTCCTTAGACAAACAGGCTCATCTGCACTGGATCATTTGCCGTCTCCCGACATGCTGTGGTTTATAGGCAATTATCTCTCGCGATCCGTTATCGATTACAGTGTTATCTTTCTCGCATTGCTCAATTTTGGGCGCGGGAACTCTGCGGCTCTGGCGGAGTGGCTGGATACAAACAGCTCGGTGATGGGAACTATAGTGAAGATGGATGCGGGTTCATTAGCTCCTAAATGGGTGTAGTTTAAATTCTAACTGTATTCGGTGTCAGGGAGGCCACGGCTGGGTTGCGTGGCTCGGGTTGTGTCGGGAATTAAAACCCACGACACGAGTCAACTTATCCAAATGTGTCGAACCCGTGGCTTTTGTTTGAATGACTGGTTCTCTCAGGGGTTAAGCCAATATTTTATGTTTAATTCACTCTCTGTATTAGAATGGCTTTCTGTGCCAAGACTGTGTCAATAATACTGACTCGATATTTTATGTTCTTTTACTTCCTCCACAGTTGGGTTAATAACTTTGGTCATGAGGGTCTTGGACTTCTTCTGGATGCACTGGAGAAGCTCTTGGATAAGAAACAGTGAGTGTACTCCTACAAAATATTTTTACTGTGATGAAAACCATACTCTTTTTTTAAAAATATATTTTGTTTTTTTTTTCTAGGCAAGAGAACATTGATAAACGGAATCAGCATAAACTTATCCAATGCTTGAAGGCTTTTATGAACAACAAGGTTTGTATGAAGCAATAAAAAAAAAGATTTTTTTTAAAACATTAATAATAAAAATAATAATATATATAAGGGGTGTCAGGCAATATTTTTTTTTGATTGTAATTAATTGCATGACTTCCAATAGTTAATTCACGATTAAACACACATTTTATATCTGTTCTAAATGTAAGTTTTTATACTCTTGTTAACATAAAAGTGGGAAAAAATGTTTAACCTACTGGTAATAGAAATATGGCTGCATGTTTTAGTCACTGATACAGTAATTTCTTAATAATTCATAAACTTGAGTTAGAAATAAAAACATGTACTGCACTATAAAAAAAAAGTGTGATATTGATTTGTGTTGAGGTCATTTTTCTGCCACTAGATGGCATAATTGCATTTGTAAGACATTGGCGACAGCTCAATGCATTTTTCTATTCATAATAAGAGCTATCTAATCTTTAACATTAAGTAGCTTGTATAATTCTGCACATTTTTAAAATTGTAAAATACATTTTTACCCCAGTCTCCACAAATATATTAATTATTATTAAATTTCTTAATGCAAAATTTTGACGGGTACGTGTCTGCTATGCTGTCTAAATAAGTGCCGGTTATTAATCGCACGTTAAAAGAATTACTGGTGTTAAAGGAACTTAAACTTAACTCAAAATGAACGCACTAATTTTGACATCCCTTATATATATATATGCATTAAACAAGGCTTCCCTTTTGAGTTTTTATTCCGTGGTCTGGATTCCACTGCAGGATGATGCCATCTGAGATAATGGGCTCATATAGAGAAGCTAATTTTACCATTTACAATTTCCACTCAGCTCTCAGATCCATTAGTTAACCATTTTGGGAAGGTCTTGCTCATTTCTCATTCCGTGGCACGCATTTTAAAGCTCGGTGGCCAATTGATGTTCTTGCTCCTAATCCCCAACGATGGTGTCCCGAACCTTTAGTGGTGAGAAGACTAAAAAGGTTACAGACAAAATGTTTGTCCCTCTAGTTCTGTCCTCAATTGAATGCATTTATCATTCTCTGTTTGTATTCCTGAGGGTTAGTGTTAGTTAGGTTATTATTTTACTCAAGCCTCCACTTGCATAGACTCTAGTTTGACTATAATTATGGCAATACATTTCTAGAAATGAATGCCCTACCCCTAATAAAGACATAGCGGTTCCTTTAGCGTTGAAGTGAAAACATGTTCTTGAAGTAGTTCACTATATTAAAGTCCAACATATATATTGCTCTGCTTAATTTACCCCCACTGGAATATTTTCCCCCTCATCCATCTCCTTGTTTTCACTATCTGACAGTATGGGCTGCAAAGGATCCTGGGAGATGAGCGCAGCCTGTTGTTACTGGCGCGATCCATCGACCCCAAACAGACCAGCATGATGACCGAGACCGTCAAGATCCTGTCGGCCTTCTGCATCATCGGCGAGGAAAACATGTAAGGCCGATCACCTGGTCGCTCTTCCGCTCTCAAGTCATCGATGACGAGAACGCGTTGCGCAATTGAGAGGTCAATCTTGTCTTTGTGAAAGGGTTAGTTCAACATAACGAGGCCCAGAGGAAAGCCACATTCGAAATAACATCTCCGCTTTTACCAGATTTTTTTCTTCAAGACATAACGTTCCCGAGTTTGACAGTACCGTGAACTCTCTGGCGCTAAACACAGTTGCCTCTGTAATGTTGTTGATGTCGATTATGTTTTTCCTTGAACCACACTCATCCCTATTTGCATGAAATATCCTATATGAAACTAGACTAAGAGCAAACCTTGGCTCAGGAAAGAGTAAAAAAAAAAATGTAATCGGTTTTCACTTCTAAAAACTGCTTAAAGCGTTAGAGCTACAATGGGTGTTTTTTTGGTACATTTGACAAATATTTTCTGTTTTTTTGTCCCAAAACAGTCAAATCAAGGATGCTTTTGGATTTATTGTTGGGGTTTTTTTTGTGTCCAAAGCGGATGGGTTTGTGGCCTTGACATTTCGTATGTCACGTATTGGTCTCAAGAGTGCTCACAGGAAAAATAACTTGGCAAAATAACCGTCACCTTTTGGCTCAACTGTCGTTTCAGAATGAGAGGCAGTTTCGAGTTCATTTGGAACAATACTGATTGACATTGTGTGCAGTCTGCACTCAAATAACTACCGTAAAATCACATGAATACGATTTTTTTCCCATATAAAAACATCCAAACTTGTCACAACGGATTACAAAAAAAAAATAAAAAAATCATGCTAGAAGCAGAAAAAATTCATGCCATCCTTGACGAAACACACAGCCAATGGTGAGGCCAACTTCAAAATAAAAAAACTTTCCAAATGCAGTAATACGCTGACAATAGTGCCCTATGCTTTTATTTTGAAGTTGTTCACGTGTCACAGCATGACCGCTGACTTGACACGTTTTTTTTTTTAAGTCACTCTGGTTGCGGTGTCTTGCAGATTTTTGCCACCGTCGTCAACAACACAACGTCGTCCTGAAATCAAGTTCAATCTCTAGTTAATTAAGGATGCTAAAAAGCCGACTTAATTACACTGGCATTGTATTATAAGCAGGGTTATTATATTTTGTTTTGAGTTTTATTTTTTCATTCAGTTAGTTTTAATTAGTTTCCAGGGTGCTTTTGTTAGTTTTTATTTGTTTTTTTTTTTAAATGATTACTTTTAGTTTAGTTTTAGTTCGTTTCAGTATTAGTTTTTTTTTATGTGTATTGTGCTCAGTATTTAATAAATAGCATGGTAAAATGAAAAAAGTAACACATTTCTTACCTAGCGTAGCATTTCGGCTGACTTAAATGAAAACACAGGCAAGCCGAGCCATTGGAGCCAAAAGTCAAGCATAAATTGACACCTCATCTGAAGATGCTTTTCTATTGGCTTCTGCTAGATGACATCACTTCTGTTAATATCAAAGTAAATATACTTAAAATCACATTTGAAATCGTCCCAAAAGGCTCATGTATTAAAATAATTACCAAAGACTAAAACAAAGGACATTTTTGCTATAATTATAGTTTTGTAAACATTAAATGTACTTTCAGTTAATTTTTGTTTTTATAAAGCATTTTCGTTTTTATTTTATTTCGTTAACAAAAAAGTTTGATTATGAAGGCCTGCTGCCAGCCAGCATCCATCGTTAGCATCTCCACAGTTTAGCGGCTAGTTGCTGGAATGATCAGTCAACTAATTGTCAAAAATATAAATCTCTCTAAAACTAGAGCCAATTCACAGAAATTGATGTCATTTTTGAACTCAGCAGCCCAGAATTACGCATATCATTAAAATGTCCTTGGCACTAAGAAAAAAAAACAGTTGGCCACTATAATAAAGAATGCCAGCAAATTAGTAATACACGTGTACATAGAAAAAAAAAAACAGTTTAAACCTGCACTTTGTATCAATTTGCCCCAAAAATATCTTTTATAATAGCCTTTTTATTTGACCATTTATGACCGAAACATTTTTTAATTAGTAGATAAACACCTTAGCTGTTAATAATGAGTACTCCTGCAAGCCTCTGGCCAATAGTTTTCAGACTTGATTTAAGTTCGAATTTCCCGTGGATGTGAAGTCTTGTGCGCTAGGAGGAAAAATGCAGTTTCATTTTCTGGCCACAGGTGGCAGTAGCGATTTGAAATTCAATTTTCTGCGTTCAGTAGCTTTAATGGTGATTTTTTTTGGGGAGGCAAATTATACACGGGATTTTACGGTTTATGAACAAGTGAAAAAGGAGGCTACAAAGTAGTTTTGGACACAATTGAGGGTAGACTATGGAGATCCCACCGCGTGAGTCGGGGGGAAAACAGGAAATAGCGCCAGATAACAAATGTATTTGATTCCGTCGCCTCTGCAGTACATGGACTCCACATTTCCAATGTTGTCTCCTCCATGACTGGACGCAAGCCTGTTTTTTTTCATTTTAATGGCTTTCTCCGAAGAGATAGCTGCGTAAACAGCAACAGCTCACTGTTTATCTTTCTTGTTTGTTGACACTGTAAACCGATGCTCTCGCAAGGGTTTGCTGTTGACTTCAGTTGGTTTGATAAAATCATGGAGCGTGTGATCCCTCAGTCGTTAAATGTGTGATCTGTGGTCTTTCAGTGGCCATAAAAAAATCTGCAGAAGCCAGTTATGTTTCAAAATTGGCAACAACTGTGAAAAGTTGTGTATTGTGTCCCCTGCTTGACACATCTTTTTAAATTCGTATCAATAAGAAAACAGCACAACTCCATTTGAAAATGGTCTCATTTGACAAACAAATGGCAAAATGTGATTCATGTCTCCTGCGTTTCCATGCTCTGCAGTGTGGCTGGGACAATAAATTGGAAGGGGGAATCTTGTAAAAACTCCATCATATCTGCAGATGTCTCGGCGGTCTCCCACCGAGTGGCATGTGCTCGTAAAAAGCGGGGACACTTTTTTTTTTTCGGCTGCTTCGCTTCGGACAATTGATGCAGTCGGCTGCCTTTACTGTGTTGATCTACTCAGTGTCGTTTGCCACAGACTGACATCTTTTAAATTGCATTTAGAAGAGTTTTTTTTTCTTTTCTTTTTTATTGTTTCCAGTGGGGTCTGACCAGAATAACAATAACACCCGCAATGTGGTTTTGCATGCAACGACAAACCTGCAAATTCAGCCAGTGCAGCGTCTTGTCGCACATCTCTGACCTTCCAAATGTGTCTTAAGCTCCTACACAAGCTGCATATGGGAATGCTTTTCACATTGATTTGGGTGGGGGGGGGGGGGGGTCAATGACAATGATACACAATTTAAAAGAAAGACCTACATATCCCAATATAGCACTTGTCCTTTTGCATGGAATTATTGGAAATGTTTTATTCTTCTAATTTCTAGTTCCTGATCGTAAAAAATTTGAATTAATTGACAATTTTTGTTATAGTTTTTATTTAGATGTAACTTTTTTTTATTTAGTCATTTTTTATTTGAATTTTGAGTGGGTTTGTCAGTTTGTTTATTTTAGTTTAGCTTTTATTAGTTTTGCTTTATTAGTCATTTATTTTTATTTTTATCAAGCATAAGAAAAAAGTGTAGAAAAACAAAAACAAAAAACTACAATTCTCAAATGACTGTTTGCCCTTCTAGCTTCTGTCCAGACATGCAGTAATCCCAAAATACATAAACTCATTCACTGCCATTGAAGACTATAGACGTCATAAATTAATTTGAACTATTTCTATTAGTTTAACATTTTTTCCACTTTTGTTAACAAGAGTATGAAAACCTAGTTTTTTTTGGTACATTTTGAACAGATATAAAATTTGTGATTAATCGTGAGTTAACTTGTTAAGTCATCCGATTAAAAAAAAAATCACCTGACACCCCTAATTTTTAATAATCTTTTCTTTAAAAAAATAAAATAATTCTTATATTATTTTTTTTCCAATTTTTTTATAATCTTTTTTTTTTTTTTTTTAAAGAAAAAATTATAAAAAATTAGGGCCGTCTGGCAATTACCATTTTTAATCGTAATTAATTGCATGACTTCACTAGTTAACTCACGATTATTTTATATCTGTTCTAATACAATAAAAACAATTCTAGGTTTTCATACTCCTGTTAACAAAAGTAGGAAAAATGTTAAACTAATAGAAATAGTTCAAATTAATTTTTGACGTCTATAGCTGTCAATGGCAGTGAATGAGTTAATAAACCCCGGAAGCTCATATATGAACTAGGCAAAGTGCAATTTGTGCAGAAATTGCGTGGGAATGCTGAACGTGAAATTTTAACACATTATCTTTTAACACATTATCTTTTCAATTTTAGTTATGGTTATTTTGTTAGTTTGTGTTAACTATAATAACCTTGTGCAGCACCCACATGTAGGGTAAAACCAACATTTTTCACAATTTAGCTGCCTTCAGGTAGGCACATATTTTATTTTATTTAAAAAAATCTAACAGCCCCCAACCCAGCGCAAATGCCACAAAAAAATTCTTCTATGTACTGAAGTACTGGCAATGATGCTCTTCGTGTCAAATTTGGACCTTTTTAGTTGAACACAAAACTGATTTGCTGACATGAATTGAAAAAAGATATACAAGGAGATCTTATCTAAGTGTAGCAATTTTCAGGCCCAATAAAGTAAATTGCATATTTTCCCTTGACAAACCGGATCATCACAGTGGTCTGCAGTCTCTAATCCATCATACGAGCTTCTATTTTGGTAGTAATTGACAATTTCCTTTTTAAAAGGAGCTCTGTAAATGGCCAACGTGACTCAAAATGATAACTTCAAATAAAAAAGGAATACGTTCTGCCTCTTTAACAGTGAGAAAGCCCTCAAAATATTGATTTATTGGTCCTGGTAGTAACAAAAAAATATTTGAAGCACTTTTAAGCTTTGTGTCAAAGCTTTCTTTACCAGTCTCTTTGGATTCAGACTTTTTGCTTTGACACTGCGGCAGATTCAGGTTCGCTAAATGGAAACACACGGATAACGTTTGGTTCACTATAGGGGGGATGACGGTAGCTACCTTGTAGCAAGTGACAGCGACACGAGTCGAGTCGTCTTTGGCTGCCAGCCAATGGCGTGACGGCGGCTCGTGTTTAGCTGACAGCAGCGAGAAAGGAACGCGACAATTTAAGCAGATCTAGCTGGCCTGTTTTGAAGCGTCCTTTCAAGTGACTTTAAAGCTACGCTTGTGAGACGCTAACCTCTGTTCATGTTTTTGTCACTTTTTACTCGACACTTGGAACTCCATCGGTCAAACATGTTATCACTAGTGATGGGAAAATGAAGCTTCATGAAGCACTTGCAATATTTGTTGTACTTCTCGCGATGGTGATGTTTGTTTGAAAGATAATAGCTAGTTCAATGGAAATTGTTTACATTTCCACTGCAGCTTTAAAGCAAGAGTGCCACCTAGAGGAGTTAAAAAAATATCACAAGTGCTTCATGAAGCTTCATTTGTCCATCAGTAGTTATCACCCTCGTTGAGAATGCAGATACTTTTGAGGTAGTTTTAATGACACAAGCATGAGGATTATTTACTTCCATTATTAGCACGTTTGTGTTTCACGGTGAAAACGGGCGCCTTTCCGTTTAGACAACGTGCCTTGAGCTCTTGCAAGTTCTCTAATTTGTTTACGTTCTCATTAAGTCCACTTGCACATTAGTCTGCTGGTCCTCCGCAATTAGTTGTACTTTTTCTCTGCTCAATTGCCCTGACAACGCAACACAAACACACATTTATTTCCCTGCGTTATGATTGTATGTGTAGAAAGTAGCGTTGCTTGTTAATTGTTAGTTAATTGATTTGAATTTTTATTAGTTTTGTTTTATCAGTTAAAAAATATATTTATCAAGTGCAAGAAAAAAAAGTGTTAAAAAAAAAACTACAATTCTCAATCAACTGTTTGCCCTTCGTTCTTCTACCAGCCATGCAATAATACCAAAATACATTAATAAACCCCGGAAGCTCATATATGAACTAGACAAAGTGCAATTTCTGCAGAAATTGCATCGGAATGCTGAATGCTAATAGCTGAATGCTGAAAAATAATAGCTTTGAAATAAATTGACAATGATTATTATTCAAAATTGCTTTTGTACTAACAACGCAACACAAACACACATTTATTTCCCTGCATTATGATTGCATGTGTAGAAAGTATGATAAGGACAAATTGAGATGCTGCAGAACAAGGAGTGTGAGCACAAGGGTTGCTTGCAACTAAAAGGAGGGTCCACTCAAAATAAGATCTGTGTTGTTTGACCTGAAAATTGTGAGGTGATGTCCTGTCAGTGAGATGATAAAAGTGTTTGTTGACACCCACCAACCCTTTTCTCTGTGGTCTTTTTTTTCTCCCAGCCTGGATAAGATTCTGGCCGCCATGACAATTGCTGCAGAGCGGAATAATAAAGAGAGATTTGCTCCAATTGTGGAAGGACTGGAGAACCACGATGCCCAACAGCTTCAGGTTAGGATTCTCACATATAAACAACACACACACAAGCTGCTTTCGACAAACTCTATCTTATTTCAAAACACAACAATTATAGTCTATTTCCAAATTGCATTTTACCCAAAATCTGGCTTGATCAAATTTGTGTGTGATCAACATTTTATTTCAGTGGAAACAAATTATTGGTAATCCTAAACTTCAAGAAATAAAATGTATAAATAAAAAATGAACAAAAAAAACATGAATAATCAACATCAATTAAAATACGTGGTGGAAAAAAAATGCAACCGATTTTGCACAAAATGCAAAAATATCGGCCAATCCTGATCCAGCTGATCGGATTTGTGTCAAGTCTACTGTATAGGGATTTATTTAACACAGTCATTTATCTTCATTTAGAACAAAAAGAGTGGGGGGCAAAAAAAAACTTAGTTATATGTCAGTACTGGTGCATATATTAACACATTTTCTCCCAAAAACGTATAAAAACGTTCTATTTTAAATATTGCCATTGTCCCAAAAAACACGTTTATAAATTTTTTATGCTAGACCATACAGAAGGCTTTGATGCAGCCTCTGAACTGAAGAGAACGCTTAAAGCAATGGTAGCTATTACAAAAATGGCCAGCACGTGGCAGCCAGAGTATAAGAGATCGACCAGGGCCATGTTGCAAAAAGGCTCTTTCCCCCACTGTTTTAAACAGATTTGTGAATAATGAGAAAACTTTGATATATTCTAATGCTAATTGCTGCAAAACGGAAACAGATAGAAATAGGAAAAACACTCTAAGCTTTCTTTTGGTGGGTTCCATGTTTTTATAGGAATAAAACACAATATTCTGCGGGCCTGGCAAAATCTGTCTAAATTCAGTAAAGAGTGATGGGGGTTGCTTCAGTGAAAATGGCTGGGAGTGAATGAGTTAATTGAAAGGTTTACATGTGGTTTTGATACTTATTAGAAAAGTAACATAAGTGCACAATGACTGTTTTTGTATATATACTGTTTAGGAATAGGGTCCTCTAATTTTTATTTCTACAAAGTGCATACAATATACAGTATATCAGTGATCAGACAGCCTAGTGTAGTTCCACCAACGTCTGATTTTTGTGGCGTTTTTTAAAAGGCAACAGGGAGCTGACACCACGTCGTTTCAGCCCCTCAAGTTTGATTTTGTCATGACCACCATTTTTAAGAGCAGGAATGAAAATGACAGCGGTGACGTCTTCACGTCCGCTCGTCAAGCCCACAGCATCTCGGGCGCACGATGAGATGTGATTGCTTGGTAATATTGAATATGACGCCCAGAGCTTCATGGCCGCTGCTGCTTTAATTAAAAACGCTGACTTCCTTGAGCTCCCTTTTTTTTTCCCCCCAAGGTGATCCCGTCTTCTTTTTTTCAACCAACATCTTCAACAGCTCTCTCCTATTTTGCTCATTTCTCTCACCTTTCACAAACATTTCCTTTATCTTCCTCTTTTTTCCTCCCTCAAGGTCTTTGAAGGCCTTGGTTTGAAAGGGCAACAAAAGAGAGAGAGTGACTGGTGTTTTTTCACAAGTGTACTCCAGCAGAAGGAAGAAAAAAGATAACAGCAATAAAAACGAACCCACTCAATACATGTTTCTGTATAGCTAAAGTGGGTAATTACTTATGAAATGACTTCTTTTAACAGCAGGGACTGGGCAGCTGAATTTTTGCAGGAAATTGCTGAGGCAGCAAATAGTATAAAGATGAAATATACTTTAGATTTTTTTGTGATGATGCTGGTGTTTCGCCTTTAAACGTTCACATTAATGAAAAAAGCTTGTGCTCATTGTTAAATAAAATCTGCATAAGCATATCGCATTCACTTGAAAAAAAGAAGAAAACAACTTTTTTCTGACAAATTTTTTGGGGGAGCTTTGTTTTTTGTGTCATTTTTTTAATGTTCTGTTTTTCAGATTTTTTTTTCCAGTTTTACTGCATTTTTTTCTGTCATAAAAAATATTCCTGAAAAACGGGAAAGTTTTCTTAAAAAAAAAATAAAAAAAATATTCCGAAAAACAGAGCACCAGCTTAGTGTTTTTTTTCATTTTTACCTCTGAACTCCAAGTGACTTGTTGCAGACCCGCTAATGGCGGACATTTTCCCACATGCAATACGCTTCCATCGAAACTTAACTGTTAGCGTACTGAAATCATGCCGATCGATTGACATGTTCATATACAGTACTTACCTTAACTGAGCCAGTAAGTGATATTGTTGAAGGTACTTTGGAGCTAAGCCTTTAAGGAGTCTGAAATAAGTCACTTTGAGTTCAGAGGTTAAAAAAAATGCTCTAATAAACAGAGCACCAGCTTGTGTTTTCCGGAGTAATTTTCTTTCTGTTCTTTTTTTTTTTTTTTTTTTTCACATACATTTTTCCTCCTGTTTTTCTGAATTTTACCCACTACCCCCTGTTGTTTGAAATATTTTTTATGGCAGAAAAAAAATATTCAGAAAAACAGACAACAAAAAAAAAATACACAAAAAACAAAGCCCTCCGAAAAAAATTGAAAAACAGCTGTTTTTTTTTTTTTTTAAGTAAATGCAAATTCAACTGATTTACTGAAAGTAAATAGAATTCTCTCAATACAGAATCTAAAGGAGCAGTGCATAAAAGCTGCCAAATCTAACATGGACCGGGCATCACTTGAAAATGGCAACTCTTCACCCAGCCTACCTGCCAAGTTATGGATGGAGATTTTTATTTTTTTTTCTTTCTTCAATTTAATTTCCCACTTGATGGGTGGGCAAGCGCCCATCGTGTTGTCTTTAAAAACCACAAAAGCAACACCATGTTTTTGGAAAATCCTTGTTATAGTGACAACCGCATACTTTCCCCTCCAAACCACCACAACCGCACTACATACAGCCGAGGTATGTTCGAGGCTTGACGCGCATGCGGGTGAAGAAACAGAATATTTCATGAGCTGCGCGGCTCTCTTCACTCACATGAACTCTGTGAAGGTTTTCGGCTTGAGGTTCTTTTATGTGCTCTCACTGTTGGATTCAGTAAAGTGTCAAATTTCGGCATGCAAAGAGTAAGCCATTTATTTTATTTTATTTTATTTATGGTGGTGTGTGGTCAACACTGCTGTTTCGCAAGGCAACGCAGTTTTATTTAAATAGCACATTTCATACGCAAGGTAACACAATGTGCTTGACACAAGCACAGACAACATCTTCAAGTCATTTACAAAAAATTGCAACAAGGACATGCATTGACAATAGAAAAAATAATAATTAAAGGAAAGAAATATGAGTGTGTTTCTAAAATAACTAAAATAAAAAAATTCAAATGTCAAAGCTATGGGGAAAAAAGGAAAATTTCTAACCTGGATTTAAAAAGTATTTGTGTGCGGCATAACAGCTAAATACACCTTCACCATGTTTACTTTGGACTCCGGGCTCCACAAATTGACCAAAGTCTGCAGATCTCAGAGCCCTTGAAGTGTAAAAGACAACTGCTGCTTTTAATTGGGACTTTATGTATCATTGTGGATTTAAAAAACGTAATAAAAACAACAACAACAAAAAAAAACACAATGATATTTATCTTTACAAATGAAAAAATATTAATGTAATTTGGAACTCTTGTCAACCAATCAACTAGCTGCAGTGTACCCTCTCTCCAAACAGTAGCCCAATAGTATCCAATTAAACACCTCCCTTTTCTATTGCTACTAACTAGCTGTAATTGTCTGTACCCAACCACCGCATCACATCACCTGCAGAGCTGACTTGGCATCTGGAAGCATTTTAGAGCAACATCTGATAAATATTTCAACAGAGTAGCAATAAATAAATAAATAATAGTAATGACTGTATAATAATTGTGTAATAAGTGCATATTAAATAGTAAGAATCACATCACCTGCAAAGCTGACCTGGCATCTGTAAAGCTGAAGTCTATGGGTCAAATGGGAGAGTTCTGGAGCAAAATCTGATAAATATTTCAATAAGTTGCAATAATAAACAATAGTAATAACAGTATACTAAATGTGTAATAACTTTATAATAAATAGTATAAATTAAAGTCTGTTGTTCCTTGTCCTTCTCTGATGTGAACGTAAAGTTAGGTTGTTTGTAAAACTTCAGACATAGATTCCCGAATGTTGGCAGTGGAGTGGACAATATCATCAGTTAAGCGTAAGCATTTGTTTTGACTTCTTAGCGGCGCATCCAAGCCAATAGTTCAGGTCAAGGTTTTCCGAAGACAGCTTGCAGCATCCATGGGAATTCTTCAGCCCGCTATTGATTGGCTGTCCAAGGAAAACTGTCTTATCCGTGGTCTCTCCCTTAGAACACCTTACTGCTCATTAGAATTGATCAGCGATTTCCAAGTAACCCCCGCACACACCCAACACACGCAGACTTTTTCCTTTCCAATGAATCCATTATTAATGCACATCCAGGCTGTAGACTTTTCACCTTCTCGGCTCTTCCCACTCTCTATCCACTGCTTCTTTTGTTTTTCCAGCAGCATTGATAACAGCAATCAAACCGAAACACAACATGAAGAGTTTGAACCCCCAAAATCCAGCACCGAGACAATAACTGTTACAGAATAACGTGATGTTTTCTTCATTTTGTCAGAATGCGCTCATGTGTTTTGTGTTTGCGCACTCCCCAGGTTGCTTGCATGCAGCTCATCAACGCGCTGGTTACTTCCCCAGATGACTTGGATTTCCGGATACATCTGCGGAATGAGTTCCTAAGATGTGGCCTCAAAAAGACCCTGCCTGTGAGTTATCAAAATGTCATGTGGCAGCATTGCTTTGGATTACTTCGCATGCATTAAAAGCCAAGATGGAATTTTTGACTTGTGAAGAAGCCACTGGATTTTTTTTTATTTTTATGACTACTGCTTGGGAGATTAGTGATGTTGCAGTCTTAACAATTTATCATGCGGCTTATGTTGATTCTTCAATAATTTATTAATATATTATATATTTATTTATTCATTCATTTATTTGATTGTGTTTATTCAACATTAGTGTATTTGAAATGTTTTGTCATGCGGGACGTGAGTGGATGGGGGATGGCGAACCCAAATACAAGAGAATAAGACGGCGAAAAAGGAATCAAGTGCAATGTGTGGCGCTTTAATGAACCATATGGAAAATGGTGAGCAGACAACCTTGACTTGATGGGATGTGAACTGGACGTGACAAGACGGGTCGCCGTGACTAGACAGGACGCCGTGATTGGACAGGACATGACGAGATGGGTCGCCGTGACTGGACAGGACATGATGAGACGGGTCACCGTGACGAGACGGGTCGCCGTGACTAGACGGGTCGCCGTGACTATACAGGACGTGACTAGATGGGTCGCCATGACTGGACAGCATATGACTAGATGGGTCGCCATGACTGGACATGGCTTGACTAGACGGGTCGCCATGACTGGACAAGACTTGACTAGACGGGTCACCATGACTGGACAGGACGCAACGAGACTGGTCACCGTGACTAGACAGGACGTGACGAGACGGGTCATTGTGACTAGACAGGACATGACGAGATGGGTCGCCGTGACTGGACAGGACATGATGAGACGGGTCGCCGTGACGAGACGGGTCGCCGTGACTAGACAGGACGTGACTAGATGGGTCGCCATGACTGGACAGCATGTGACTAGACGGGTCGCCGTGACTGGACATGGCTTGACTAGACGGGTCGCCATGACTGGACAAGACTTGACTAGACGGGTCGCCATGACTGGACAGGACGCAACGAGACTGGTCACCGTGACTAGACAGGACGTGACGAGACGGGTCGCGGTGACTAGACAGAACGTGACGAGATGGGTCACGGTGACTAGACAGGACGTGACTAGACGGGTCGCTGTGACTGGACAGGACGTAACTAGATGGGTCGCCATGACTAGACAGGACGTGACAGGTCACCGTGACTAGACAGGACGTGACGAGACAGGTCATTGTGACTAGACAGGACATGATGAGACGGGCCGCCGTGACTCGACAGGACGTGACTAGACGGGTCACCATGACTGGACAGCATGTGACTAGACGGGGCACCATGACTGGACATGACTTGACTAGACGGGTCGCCATGACTGGACAGGATGCAACGAGACTGGTCACCGTGACTAGACAGGACGTGACGAGACGGGTCATTGTGACTAGACAGGACATGACGAGACGGGTCGCGGTGACTAGACAGGACGTGACGAGATGGGTCACGGTGACTAGACAGGACGTGACTAGACGGGTCGCTGTGACTGGACAGGACGTAACTAGATGGGTCGCCATGACTAGACAGGACGTGACAGGTCACCGTGACTAGACAGGACGTGACGAGACAGGACGTGACGAGACGGGTCATTGTGACTAGACAGGACATGATGAGACGGGCCGCCGTGACTCCACAGGACGTGACTAGACGGGTCACCATGACTGGACAGCATGTGACTAGACGGGGCGCCATGACTGGACATGACTTGACTAGACATGTCGCCATGACTGGACAGGATGCAACGAGACTGGTCACCGTGACTAGACAGGACGTGACGAGATGGGTCATTGTGACTAGACAGGACATGACGAGACGGGTCGCGGTGACTAGACAGGACGTGACTAGACGGGTCGCTGTGACTGGACAGGACGCAACGAGACTGGTCGCCATGTCTGGACGTGACTGGACCTGATTTGCTTTGACTTGACTTGCTGTGGAGTGACTATGACTTGGCTGCGGCTTTGGCTTGTCTGTGACGAAGACGACTTGGCTAGCTGTGACGAGGACAACTTGGCTGTGGTGATGACTTGACGCACGGTCTTCCACACATAACATAGGCAATGCACCCAACCGACTGGACAAACACCACAGACTAAGTACACCAACAGACACACGTGGAAGGGAAGACACACACAGTTGGATGTGGTTAGATATTACGAGACAAGGGAAGAAAACAAAAAATGTGTTTTTATAATCAAGAGTGCATTCATTATTTGCCTCCTGAAGCCGTCATGCCCATGACGTTGCTTCAGACAGATGGGCCTTAAAAGCGTGACAACGGATGGTCGACACCTGCAGAAATTAGGCTTCATTTTGTTGGCCATGTCTCTAGCTTTCAATTCCACCGCTGACATTTCAAACGAGAGCCTCCACAGTCTCTTGTGAATGGAACAGGTGTTAAATAATTTGTAGTATTCACTGTGTGGGGCGTTTCAATTTCTCTGCAGAACCTCTGCAATAATAGCAATGTTTTTAATGCCAACATTACTGGCATTAAAAAAAGTTCATCTTGGTAAACTGTGTTTACTTGCTGACTTGAGGCTATAGCTTCCATTTCTTAACTGTAAAATGGAATTCAATACAAAGAATATTTCATGTCCCTCTTGTAGAAAATTTGACAAATGATATCATCTGGTAGAAAACATAAAAAAAGAAAAAACATAATAAACAAACAATTTTAGCCAATAATTATGATTCATTCAAATAAAAAACAAGGATAAAAAAAACAAAAAAAAAACATTGGTTGTATTTTAACACTAACAGTGCATTATTGCACAAAAATCCCCAAAAGCTAAAAATGAATAAATAAATAAATAAATCATCATCATATGTGGACATACTTTAAAGTTTACGCTACTGACTATTTACCCAACTCATTCCAGGAGCTCAAAGAAACAGAAGAGCTGGACATCCAGCTGAAGGTGTTCAACGAGAACAAGGAAGAGGACTCCATCGAACTCTCCCATCGGCTGGACGACATCCGTGCTGAGATGGAATATCCTTTTTTTTTCTTCCTCCCCCCCTCCCTGTCCTGCCCTTTCGGTCCCTCCGTGTGAAATATATGGATGAGCGCCGGTGCTGATGTAGCAGCAAGCGATGAGTCAACACGGTGACTTTGATTGACTGAAGTTCCCTGGCGATTTGCTTCATTAGAGAGGGATTTGAGGATCTCGCGCACAATATTAGCTCCCTCGGCAGCCGGTGTCGGTTGGGCAAATATGCTCGTGTTCTTCACCTTCCACCTCCTCACATTACTTTTTCATTCTTCTACATCTACTTAGATTTTATTTTTCCGACTCATGACTCTTGTTAACAGCGAGTCTGAAATCATAGTTGTTGACTTCACATGCTGTATGCTTTTACAATGCTTTTACTACTCTTTCTTCTTCTACTACTACTAACTGCTACTGCTACTTGACTACTACTAACAATAACATCAACAACAATGCAACAGTGCTGCTGCTACACCTACTACTCTTTTTTTTTTTTTTTTTCTGGAGAGCTCAGTATTGTTCATTCGGTAATTTTACCGATTTGACATGTCATCATCATTGCTCTTTTTTTATTTTTTATTTTTTTTTATTTTTTTTGTATGTGTGTGTGTATTCATTAGTTCACCTAAAACCTATTAAAAAATCCCATACCGTTCACCTAAACCGAACACTTCCAGCCTGAGTCGTGAGGCCGTCAGGAGACCCGAGGAAGGACCAAAGAAAGGAAAGGAAAGGAAAGCACCTACTACTCCTTATAGCAGTTCATATTATAGTAGAAAAGTTTGTGCCACTCCAAAATATTGAGGATGCTTCTCTTTGTTTGTTGCTGTCCTCCTTCATTCCCCCACTGGTGTCCACTAGGAAGCTATTAAGTTGGCACTAATTCAATCCCAAACTTCTTCACCAAACTGTTTAATAATTCACCAATCTTCTCTGGGGCTATGTATGAATGAGTGGCACTGCGAGGCGACATTCCAGACACCTGACATTGTTATGCAGATGTCCGCAGCCTTTTTTCCCCCCCTCTCGCATCACATCCCACAGTTGTCCCGCTGACACAAAGCTCTGCCGTGAGTGACACTTTATGTTGACACACTCAGGTGAAACGTGTTTGAGGGGGAACAAAAAAAAAGACCACTTGGATTAATGATGTGCTTGAGCGGGTTCACAAATGAGATGGCCCAATGTTTGTTTCCAAGGACAATGTGGCGTATTGATCGCGGCGCTTCGGGGTATCATTCTAAATGCTTCGGCAGCCCCTCTGCCTACACAATAACACCACAACGGCGGTACTTCTTCTTAACTGAGCGTGCCTCTTGTTTTTCCATGATTATTGACCTGCACAAGCCGCTCCCGTCTGTGTCCGGCTCAGGTCCTGATGCGGGACGCTTATAAATATTAAGTAGCTGTGGAATGGTGATTGATTGACCCTACCACCGACTGGCCTACATCCCACTGCCACTGCCACTCATGTTTATTCATGATTTGGCGAGAGAGAAAGAGGGGTCATTGAATGGATTGGCATTCTACATTGGGTCTATGTCTGCAGCTTAGTGATAGATTGAGCCACTTGGATACTTTCCCGGTCTTGAGCTCCTTCTCATGTTCTCTCCAATGTTGCACTCGCAAGGACATAATTGAATCTCACAAGACTGGTAATTCTCCCAGGCCTCATGCTTAGCTAATACAAGGTAGGAAATGTATACTTGAGAGGATCGTCTATTCCCACAACTGCTTCTCGATATAATTGATATTAATTAAAGACACATTTAAAAGAAAAAAGAAGAAGAAAAGATGGTGTCAAATATCCAATCCAGCACAATTGGTGTAAGTACAGGAACTATGTACTGAAATGTCCTTACTGACATTTGACAAATAATCCTAGTAAACTCCTGAAGAGGAATAAAATTATTTGTCCTCTTTGCGTGTTCCAAAACTTGAAGACAGATTTAATGCAAGAAAAAACACCTTTGCAAAAATTATTTTATCTAACAGAGATCTCTGGACACTCAAACAGCCTCTAATTCATCACTTAAACAGGTGGGATTCAGAGCGTCGAAATGTGTCTCTTCCGCGTGTACAATGGCTTCTTATAGTTAAAACCGACCGCCTCTCTTTCATTTGTAGACAAAACATACTCTCTGGGTACTTTTCCATGAGCGATGGCGAAAACAGAGTCAGGAGTGCGTGTTCGAAACAGATTCTGTTCTCAAGGACCAAATGTGTTTTCGCACAAAGCGCTGAGAAGGAACTTTTTTAGACTAAATAGTATGTCCCAGCTTAAGGTCAGATTATACCGAAATCAACACCATCTGCTCTGCACAGGACACAAAACATTTCGACAAGGTTAATATAAAGAATTAAAATGTTAATAATGTGTAACAATGGTTAATATATGAAATGAAGAATTAAAAATGTTATAATATCTACCACTCCCCACAACACACATTATTGACCATTAATAATATTTACAATGCTATTTACAGTCCTTATTGAACTTCATTGTCTATGAAGACGGAAGAATATTTTTTTAAGTGCCTCACCTCAAATAAAAAAAATCTTAATGACATCTGCAAAGATGCAGCACTGTTGTTCTTAAAAAAGTGACCTTTGCTCTAATAGACGCCATGCCTCAGTTAATCACCTGCATCAACATCCACTTTATTAGATTCATGCCTCACTTTATTAGATTAATGCCTCAAATAGACATCTCTTTTTTCCTTGTTAAGGTATTTTATTTCCTCAAATAGTGGCCTCCACTCAATTGGATGCTTTGCCTCAGTTACATAACTGGATCCTCATCCACTTTAAAAAAAATAATGCCAGACCTCAAATAGTCATTTTCTGGTCACCTCTGATCAGGTACCACTCTTTTTGTAATAGTGACCTCTACTCAATTTGATGCTGTGTCTCAGTTACATGACTGGATTCTCATCCACAAATATATATATATTTTTTAAATGCCAGACCTCAAATAGGCCTCTTCTGGTCGCCTCTGATCAGGTACCACTCTTCCTCAAATAGTGGCCTCTGCTCTAATAGATTCTGCGCCACATTAAATCCACATGCACTTTAATTAATAAATAAACACCTCACCTCAAATAAAAACCTTGCATTTTAATTGACCTCTGTTAAGGTACCACTCTTCCTCAGACATTGGCCTCCACTCTGATAGATGCTATGCCTTAAATAATCTCCTGGATTGTTTTCTGCGTTAATAAATAAACACCCCACCTCAAATAGATACCACCTTATTTTGGTCAGTTGAATTCGGAAGTGTACATGCTGGCCTTGATTTTGCCTTAATTCCATATATATGAGGGTGAGGAGGTTCAATTTCCAATAACTATTTAATAAAACAAATGTAGGGCAAATTGTAGTAATAAAAAGTAGTAATAAAGAAAAAGAACATTGTATAAAATCCTGTTAAATACTTGGAACAAAGAGCACTGAGTATGTCTCATAGTATGTAATTACAACCTAAATTGCCATATTTCATCCCTAATACCGATGCAAGAATGATATCATGTGCCGCTACATTTGATGAAAAGTGAAAACGTCAACCTCATCACTTTGCTCCTATGTAAATATTTTAGGAGGTGTAAATCACCTTGAGGTGGCAGATTCTCGTCTTGTTGTCTGTGTGCACTTTTATAAGATACGTTTGAGAAGCTTATTCCACAGAACGAGGTTCCACAGGGAAATCCTTTTTCTCGCATAAACAACGACATAGCGCTCACATCGTATTCAATGGCACTCTTTAACTTCATAAAGGCTATTGGAAGCTTGACGAGCACAAATCCAATATTTAGTAGCGTTTATATATATTTATGAAACCGTTTAATGCAGTACAAAGAGGTGACTATGTTAGAGTCATATGCAGAAAGTGATTGAAGAATGAAGAGCATTGCAGATTGTGACATGTGAAGGATGTGTTTTAGATGTCGGAGCCATCAGTGCTCCCTTCTGGGGCAGGCTGACAGAAGACACATAATCAATACCTTTTGCAAATTTAATAACCTGCCTTTCTTTTTTTTTTTCTTTCCTTTGCCGCAGAGTGAATGTCAGTTTCAATCACAAAAGTGACTCTCAGCATAATTGTTGCTCTGCAAACGAGCGCCTCTCCCCGTCATGCTCGCTTTAAACGTTCAAACTTTTTCGTCATCTAATTAATTTTTTCTACTTTGAAAGCATCAGAGTGACAGGTAGACCAGTGGGAGTTATTTTACTCCTTTTTTTTTTTTCATACTTCCTTCTCTCCTTTAAGTTAGCTGTTATCAGGGTTTTCAGCTCCCCGGAGAGAAGTGATAAGAGGAATCACATCTGTGTTTGCTTTCACTCCATGATGCCTGTCAGGAAGCGGAGGTGTGAAAAGAAAACAAGAATGCATCAAGCTGTGCATTTGAATGGTGTTTAGAATAAGGTGTTAGGAATACATGAATTGAACCTGATGAGGCTTATTGTTGTTGCTCACTTGTTTCCTTTAACTTGCCCCCCCTCCACTGACATGAACGAGGTGTATCATCTCTTATCCAACATGGTGAAAGACACGGGTTCCGAGGCCTACTTCCTGTCCATCCTGCAGCACCTGCTGCTCATCCGGAACGACTACTACATCAGGTAAGTTGGATGCTGATATGATTCATTTGGATTAAAACATTTTCAATTCTCGCAATGCATTATTTGATTCAAGTTCCACTTAAATACAGTGTTAAATGTCTTGTTCACAAAAGTAGACACCCATTTTTCTTGATCCATGGTACGATATTTTACCACATCAATAATGGTATCCACTCGCATAGATGCCACACCTCAATTATTTCCCTGGTTCGAAAGCTACGTAATCAATTGCCTTGTCTTAAATAAAATGTGTGAAAAAGTACTTATTTGCCAGCCCTGCTTAAAATATAACTCATCAAATTGTGACCTCCACTCTGATAGATGCCATACCTAGATCATCATCTACTTGGATAAAAAAGAAAAGAAAAAAAAACCCATTACAAACATGAGTAAACACACAACCTAAAAAAGACACTTCCTTTTTCAATGATCTATTGTGAGAGACCTTCTGAAATAAATCTCCACTTGAATAGATGCCCTATCTCAATTAAAAATCCTGTTTTTCTTCCACTTACGTAAATACTGTTAATATATACCTTACAACTGACATTGAAATGATAATTATACATTGACCAATCACACTGGTGCTTTTATAAGAGCTTAGCTCGAATAAACTTTTATATTCTGCTGCTAAAAAAATAAATGCCCTGTGCCACTATTTGAAGAAATATGCTAATAATGTTTCAATTACAAAATATTGAATCCAACTATAGTGTTTTGCTTTTATAAGAGCTTAGCTCGAATAAACTTATATATTCTGCTGCTAAAAAAATAAATGCCCTGTGCCACTATTTGAAGAAATATGCTAATAATGTTTCAATTACAAAATATTGAGTCATAATTATACATTGACCAATCACACTGGGGCTTTTTATAAGAGCTTAGCTCGAATAAACTTATATATTCTGCTGCTAAAAAAATAAATGCCCTGTGCCACTATTTGAAGAAATATGCTAATAATGTTTCAATTACAAAATATTGAGTCATAATTATACATTGACCAATCACACTGGTGCTTTTTATAAGAGCTTAGCTCGAATAAACTTATATATTCTGCTGCTAAAAAAATAAATGCCCTGTGCCACTATTTGAAGAAATATGCTAATAATGTTTCAATTACAAAATATTGAGTCCAACTATAGTGTTTTGTATTTCTTTTACATTTTTCTATATCACTTGCGCCACCTTTAGAATCTCCCACCTATTTTTTTGTGTAAAAAGTAATGATAAATAATAGCATTTAAATAAAAGTATGCAGTCTACTGTCTTTATATTTATGTTTTTATGCTTGTTTGCTTTATTTATGTGCTGACAAAGAGCGTGCCACACGTTGCCAGTGAAGATTATGTAACAAACCCTGATGTGTGTAAAAAGTGCTCTGATGCATCTTTAACAACATACAATTCTTAAATGCTGCTAAAGTGTTAGTTTTTCAACTTTCACCTTTGAAGAGAAAACGTGTCAATCATTGAGCCGGATCAAGTGACACTGATGAATTCACTGCTGCGTCAGGCCTTTTCTTGCAGACAGCCTACTTGTAATTTTTTTTTCCTAAAAGCGAGGGGATGATGAGACGAGAGAGATGAATTTATCATAGACAAGTTGGTCTACCCTTGGAGTTATAAATAATGCATCGCTCATCTATAAGGAGGAAACGAGGGAAAGAGATTCACATTAAAAAGCTACAGCCACTTCCACCTCGGCTTTAGTGGCCGTGTACTTCTCTCCTAGCCAGCAATACCAAGTAATTTGCACCAGTGAGGTTCTTCAAGTGAAATACTCTAAACTGAGAGAGATTTCATAAGCGATTTGGAGATGTGTTGATAATACTGTGTATGCTGTGCTTCCTCATATCGTCACTGCTAAGTGCAAAACATGCACATGTTATGTCCATTTTCACCCCCCATTTTTTTTATTTTTACGTTTTTGTCTGCATTCAGTTTCATCTCAAAAATGTAAAAATAAAAAATGGACATACCGTATTATTCCGGACTATAAGTTGTTGGTCGTTTCTGAGACTTTTACTACGGAGCGACTTATACATGAAAATAAATAAATACCGGCAAGTATATAATTTCACAGACAGCCACAAGAGGGCACTCTAGACTTATACTATAATATACTTTATATACTTAATGCGACATATACTCCAGTGCGACAGATGGTTTTTTTCTACCTAATTAAGCATTTTTGGCCTAGTGCAACTCTGGAACGGCTTATAGTCCGGAAAATACGGTATGTGTTTTTTTTACATAGCAGCGACAATATGATGGTTATATATGAGGTGTGACATAGTCAGAATAGAAGCTGCTGTTGCTACTACTACTATTACTAAGAATATTATTATTATTATTATTAGTAGTAGTAGTAGTACCTGGCGTTGCCACTACACTAAAAAGTCCACATCAATGGAACCCCGATTGTCAAGTCACCACGGCCGTGCGCGGCGCTTCCCCGTTTCCGCATAATTTTTTTTTATACCCCTCTCAATTGAAAATCTTAATGCGATCATATGGCGAATTTGAACATGTCTTTAGAAAAAAAAAAATGCAACACCGCAGCGGCTCCCCATAGAGGAAGGGCGGCGTGGGAGAACGTTGCTGCTCGGGTGTCGGGTCAATGCGTAAATGTAAATGTAGTCCTTCGCAATCACAATAATATTACAGGGCAAACCTGTTGAATGGTAACTCATTAATTCATTTCATTCAGGTGCAGTCCTGCGGGGGGATAAGCGCACTTGACTTAAGATGAAATATAAAAACATTATTCAAACGGTTATAAGAAAAAAAAACGGAGCGCAACACACAATATATGCTGGGACGTGAACGCATGACTACCTACAGCTTGTAATGTTGCAAATGTAAAGACGGATTAAGTTAAGTGTATGTAGGTGATGGACTGTGATGTGAAACGGTACCGTTCAAAAAGATAACTGTCCGGAAATGCCAGCATATCTATTCGCGGTCTGATAACAATCTCACAACAAATATTTAATTCCTGCGCAATAATGCAGCACCTTCATCAACGGGGTCATTGTCAAAAGGACATGCCAAGTTCGTGACAAAAGTGGAATTTACGCTATAGACTATAGGCGTATTTACGCAAAAACTCGCCGCAGCAGACTTTACGAATGAGAAAATGTGGCTGAAAAGAGGCAGGGACAGAGAAAACCTTGAGGTTTGCCTGCAACCGACCAGGTTTGGTTTATGGAACATGTTACTACGGTAACTGACCGAGAGCTTAAATGACCTCTTTTTATGAAACAGGCTAGAGTTAGCTATTTTTCTCTGGTTTTATTTACCTCCCTTTCTGAAACTGAAGACGCAGACTTTCCCACATTTCAGGGTTTCTTGACCCAGAATTCTCACTAAACCTGCTTTGTGAAATAGACCCTAGAGGAAATGTCATGGTTATAGCAGGGGGCGGAGCATGTTTTGGTATTGACTGTCTACTAGTGATGGACAAATGAAGCTTCATGAAGCACTTGTGATATTTTTTTAACTCCTCTCGGTGGCACTCTCGCTTTAAAGCTGCAGTGGAAATTTAAACAATTTCCATTGCACTAGCTATTATCTTTCAAACAAACAGCACCATCTAGAGAAGTACAACAAATATTGCAAGTGCTTCATGAAGCTTCATTTTCCCATCACTACTGTCTACTATAATAAACACAGGGATGTGATTTTTCCGCTAATTCGCGGAATTCCGCTTTTTTTTTATCTCCCCCCCCAAAAAAAAAATCAGATTTTTTTTTTTTTGTATTTCATTGTGTATGCACATGACTCCGACAGATAACATCTTCTGCTATAACAAAGACATTTGTGGTATGCTCTAATATGAGTTACTTTTCATTTGGTCATGATACAATTATTTGTTCATGAAATTTGAACTCTTCAACATTATTTATGTGTTAACTTAGTAATCACATTAGATATGATGATATTCTCAGTGATAGTTTTTAAAAGCAAAGGCAGTCCAATGTTTTTGAATGTGACTGATTTTGAGTTACCTAAAACTGCCATTTTATATGGGATAGTTCAATATACATTGAAAATTTATGGTGTTGTTTTGTCTATTTCTTTGTCATGTGAGTGCATTGAAAGTACTTAAAAACACGGAAAACCCATGAGCTCCGGGGGGCTGCGCCCCCCTTGTCCCCCCACCGGGGCACTGCCCTGGACCTAGCTGGGTGCCAGCGGCCCCCAGACCCCCGGCTAAATTTTCAGATAATTTCACTTTGGTCAAATCACATCCCTGTAAACACTTCGTGGCATCATCAGTGATATTTTGTCAGAAATCTGTGATGAAAACACAAGGTGTCTGTTATACTGTACATTGACGAATGATTATTTGGGGTACGGTGTCGATTCAAGGAAATGCAGTTTGAATCTTAATAGTATTATTGTATATTTATTTAGGGATTGTCTAAATTTGGCCGAAAGCATTCAAGTGATATGTCGACTGTCATTGCTGTGAGTTGTTGCTCTTCCCTCGGGGGCTCGGTTTATTTTTGATAATTAATCTCTCGGTGCAAGCCTAATGAATGAGAGCACATCAAACCCGCCCTGTTAATATAGACCAGATGTGCTCTTTTGGAGCCTGCCGATATGGGGATTACAGTGACTATGTGGAGCAGAGCTGGATCAAGTGGCTGGGATGGCGCTCGGCAGCGATTGGAAGAACCGGAGGTGCCAGAGTCAAAAAAAGGAAGAGGTGGGGAGTGATGCAGCGGGACATATGTTGTTTTTTTTTTTTGGAGCCTGGCCCTGCCCACCGTGTAGAGGCCTGACAGTTCTGGGTCACTCTCGCCAGTCGCTGCGGCCGCCTGGCAGTGGCGGAGGATGGAGGACGGCGGGAAAATAGGGCGGCTTATTGAGATAATAACGCAGGGTGCGCGGGTGACAGTTGTAAGCCGAGCGGCACCGCGCTTAAGCCAAGCAAGGCGACACTCGCGAGCTTCATCCAATCACGAGTGGGCGAAGCTGCCAGCTCAAGCAAAAAAAGAAAGGCATTCCATGCCTCTTTAAAAATAAATTCATAAATAAAGAGCCTAAATGTTTATTTTCCTTTCTATTTTACTTTGGCTCAGACGGTTGTGCTTTCACACGTTTATATTCACAAAAGTGATTTGTCCTCCCACACAAGGTGCCAGCTCGTTCTTTCCATGCCGACATCTTGCAGGGATGCTTGTTTCGATAATTAACCTAAATTCTTACCAATAGTGTTCGAAATGTATGATGTGCTCATTTTCTATTTACTTTTTGTACTCAAATTAAATAGATGATAATTAAAATATGCTACATATCGTCACTCTTAAAATAATTGCCGAAGTCATTTTTTTTTGCAAAATTATTATTTTTGCCTAAATCATCCCCTCATGAAGCAAATGGTTCAATATTTTGTTTTTCCTGAAAAAAAAATAAAAGGCGGTTATTTTAAGAAGGTGTTGATATATGGATGAAATAACAATAGGAGTAAAAAATTAAATACATGAAACTTAATAATTTAAATAAATTGTAAAAATAATACAAGTTCATAACAATATTATGTGAGGAACTACCAATGTGGAGTAAACATTTTTGACTGGCAAATGCAATTAAACGTAAAAGTTCAAGCGCACTTGCAAGATGTACTAATAATACGTTTGAACGTACTTGTAGGCTGAATGCTAAAAACATTGACGTTTTTTTTTATAATGTTGACTTGCGTATGTGGAAGAAAAAAAACCCACCTTTTTTATTTAAGCATTAGGCCTACATTATTCCAATAGGTTCAAAAATTATTTATTATTATGTCTGCAGTGAGGGGTGGGTATGCGCATGCCACTAGATATGCACATGAACAAGTCAATACCCCGTGGCATTATGGGAAAACAAACTACGTTTTTGGCATTTACCTACAAGTACGTTCAAATGTATTTAAATACTGTACATTTGAACGTATGTTAAAATTTATTTGCTAATATGTTCAAACGTATTTGCTAGTCAAAAATTATTACTCCACATTGGCAGTTCCACACTTCTATACAATATAAACAATCTACATACGTCTTTTTTGTATTTAAGCCACGTTTTATTTAGGGGTATACCTTCTTCATGGTCTCCTTAAATAAATAACCATACATATAAGATATGGTAAAAATTACATTCTACCAATAATTCATAATATAATAATGTCATTAATATACTTGATGGTAAAATATTAGGTAAATGATGCACGGAAAATACTTATTCCTACTTAATCTTAGTTATTTATATAAACTACTACAATCAAAGACATTTTATGAAACGAAAGAAATTAATACAATAAAATTTGAATAGCATAGATTTCCCGCTCAGAGAAATTGTAATACAAATCCTGAAACATAAGCAGAATATTACATTGATATATAGTAAATATTAGTAACAAATAATACATAGACAAAAATAATATTATCATGCATTAGCTTTTTTAATATCTATTTTTCGTGTACGTATTCAAATTTCAAACTGGAATATACATCATCTATTTTATATCCATATTCAATGTTCAGTATAGCTTGTATAATTCAAAGGAATTCAAACTTTTTGCCCTAGGAATTTAAAAATGAACCCGGGGGTCAAAGTCCAGCTTAGAAAATCATTATTTCTCAGTTAGGAACTCATCTTAAATGGCAATCTATTTGCTAAATGTCACAAGCAATTAAAGTTGCTAGTTTCACCGCCAAAAAGGTCACGTTTGCCCGCCCCCGGTTCCTGCCTCTGGACTTACACACACAAGCACACAGCTGGATCACCGTGCTAACTTCTAACGAGCTGACATGTTTTCCTGGTCATTGTGCTTTCAATTACGCACATTACACTGATTAGATTTACATATCTTTTTTTTTATGGTCGCTCTAATTGGCAAAGATGATTGCAAATTACTCGAGAGGACTGGCTGTCACCTTGAAATGGACACGCGAGCACACCCTCGGCCTCAGCGCGCCCATTATCTGCTCATTTCACGACGGGAGTGGAACAAGTGATCAAGTTTAACAAGGCACATGGCTATTTTCACCATTTTTTTCTCCTTCCTGGCATTTTGTGACCTCTAGTTCAGATGAGGGACTAATTTACGCTTAATTAGTCGTGTCGAGTTTATGTCTATCATATCCCCTGTAATTGTTCTGCTTTATGCTTTTTGACCCGCCAGGCCTCAGTACTACAAGGTGATTGAAGAGTGCATCTCTCAGGTGGTCCTGCATCGAAGCGGGATGGACCCCGACTTTGGTTACAGTCGCAGATTGGATGTGGACTTCACTCATCTGATTGGTAAATTACATTCATAAGTTCGGTTAAATTCATGGTTGGTTGTGACTTCAAGCCTCTCCTGTGCTAAATTTAAAGGGAATAGGCTTTGATTGGCCGGTAATCAAGTTGCCTGTGTTCACTCCCACAACGGCACAAAACATATTTGTAACGGTGCCTGTCTACGAAAATGCCAATATAAAGGAAATTTCACCCGCACAGTTAGACTGCACTTTACGCTAGACTTTTATCGAGTTTTTATCATGTGGCAGCAGCACAGCAGCAAAGTTGACCACTCACAAAATAATACGCAACGCTGATAATAACCTCCGCAAAGTCATATTCACATCATGTCAACAAAAATCCCATCCAGAGGAGATTGCTAGATTCCATAGAATTTTCTAAATGAATACTTAAGAAAGAAAAATATATGTATAAAAAAATGGCAGTGATGTCCGTTCTGACTCTACCACAAAGAATCATTAAAAGTTTTGACTCTAAATAAACATCCTTGCTCACTTTGCTGAGGTATGAAAGACTGCAAGAAAGTTTGCAATGATGTTAACCTACACAAAAAGGCACATGGAACACTGATGTGTTTTCTTCCTTTGTACTGCTTTTTTTTTTTCGTTTAATGATTTTTTTCTTCACAGTAGGGGGTTGTTTCTTCTACAATAAGCGCTATTTCTCAGATAGATATGCAATCTAATAAGAATTTGTCCTTCAAGTGAGCAAATGGACAATTTAGAAACATATTGTGCGGCATTTTGATCCCTGTTGAAGGCATGCACAGTTACACGCACGCGCACACACATTCAGGTGACAGTTAATGTTTATCTATCTATCTATCTATCTATCTATCTATCTATCTATCTATCTATCTATCTATCTATCTATCTATCTATCTATCTATCTATCTATCTATCTATCTATCTATCTATCTATCTATCTATCCATCCATCCATCCATCCATCCATCCATCCATCTATTCGTCTACCGTCCACTGTCTATCTATCGAGCTAGCTGTCTATCGAACTATCAAGCTATCTATCTATTGACCTAGCTGTCGAGCTAGATATCAAGCTAGCTAGCTAGTGTATTGAGCTAGCTAGCTAGTGTATCTAGTTAGCTAGTCAGCTAGCTAGCGAGCTAGGCTTTCTCTGTCTGTCTGTCTGTCTATCTATCTATCTATCTATCTATCTATCTATCTATCTATCTATCTATCTATCTATCTATCTATCTATCTATCTATCTAGCCGTCTCGGTCTATCTAACCGTCTATCTATCAAGCTAGCTGTCTATCGAACTATCAAGCTATCTATCTATTGACCTAGCTGTCGAGCTAGATATCAAGCTAGCTAGCTAATGTATTGAGCTAGCTAGCTAGTGTATCTAGTTAGCTAGTCAGCTAGCGAACTAGCTAGCGAGCTAGGCTTTCTCTGTCTGTCTCTCTATCCATCCATCCATCCATCCATCCATCTATCTATCTATCATCAAAATAGAATGTTTTTAAAAATGTGGCTCATACCGTCACATAAGGCCACAAACTACTTAAGCCAATCCTAGAGATGAATGAAGGGGTTTTTGCTTAATCCTTCTCAGAAACAAATAAACAGTAATAATTTTTTTTTTTTAAACTTCTGCAGAGGCAAGGTGGGAAAAAAGTAATAATGCACGGAAAGGAGCGTGTAATGTATTGATGTTTGTGTGTGTTTGTATGCTGTCTTGCAGATCAGTGTGTAGACAAATCCAAAGTTGAAGAGAGCGAGCAGAAAGCTGCCGAGTACTCCAAAAAGGTGAGGCATTAATCACTTCAACAGGCCCCTTGCTTGGCCGAGTCCTATCAGGAAAGTCTTTTCTTCCGCACAGCTCCCAGACAAGCTATCGATTTTCCATGCTTTAATCAATACCTGGCTGCGACGCTACATGATCCGTATCAGCATTACAAGAATCAATGGCGAGGTTCTGATTTGTGCACAGTAGCGGGTTGCACTTAAATTTTGTGCAGGTGATTCGATGCGTCTTTTCTGCGAGGGAGGCCTTCTTAATGTGCATTTCATTGCGAGTACAGTGGAAATCGAACGCAATGTGTTTCGTTACGCTGGTCGACTTCCAAGTTGTTTTAATTTCAACATACAAAAAAATCCGATTAACCCCTAGGCGTTATTGTGACCATTTTTGGGCTTTTTGTTGGTTCTGACCAAGCCATTTCAAAATAAAATACTGCCCACGGGTTAAGATGAATTATATTTAGAAGAAAAAATTAGTTCAAACCTTACAAACATCAAATGTATTAACTTTACAGGTGATGATTTATGAGTCACATTTCAACATTGGTAATCCTTATATGCAAAAACAACTTCACAAGTCTTTTATTTTTATTTTTTTTTAAAAAAAATTCTGGAGAGCTCAGTATTGTTCATTCGGTAATTTTACCGATTTGACATGTCATCATCATTGCTCTCCTTTTTTTTATTATTTTTTTTATATGGGTGATTATGTGTGTGTGCGTGTGTGTGTGAATTCATTAGTTCACCTAAAACCTATTAAAAAAAATCCCATACCGTTCACCTAAACCGAGCACTTCCAGCCAGAGTCGTGAGGCCGTCAGGAGACCCGAGGAAGGACCAAAGAAAAGAAAGGAAAGCGAAATCCAGCACCGACCAGACACAACCCACCAGGCCACCAACCCCAGAGACATCACAAGTCTTAATATCCGATCAAACACTCTCTTAACTTTTAATGACAAATGAGTAGTGGTAGAAACGTCCCACTAATTAACCATTATAAAAGTCCAGCCATCCATTCTGTATTCCACTCATCCAATTTGGAGTCCCGGCTTACTTTTGGGCAAGATGAGGGGTACACTCAACTGGTTGCCAGTAATGGTGTCAATGACCACGTTAACCCTTTTAAAACCCGAATATTGGCAATATTTGGGTTTTGAAAGGCCACGTAAACACGCGCGGAAAATACCTCAAACGGACGGGGCTTTGTTTTTCGTTGTGCACATGCTCACAACTTCTTCTTCGTCTCCTTTTCCTCTTCTTCGCTTATTTGTATTCGCAAGGAATCTGTCTGTCTTTGTAATAACGATTAGATGACACACACATAGTTCCGCTTCATCCAAACGAGAAATTCCGTGCTTCGGGCGTGTACTGACAAGAACTACACTTCTGGAGCAAGTAGGAAACGGTCTACTTTATTTAGTTAGCGTGGTGAGTGAGATGAATATAATGTATTTTATTGACCGTTTAAAGATAGAAGCGGAAATGACGTCTGTTTCTGCCATGTCGTCGTCCGTGTTTCGCTCTCTTCACATCGGGTTATTCCAAACGCCATGTATACGGGGTAACTGTCAATTTGTGAACGTGTTATTCCGATTGTTCCAGAAACACGAATTCTGACCATAACCCGGATATTGCCTGCATGTAAACGTAGTCACAGTACGGATCAGATCACACATGTCACGGACGGGATTGTTTTACGGATCAAAAACCAAAAAAACAAGATAGATAGACGTGCATCTCCATTTAATTTAAATACGGAAGAGGATTAATTTATTAAGGCCAGTGAAGAGAGAGAAGAAAAAAATTGGCAGGATTGTCACTTTGTTCTCAGAATCCTGACTTTTAAGTCAGAATTTTGACTTTAAAGTGAAAATTCTGACTTTAAAGTGAAAATTCTGACTTTAAAATCTGAATTCTGACTTTAATCCGAGAATTCTCACTTTACTCTCAGAATTCTGACTTTATTCTGACTTTTAAGTCAGAATTCTGACTTTAAAGTGAAAATTCTGACTTTAAAGTCAGAATTCTGACTTTAATCCGAGAATTCTCACTTTACTCTCAGAATTCTGACTGACTTTTAAATTGAAAATTCTGACTTTAAAGTCCGAATTCTGGCTTTAATCCGAGAATTCTCACTTTACTCTCAGAATTCTGACTTTATTCTGACTTTTGACTTTAAAGTCAGAATTCTGACTTTAAAGTGAAAATTCTGACTTTAAAGTCAGAATTCTGACTTTAATCCGAGAATTCTCACTTTACTCTCAGAATTCTGACTTTATTCTGACTTTTAAGTCAGAATTCTGACTTTAAAGTTAAAATTCTGACTTTAAAGTCAGAATTCTGACTTTAATCCGAGAATTCTCACTTTACTCTCAGAATTCTGACTTTAAAGTGAGAATAATAGTAGCAGTAATAGAATTCTCACTTTAAAGTCAGACTCCTGACTTCTGAGAATAAAGTGAGAATCCTGCCAATTATTTTTTTTCGCCCGAATCCTCTTCCGTATTTAAAAAAAGAAATGCTTTTGCTCTTAAAAAAAACAAACAAAACAAAAACACTTTCCTGCATATGGCCAAAGCCACATTTTTTGTTTGTCTTTTGGCCCATCTATTCTAAAGTGAATTGAAGTGAGGTCAGAAAGTTAATGCATATGTTTAGAATGTCTTTTTCAAGCCTACCATTATGACACGGAGGAGCTTCCGGCTATTTTTCTTCTTCTTCTTTAGCTTAGCGTCTTACCACAGCCCAGTGCGTGCACCCTGCTGGGTCTGTGAAGTCATTGCGCTGACATGTCTTGGTTTTGCGCAAAGGTTAAATCCATCAACATGTATGAAAGCCAGGCCTGAAACAAAGATAAAAAGGACAACAGGACTCCCGGGTGATGAAGACCGCGAATAGAAACGCCTTGGTTTTTTGGCGTCTGTTGATGTGCCCCGAGGCCGCTCTCCGGAGACGCCCCGCCGCTCGCCAGCCTCCGTTCCGTCGCCTTGTTTTCATCAGCGTGAACACGTTGACATAGTTGTGTCCTCTTTCTTGCAGTTTGACGAGGAGTTCAGCGCACGGCAGGAGGCCCAGGCTGAGTCTCAAAAGAAAGAGGAGAGAATAAAAGACTTGGAGGGGAAGATCCAGGCCCTGGAGTCTCAGGTAAAAAATACAAAAAAAAACAACCTGTGGTTATTTTTGGACTCCACTTTTTAACTCGATGGATAGCTTTTCGCACCTCTCACAGATGTTCTCTGAAGTGGATGTGAGAACATTTGATTTAATAAAAGGTCAATCTCCTTAAGTTGGAGCTCTTAATGTGGCCGAGTGTCCGCATTGAAGCTTTTCAATGTAATTTTATTATCTTGGAAGTGGATTGCGTTTCTTTTTTTTAACCACCTTTGAAAACATTTCTTCCTGAGCAAAACCTCCCAATTCTGAGCACAAAAAAAAATACTTTGCCATTTTAACCCAATTGCAAACATTTTAGCAGCGTCTTGAGAGGAAAGAGCAGTAATGGAATTTAATGTAAGCCAATATTGGACGATGAGAGCACGGCTGCACACCAACGGCACCTTCACGCCCAAACTGGCCCATCGCTCTCACACTTCCTGATTTCTGCCCGCCTCTTTTAATGACATCACCACATTCTAAATCTTGTATTCGTTTCCATTTTTCTTTTAAATGTTATATTACTAACAAAGGCATAGCTATCTTTTGAAGGCAGAACGGTGTGTTAAAAAGAAGTGCAACACTTAAACCCCCAGGAGTCGAAGCCTTTCTTCCTTCAAAAAAGAAAAGAAAAAAAAAACTTCTAAAGATTAGCTACTACTGAAATTACACCACTTGCAGGGAAACCTGATTTATGGAGCAAAAAGTTAGTCGACATAGTTATTATATATTCAGTTTTGCGGGCAATTCACTAAAAAAAATATATACATTTTTACGTTCATTAGTAGGCTTTACACGATCAGGATTTTTCGGTCGATTAGCGATCAACGAGTTTGGAAAAACAAAACAAAAAAACAAAACAAACAATAACCGATCACCGATTTGATCAGAATATACAGCTATATACAGTATCTATTTAAAAACTTCTATATCTACTCTACTGTCAACCACCGTTATTCACGGGGGATAGGAAATATAGTGAAAACCCACGCGTAATTAACGCCAATTGAAATGTATCAAATACATAAATAAATAGGGCTGGGTATAAAAAAATCGAATAATATCAAATCGATTTTTATTTTCAAACCCAATATCGATTCATAAAGCAATGAATCGATTATTTAAATATCAAAATTTTCCCATAAATTCTTAAAAAATAGAATTTTAAAGGCCTTTTTTTTAATCTTGCTGTTTTCTTGAAATTTACTGTCCACACAAATTTTAAAAATATGTTCTTAAATTTATGGAATACCTGACTTATTGCACTTTAAGACAATTCAGAATATTTAAAATTTATATTTACAACTATTAAATTAGAATTGTGAAAAATGAAAATAGTTTAATCTCATCCTTGATGATGTCAATGTTTGTGTTACACTTAACTGATTATAAACACGTGCTACTTTCATTAATAAACTAAATCTTTTGACCAGTTGCTGCCTCTGCAAAATCTACTTTGGAACTTGATATTTTTTAGCATGTCCTTGACATTTAAGAAGATTTGATGTTCCAAAATGAATCAATATTGGATTGAACTGAAGTGAATTGAATCGTGTAAAATCGAAATCAAATTTAACTGAACTCTTGTGAATCAAAATCGAATCGTTTGAGGATACTCAGCCCTACAAATAAAGAAATTCTTGAAAAAAAATGCTAATAAACATTAAATATAACATGTAATGTCTTATTTTGCGGAGCCAATCAATGACATCATTGATCGATCGGGCAAATTAATACATTACAGCCGATCATCAATTTTGCATAACATGCTAAATATAGTCCGATCTGATCAGATCGGTGTAAAGTCTAATTGTTAGAAATACACGGCTCGCGCTGACATGTAAATCTGTAAATCGTCTCCATACATACAAACAATGAAATCAAAGTTTGGGAAATTCCCCCCAAAAGGCCCATAAATACCCATTCTTGCTTGTATTTGTGGTTTAATTATGCAACGGCAGTAACAGCCAACCAAGCGGCGCTTTTGATCTTCCGCGAGTTAGCCGCGCGTACCACTCCAATCGTATCTCAAGCGGCGAACACAACAACAACCTCTGTGATGATTGAGAGTGTGTTTTACCTCCTTCATCCGCGTTCGACACGGCGCCGCAAAAAGCCGTTGACGTCGCGAGCGCAGACCATTTAAATCCCGCGTTCGGCTCTTTCCATCAAAGCCGCCCTGCCATCCCCAGCAGTTTTTTTTTTGTCATTATTTTTTAAGAATGAAATGGAAGCGAACCATAACCTTTCATCCGGGGAGACTGTCAGCCTCTCAGATATTAAAACACATGCATGCCCGGAATCGCTTCCCCTCACCTTGTTTGCCACAACCAGGCACATTTAATGAGCGCGGGTCTACCAGGAACTTTGGCATTGTAACAAGCAGCCTGTTTGATGTGTCTTTTTGATTACCCCCCCCCCCAATTGAGTGGAGAAGTGCCTCCGCCTGTAAACATCAACAAAGGGACACGGGAATCACAGCAAGTGGGGGAATCATCCGCCCTTCCCCGAGCCTTTTTTGCTCGTAGCGTAGCAGAAGGAAGCTATTCACTGCAATTGGGCTGAAGATGTAATGAATAATGTAGCAGTGCAGTGGTACGCAGCGGAACTCTGCGCCATCCCATTAATAGCTTTTAACAAGCTGACAGACTCGTAGCTGACCTCAATCGGCCCGTGGGAAGAGCTAGCGGTCTACGCTGGTCGGACCCGCCCAACACACACAGTCAGGCTCGATCCAATCCAACTAAACAGAGGGAGCAGGTAAAACCTCACCAAAATAAAATATGCATGGTGTAATCTCCCAAACATTTCCCTTTAAATAAATCTTTAGCGTTCAAGTTTCTTTACCAAACAGGGTGCAAACCAGCTCACTTAAAGTTGTATATTAGTTTTCCGGTTGTCCAACTAGAATTTAAAGCGCATCAAATATTTAGATCGAAGCAGTCTTTTGCAGAAATGCCCCGCGTCTTCTGTTACTGTCGACATAATTCGCATGCGCCTCCTTCACATTTCCTTCTAAAGCAAGGATTTATTTGCCTTTATTCAATGTTTATATAGAACATGAACACTGACTGGGAGTATAAAGAGCGTAGTGTGAGAAATGTGAGAGCCGGGGTAGCACCTGTGGGGAAAGGATTACAAAAAGAAGAAAAAAAGTAGTCATACAATATGTCGTAAGTCATATTGCCAGGACAGGGTTGTGGAGTTTCACAGTCACTTCTCTTATTCTGTTGTGTTAAAAGCAGTTATTTTCAGACCACGGTTACTGACTGTATTTCTGTGCAAAAGTGCACACAGTCCAGCAATATTCCGTTTTAGCTTGGTTATAAAACGCTAAGGTGGTTTCATTCTGTGGTTTTCATACGTTTTGGTCTATGTATAATACATAGATACAGAATTTTAAGTGGACTCTAGGGGTGCAACGGTTTCAGATTTTGGTGTACGATTATAGTCTGAGAAAAAAAAAACACGGTTTTATAGTTATTCTTATAGACATGAAAAAATCACAGCATTCTTTGAAAATGTTTTTTTTTGCGACAATAAATAACTGAAAATATATACAGTATATATATTTTTTTAAAGCTGCTGCCTTTTAAAAGAAATACAGCACACACACAAAAGAAAGAAATATAGTTTCAGAAGCTTAAATTAGAGAGGAGAATACTGTATATATAGGCATATAACAAGTGGAAGGTATGTACCCTCTTTTTCTTTCATCTTAAAAAAAATATATTTTTATTCTTTCCTCTTTCAATTTCTTCCCATTTCAATCATACTTACAGGTGAAATGTTTGTCCACAGCCTTTAAACTGGTGATTTGTGCCGTTTACCGTTACACATGTAAGCGGAAATAACCGTTGTTGTTGAACGGCTGCGGTTATATAATCCTGACGTTTAAAAACCACGGTTAATCGTAAAACCGGTTAATAGCTGCACCCCTAACACCATTTTGACAACTTTGGAAGTAGTATAAGTGTCACGGGTAAGAGTAGAACCCAAATGAAGCACACTAGACCACAGTAGTCGTTTGTCCAATGTGACAGTTGAAAAAAAACATATAGAGCGAATAGCAAATACAAATGTAGATCAAGAGTCTCTGTTGATACTGTTCCGCGATCCCGTCTGTTTTATGGAAAACACTACTTCACTTTTATATTTTTATGCAGGATCATGAGTGATTGGCGGTAACAAGGAATACACAGAGACTGATATATTGTGCTAGAACAAATGTGCCTTTTATCCCCCGCAAACAGCAATCAACACACTTCAACGCTAAGCAGCATAATATGATCATCATCAGCGCTTACCTTGACACTAGACCGGAGAGAGCCGACGGTCCGGGTAGAACGAGCTGCAAAACGGCTGGGCGATCGTACGTATCCCACAGCTGACTCTACACACACCGTGTGCCGCTCCGTCTTTTATTCGTTAACAAAAAGTTGTGAGCGTGAGAAACCGGGCTGGCCAAGCACTCTCCCAGGCACCCTCGAAAACATGTTTCCGAAGCAGGGAGGACTATAGTATAAACAAGGAAGAGTTCCCAGGTTGAATCCGCCTTTTATTTCCAAATTGTTGGGCACCTGGATTCGTACAACAGTTCAGGACAACAACATATCCTTATATAAGAGGTTACATGAGGACATATCAAACCATGGTTATTTTCCCTTCACCGTCGTAGCACAACAGGGAATCTGACACTGCCATAGAACACCAACCAGCCACGGGGACAGGCAAAAATAAAGCAGGAAGGGTCAAGGTGGAACTAGTAGTCAGGAACAGAATTCTGGCTGAGTTGATTCCGAAGAAAACACAAAAAACAAGAGATCAATCCAAAGAGTGCTGGAGAGTTTTGCATGAGAGCGGAATAACTATGCACATCTGGTATTTATTTATGACTCAATAATTAAAGATATGACTCATCCATGGACCTCTGCTGTAAAAAACACATCGTCTCAGGGGTACATCGTCAAACAAAATCATTCGCATACAAAAAATGGCTGTCACACATCTTTTTTTTTTTTTTTTCTCCCTGGAGAGCTCAGTATTGTTCATTCGGGTAATTTTACCGATTTGACATGTCATCATCATTTTTTTAAATTTTTATTATTATTTTTATTTTTTTGTATGTGTATGTGTGTGTGTGCGTGTGAGTGTGTGTGTATTCATTAGTTCACCTAAAACCTATTAAAAAATCCCATACCGTTCACCTAAACCGAACACTTCCAGCCAGAGTCGTGAGGCCGTCAGGAGACCAGAGGAAGGACCAAAGAAAGGAAAGTGAAATCCAGCACCGACCACACACATCTAAGAACATTGAAATGTATTTCCCAATGCCAAAAAGAGAACAAAAAAGCAAATGGAAGAAGTGGTTTGAAGGGGCACGCATGGACCTTGCTTCTGCTTGTTCACGGTGATTTTCCTTTGAAGATACTGTAGCTGGCATGTTGCATTACATCTTGTTTTAAAGCGCAACGACACACTGCACTCTTGTCTCAGGCACATCAAACAAGCACATTGAGGGGGAAAAAGGGGGAAGTGTGAAGATGTGTCCTCTTTGACCCTGCTTGCAACTTTAATGCATGTCCGCCCCGTGTACCGTATACGCCGTACAGCGTGTAGCATACCAGTCTTCTTCTCTGTCTCTCTAACCCTCCTTCCCACGTGTGCATCTGTTTGCTCCCCCCGTGTTTGTGCTTGTGCTGTGGTTACTACGTGTGTGTCTTTCTGTGTGTGTGTGTGGTTGTGTGTGTTTGGCATCTGCAGTTAACTATTGAAAGTGACAAGCTCAAAGAGGCTCAGAGACTCATCAGGGAATCTGAAGCCAAGGTGGGTGTCGTCCATGTACACGTGGCCATGTAAACACTTGACAATGCAACTGTTTATTTTTTTTTTAATATATACATACAGTATATTGCTGAAAAATCTGGCAATTAACTTGATGTGCCTATTTTTTTATTTTTTTATCAATACTATTGCAAACACATAGACATTGTGTAAGATAATAAATGGCCATCCAATTGTTCCTGTAGATTACTGTATGCAAAGTAAAAGTTGTAAGTGAAGAAGAAAAGAAAAAAAATTGAAGAAATAAAGAGAAACGACAAAATGTGAGAGTGTGGGTAGAAATGAACTGCATTTTGTACTCTTTTGTCATTTTGGCCAGTCAATAGTGTTTTTGGAATTTGTGGCTTTCGAAAAAATGTAAATGGGAGGAATAAATGAGATGGTTTTAAATATCTCAACATGGAAAAGTTGGAATTGTTTGTGAATCGGTGAAGTAATGCTGACGGAATAGTGAATAATGTAGAATAGGCCTGTGTCAGAAAAATTAATTTTTGTGAGTGATTTTTTTTTTTTTTGGGGGGCGTGTTGAAAACTGTTCACAAGGTGAATTGATAAAGCATACAGATTTAAATTTCAAATGAGGACAGTATGAGTCTTGAATATGCCATTGAATATGGGTCGTAAAAATATATTGGGGTCAATATGGCCTCAATTGAAATGAATGGGGGATTTTTTGGTGACAATTAAATTAAAAAAAATTCAAAAATTAATTAAAATTAAGGGAAAACTAAATCCCGCGGTGTGAATGTTTGCAATATGTTGAAATTGAAATGATGTGAATCAGATGGATTATTTGGAAGGAGAAGCGTGTGAAAAAAGTGAGATGAATAAAAAAAATTGCAGTAACACCAGCCTTAACTCAATAACATAAAAAACAACAAAAATAATAAAACACTATCAATGCCAATGTCGAGTGTCATGCTAAGTCAAAATCCAAAGAATAAAAATGTGCTTTAATAATAGACTGACTTTAAAAATGGACATAAAGTTCCAACATACTTTGCAAATACTTTCAAGCATACTCACAAATATGTTCGAATGTACTCCCGAGTACATTTGAACGTACTTGTAGGCTAATTGCTACAAACGTAGCATTTTCCCACAATGCCACTGGTTATTACTTGCACATGTGCGAGGGGGGAAAAACACACTTCTTTTAAGCATTTGGCGCACATTATACCAGTATGTTCAAAAATTAAGCAAAAAACATGGTTTATTCATAACTTTTATGAATTAGTATTATGTCTGCAGTGCATGATTTAGGTTTTGCATTTTGACCCATAATTCACACGCGCACGTAATACCCCCTGGCATTATGGGAAAATATGCTATGTCTGTAGCATTTAGCCTTGTTTGAACGTATTTGCAAATATGTTCCGATGTACTCACAGATGCGTTCAAATGTACTCGCCAGTCAAAAATGTTTACATTGGCAGTTCCACAATTCCGTAACGGTTTTTGGTGTCGTTTCATTCCTAAAGCAAAAATGTAAGCATCATTTTTATGGAAGTCAAACACTAGGTTGTGTTAATACTAGGGGTGTCAGGGGATTACATTTTTTAATCGTAATTAATTACCTGCTTCCATAATTAACTCACGATTAATCACATATTTATATAGTTTTCATACTTTTGTTAACAATAAAGTGGAAAAAAATAAACTAAAAGAAATATGACTGCATCTTTTTGTCATTGACACATTAAATTCATAATAATTCATAAAATTGAGTTAAAATTAAAAAGATGTACTGTACCGTAAAAAACGAGTGTGAACTTGATTTGTGTTAAATTCATTTTTCTGCCACTAGATGGCAGAATTGCATTTGTAAGACGTTGGTGACAGCTCAGTGCATTCTTCTTTTCATATTAAGAGCTATCTAATCTTTAACATGAAGTCACTTGTGAAATTCTGCACATTTTTGAAATTGTAAAATACAATTTGACCCCAGTCTCCACAAACATATACATTATTATTAAATTACTACTACATTTTGATGTGGACTTGTCTACTGCTTTGCGACTAGGATTTCCCCAGTATAGGCTTTCCAAGTAAGCGGCGGTCATTAATCGTGCATTAAAAAAATTAGTGGCGTTAAAGGAACTTTAAATTAACTCAAAATGAACACACTAATTTTGACACCCATAAAGTCATAATTACAGTAATTTTGTGTAAGAGAAGTACTTTTAAGTCATCAATATAAAACAAATTAAAAACACTAAGTATAGCAAAAACTGAATTTGCTTTCCTGTACTGAGGAGATATTCCTTTGCTGTACCCCATTTAAAAGCTCATTCGACAGGACCTATGTTTTTGCAGAAACAAATAGTGCTGTCGATGAAACCAGACTCAAATGGAAGCGCTAACAGGCTGTAATGTTTTTACCCACTCACATTTCCTGCTTGTTGAGAGCAATTTTCATAAGTTAATCACGTTGCTATTGAATTGAATATCAGAGATGGGATTGGGACATAGTATTTAATCACACAGCATTCAGAGTTAATTACCTGCCACACTGACCTCCTCATTGAGTCTACGGTCTGAATCCAGACCGCTTTCAAATAAGCCCGCCATCGATATGGAAACCAAGCGCACTCTTAATTTAGCAGTTAATTTCCTCCCATTTGCTTATATCAGCACCGAAAGAGGAAATGGGCCACAGAGGGTTTGAGATTGACAGACACGTAATCGTCAAATCTGTGTTGTCACAGAGAGGAGCTCTAATTTTAGTCTTAATAAACTATCAGCAATGATGTAATGAATCACAACATCTTTCCAAAAGATGCCAATCACATTGTCGGCAAAGTGACTTTGGAGGATGCTCATCAGGGTGAACTGGTTTGGGCAATACACACGACTAATAAGCTGAGATGCTCACACCGTGCCCGTCCGTCCGTGTTTGGGTGTCCGTAATTGCCACATTTGCATATTTATTTATTTATATATTTATTATTTCCGATTGGCATTTTGACTCAAGCTGGCTGTGTTTAAGTGGCGAAAGTGATATGCTGAGGGACTGTTACCTCTTTTCAGTCTCAGCTGCGGTGGTGAGGTCCAGTAATTGTATATTTTAAGGCTGCACAGGCTGAGCTAAAGCCATTTTTTTTCAAAGAAAACAAAGATGTGAGTCTTTAAATCTTTTTGGCATCACAATAAAGCCTCGGAGCAGGCAACAGAAATGTCTTTGGCATCTTGATTAAAATAAAAAACAAAACAAGCGATATCCATGTGTTCTTGCAGATTGCAGCTGGTCCAGCTGTGCCCGGAGCGCCACCTCCGCCGCCGCAACCGGGAGGTGCCACGGCACCCCCTCCTCCGCCACCCCCTCCTCCGCCGCCTCCCCCGGGTGGCTGTCCTCCACCACCGCCACCTCCTCTACCCGGCCACGCCGGCGCTCCGCCGCCTCCACCGCCACCTCCTCCTCCTCCAGGCGGGGGGCCTCCGCCTCCACCGCCGCCGCCCGGGTGCGGGCCCCCACCCCCTCCTCCTTTCTTTGGGGGCCCGGGCGCACCTCCTCCACCTCCTTCACTTCCTGTCCTCAAACTGCCGTATGGACTTGTGCCCAAGAAGGTTTACAAGCCTGAGACGGTGATGAAGAGAGTCAACTGGAACAAGGTATGCCGAGACTTACCGGCAACTCACTGCACCTTAGATCATAAAAAGCTGAAGTGGTATCACCTCTATTCAATCACCTGGAAGCTTGTACAATATGTTAAAAACTTTCAACTGATTGAGCATCTAATGGATTAATTCCACAACTTTGTATTTCTTTGCACCGCAGATGGGTACAGGCGATGACAAAGTGGAAGGTTAAGTAGTAAATGTGACTCTATACGACTCACAGTAAAGAGGTAGGCACGTTTCGGTCCGTGCTACTCGAGTCAAGTCAAGTCATCTTTATTTATATAGCGCTTTCAAACAACCTTAGCTGTCACAAAGCGCTTTACAAAAATCCAAAATGTCAAAATCAGTGCTTCTCCTTTGGCATTTTTGCAATGCTACCAGAGAAGGATACATAAAAACAAAGATAATGTCCTATACAGTATGTGTGAGTTTTTTTGTTCTCCAGGCTTTTACTACGTTCCCCTTTCGGAGCATTACTCAAGCCTTGTCTTTGTTTCTATTCTTAACTCATTCACTCCCAGCCATTTTCGCTGAAGTCCCACAGAATATTGTGTTCTATTACTAGAAAAACATGGAACCAACCAAAAGAAAGATTAGAGTCTTTTCTTTCATCAGGAAAAAAAAAAGTATATTTGTATCTGTTTTTGTTTTGCAGCAATTACCCAAGTTTCATCATTATTCACAAATCTGTTTAAAACAGTTGGGAAAACAGCTTATTGCAACATGGCCCTGGCTGATCTCTTATACTCTCCTGCCACCTGCTGGCCGTTTTTTGTAATAACTACCATTGCTTTAAGCCACCTATTCATGTAATAGCTGCATCAAAGCCTTCTGTATGTTCTTGCATAAAAATCAAAAACAAAAAACGTATAAATAAATTTTCGGAGTGAAGTACAAAGTATTAAAAAACAATTAATCATTTTTGGGTTTGAATGAGTTAATAAAGAGCAATAAGAAATGAATGCACATTGAAAGTAAAGCTGTTTAGTCTCAATGTAAAGAGACCAACCCAAGGCCTTCACAGAAATGTTACGTTGTGCGTCCGGCCTTTAAATGTTGTTAAAGTTGTTAACTTAGTTATTTTATTTAAATGGTGAATGTTCCAAAAAAAGGTGATAAAATGTATCAATTAATCGAAAAGTAATAAGTTAATCTAATTAATCGACATCTATTTTAACAATTGAGCAATCTTTAGAGCAGAGGTTCTTAACCTGGGTTTCGATCGAACCGCAGGGGTTCGGTGAGTCAATCGCAGAGGTTCGGCAGAGGTCAAGACACACACCGACTCTGTGATACGTGATGACCAATTTGATGCACTCAGTGACTGTTGTGATGGTATGTCATGTGAATTTGTTATTGTTGTAATGCCTTCATACAAACTATATGGAGCAAAAAAAATAGTGAAATAAGAGGTCGGTGAATATATGGCGTTCCACAGGGTTCAATTCTGGGGCCTTTGCTGTTTTCATTGTATCTCCTGCACCAGTCATTGTTTAACTTAAAATCCTCTGATTTCAGCCTTGCAACGGTAATTATTCTCTGATTTCTGTCGTCCTTCACAGACTTCTTTTATTATATTTTTACTCCAGTATTTAGTGGTTAACTTTCTTGTAGACGGAAATTCCAGTTGTCAATGTTGAAATGAGGTAGTCTATTTTCGTCAATTCCTATTGAAATCATGAGGTCAAAATGTGAATCAGAGGTCCACCGGTCTTTCTGGGCAGATTGTGTTCACACACTGTAGTCTACGACTGATAAGGTCATCTAACTTAACTCTTTGACTGCCAGACGTTTTCAGAAAAGGGATGCCGTGGGTGCCAGCCGATTTTAAGCATTTTGACTGATCTTTCAAGGTCCATAGAAAATTATGTGTTTGGACTATGGAAACACACATACTGCCAAAACAAGATTGGATTCTCATCTTCCATCAGAAAAAAAAAGTTTGTTTCTACCTTATTCCGTTTTTGAGTAATCAACAATAGAAAATGGTTAGTTTCACCTGTTTTGAAAAAAAACGTCTTTTAACGTCTTTGGCACTCCTCCATAGGATTTTACAAAACGTTATTTAACGTTTTTGGCAGTCAAAGAGTTAATAAGACTTTCAATATCGAATAAGAGATCTATTCTAAAGCATCTGATCAAGTCAACACTCAAAAATTTGTCCCAATACTCCAAAAGTACCGTAAACAATCCTACCTCCTCAAACACCCTCAGAATGGCAAGTTGTGATCAACACTGAGTTATATTCGCATGTCATCTCAATTGAACATTTCAATAAGGTTCTTTAAAAAAAAAAGATTTAAAAAGTGATTTTGTTTGACTGCACTATGCCATTGTTCCTTCCTCTGATGTTAACTGCATTTATAACTTAAGGCCAGTGTCACATTCTATAACCCACTGGCTCTTCAGATTATGTTACAATTCAGTTGACCTTTTTAAAAAGCCATAAATGCAAATGTATTTTGGATTCTTATCCATACACTAACAAGAGGATACTTTTTTATGGTGTCACCGCAATAGAACATTTGTAGTTTTGCTTTTTCAGGTACGTCTTCCTTCCTTCCTGCCGCTGTGATTAGTCTACGTTCAGTAGTTGGAAAAATACCTTTGCTTTGCAAGAAGAGTGGTTTGGTAATGCAAATGAAATTCATAAGCACCCGAGGACAGACAATCTATTGTTTTGACAGGCAAAACAGTCTCCTGCCTTGGTAGATTGGAAGTGCACGAGCGCCGGCGGCAAATGTGAATTAGTTGTATAAAGTTGTAGTTATTTTTCATAACAGTTCCATCCACAGTTTGTCCTGCCAGAGCACAAATCAAACGACTTTGGAAAGTAAGTTCTATGCAATTACTAAACCATAGCTCCACGTATACTGTATTAGTATAGTATGGCCCATTAGTAGATACAATAGTTAAAGTGATACAGCAGCTGACATTAGAAATTGGTTTAATAGTACACATTTTTCTCAATATCATTTCAGTACGCCTCCCAGTTTGTGGTGATGTGGTGGCACTGCTTTCCCAGTCACAAGTAATTGGAGTGAGAAAAAAAAAAAGTGTACCGTAGGTGCAAGTCTGGGGAGTGCAATTAAAGTCACACTTGCATTTTGGATTGAAGCAGATGCAATGCGTGATATATAATAAACACGGTCATGCACTAATCGTTACTGCAAATTTGTGTGACTAAAAGATCAAATAGTTACGTGTAGAATAAAAGATGCTCATTTTAAAGCTGAAAACTCATTTATTTTGTAATGCTGCAAAGTTTCACAAATGCCATTAAGGAAAATTTAAATGTTTTTTTATTTTTAATTTTTTTTTTTTACATGTTTTGTTTAAATCTCTCCCATATATCGGTTTGAAATGTAACACTATTAAGTTACTGCCTTTTAGGCATTTTTTTTCTCACGAGCTTCTATTTCCATCAATATTGTAACACCATATTTTCAAGAATAGTTTCATAGTGATATGCAGCCTTTGGGCAAACATATCAGTAGCACATACACTGCAAAAACATAAACATCAGCAAGATAAAATACCTTGAAACAAGGGGACTGATCTTGTTTTTGTTCTGCTATGATATTGGCTTGTTTTTCTTGTTTTATTCTTACTTTAGGAACACATTTCAACAAAAGGAGAAATTCTATCAAGACAAATAATGCTTGTTATTAGCGAGAAAGCACTATAGTTTTGAGATATGAGTTTCATGAGGCGAGATATCAACCCATTATATTTTTATATCGGCACATTTTTTTGATGCTTTTAAAAATACTTTAATGAGGTTTACTGGATGTCTGTCAGTGTCGACAACTTGATGACATTCATGTTAAATAGACAGTCAAGAAAATCACATTTCGGCATTTAACTCATTCACTCGCAGCCGTTTTCACTGAAGCAACCCCCTTTGCTCCCGGCTGTTTTACTGGATTTTGACTGAATTTGCAAGGCCCACAGATAATTGTGTTCTATTGCTAGTCTCTTCTTTCATCAGAAAAAAAAAATATTTGTATCTGTTTCTGTTTCTCTTTCTCGTTGCAATGTGGCCCTGGTTGATCTCATATGCTCTGCTGCCACCTGCTGGTCGTTTTTGTGTAATAACTAAATTGCTTCAAGCGACCTCTTCAGATCAGAGGCTGCATCAAAGCCTTCTTTCTGTATGCTCTAGCATAAATTTAAAAAAAAAACATAAAACATGTATAAATATGTTTTGGGGTCCATGGCAATATTTAATATTGAGTTAATTTCACACAAATTTTACCTGACTGATGTCAAGCTTGGCGGACACATAGTAAGTGGCAAGCTGCCTTGCTGATTCAAATTTGGCAGGGGATAACGTCTACATTAATAAGAATTGGGCATTTGGTCATGCACAGTGAATCTAATCAAAAACAAGTGCACTATATAAAAAATGCACACACCTAGCCAGATGTTTTCGGAGTCTCACTTTTATGTGCTCTCTGATTGGTCTGATAATGGAACCCTTGTGTTACTACAGATAGTGCCACAGGAAATGGCGGAGAATTGCATCTGGATCAAAGTGAAAGAGGACAAGTTTGAGAATTCCGACCTGTTTGTGCAGCTCTCCCACTGTTTCTCGTCACAGAGCAAAGGTAAGAAAGGAGGCGCCATTTCTCTCGCCTTTTCACTTCTAACCGCACACACCAGCCTTTTTACTTAATTAATCTCCTCACAAACCTAATTTAGCATCTCTGCCTAAAGATGCTAAGCCACTTTGATCTCGTGACATTTTTTTTTTTCTCCTGAAATATTAATTTTAATAATTCTCAGCTTTGTGCCAATTAAGGATAGCAACGCTCCTGCTGCAGGGTGTTAATATGATTTTTTTCTCGCAATGTGACTACACGTTGTATTTGTTCTTTCTAAATTTGACTTTTTCAGCGTTTTGTGTGGGCGCACAAAAAGGGATGTTTGACCCGAGAGGAGCTATGCTTGGTTTGTTCCTCGTTTTTTTTTTTTTTTTATCTAGCAAACTACTCCTACATTGAGAAAAAAACAAAACTGTACAGTTTGTTTATGTATGGACTTGTGTATGTGGAATCACTTTACCCTCACGGTGACGTGATGTGTGTTATCCCTCTTTGACAGTGTGTGTGTTTAGTTCAGCCCGCTAATTCTGGCGGCAGTAGAGGGAGAAGTTCAAGCCCTGTCAAGTGCTGAGCAGTCAAATGTGAGCTCTGTCAGGCTACGCGGACATAACTATACCCAATCCTTCAGCCTTAGCCGTACACCCAATGTCTGTTTGGACACTAACTGCTTTCTTACCCTCCAGGTTTTCACACTAAGATGATCAATCTTTTTTTTTTTCTTTATATCTCTGAAATAAATAGATATTTTTGCTTCAATGCCCGCTGGGTGATTTCCTGACATAATACAGATGAAAAGCGAGTCGATTCTAGCGAGGCTTAATAAAGTGGCAGGAACGAGACCACCAGTCGTATTTCACTGGAGGTTATCTGCCAGGAAACTTATTTCTTAAATTGACACCTGACTGTAGTATACCTGTTGATATCTTTTTAAATTTGCCTCACATTGTTGCAGTTTTTTTTTAAAGGTCAGTTCTTACAGTAGTGACAAAAAGCACATTTCTAAATAAGCCGACACATTGATTAAAGGTTTAAAATATAACACAATAAAATAACTGTATCAAGCTGTATGAAAACATTCAATAAAAACATAATTTAATAGTATGTAAATAAGGAAACATTTTGTTCTACATGGTTATTCAATGGGCATTGTGCTGCTCATTCTGGCCATCAGTGTGTAGTATTATGCATATAGCTTAACAAAATTGCTACGGCAAAATCAATGCTAGTTTCATTAGCACTTCTATGGTGTTTTGTGTTGTATATTAGTAATAAGCCTGCCAACTTTCATGAAACAGTTAATGTGCCTTGGTTGAATAGACAAATTGTAATAATCTTTGTTTTTTGTTGAGTTTTAGTCAACTTCTACTGGGAGTGGCAATAAATAGCTTGACTCAAGCACTTAGCCTAATTACTGCTAACGGTGAAGTTTGCTGTCGCTAATAGTTTGTGCTCTTACTCAATTTTTGAATAACCTGTAAATCGGGGACTTGTAAGTCAATACATCATTGTAGTGAAGTCTTAAATACAGAACAGATTTGTATGGAAAACACTTCAAGAACATTAGCTCATTCACTCCCAGCCATTTTCACTGAAGCAACCCCCTTTGCTCCCGGTTGTTTTCCTGGATTTTGACTGATTTTGCAAGGCCCACAGAATATTGTGTTCTATTGCTATAAAAACATGGAACCTACCAAAAGAAATATTAGAATCTCTCTTCTTTCATCAGGAATAAAAGTATATTTGTATCTGTTTCCGTTTTGCAGCAATTAGCGTTCGAATTTCAGCATTATTCACAAATCTGTTAAAAACACAAGGGGAAAAGAGCTTGTTGCAACATGGCCCTGGTTGAGCTCTTATAATCCGCTGCCACCTGCTGGCCATTTTTTTGTAACTACCAATGCTTTAAGCGACCTCTTCAGGTCAGAGGCTGCATCAAAGCCTTCTGTATACTCTAACATAAAAAAAAAAGCACACACATAAAAAACATATAATACGTATAATGTGTAGTACATTTTTGGGACCATGACAATATTTAAAATAGAAGGTTTTTTATACGTTTTTGGGAGCAAATGGGCTCTTTGCACAAATCGACTACTTCCTGAACTCAGTTACCACTGCTTCATTTCCTGTCTTTCATGATTGGACAAACTGATGAATCCAGGTGTGTGCGACCTCAGTAACCACGATTACAATGGCCAGACGCACCTGGATTCATCAGTTTGTCTAATCACGAAAGACAGGAAATGGAGGAGTGGTATTGAGTTCAGGAAGTAGTGGATTAGTTAACATGAAGCCATCAAATGAAAGTATTGCTGTAAACGACAACAAAGACTTATTTTTCCCTTGCACACTATTATTTGTGTATGTCAATATGGTCATAAACCAAGGATTGTCTGTCATAAAAATAGAGAAAGAGAGACCTCCACCAACGCAAATGGAATTTGTCTCTTAGTTTGATGTCACACTCGTGCCCTTGGGTACGTTATTTCCAACAAACAGCAGTTTCTTTGTGCAGGTGTGAACGCAGTTAATCAAACTTCGAGGAATAAAATGTGCGGTTTCAAATGAGCTCCTGCGTCTTTCCGTTGTGATGACAATGTGCTTGCACCTTGACACGCCGTTCCTGGCAAATGAACCAAACGTGTTAATCAGCATTAAGGTGCCAAAAGTACAGGTAATGTGGAAACACGTTTTAGAATTGAAAAGAAATTGAAGCAGACGAAAACAATCAAAGGTATAATTACAAAACGATACATTTAGATTGAAACATTTACACTTTTGAAATGTCAAAATCATCCCCGTTTGTAAGGATCTGCATCAAAGAATGGCAGCGCAGTAGTGTAGCGGTTAGCATGTCTGCCTGTTGGGTTCAAATTTCAGATGGGGAGTTCCAAAAAAGTGTCATTTTAATTTTGCTTCAAGTAACCTCTCAAATTGTTTATTCAAATTATCTTCCTCTCCCTTAGGCCTAAAAAAGGTTATAAAAGGTTATAGGAATTTACGATTCCAGTATTTCCCCTGCTTTGTGTGTGGAAAATGCCGAAAATTTGTCACAATGCATGACGGACGAGGCTCCTACTGTAACCTCAGCCTCTTGGAAGCATAGAGTTTCTGCTGATTCAGACTTCATAGTTGTATCCTATTTTTCAATAGGATGAACAATTCCTGTTTGAAGAAAGAAAAAAAAAAACGTGTGTGATCTTAGAATGAGGTATTTATGCCCAATCGGTGTGTGTTCTTGTGTATCACAAAGGATGAGGCAAGCAGGTGGAAATGCATTCCCTGCAGAGCTGCCCTCTGTTAATGGTGCAAAAAAAAGGCATCTGTTGAAGCCACATTTCTAAGGGTTACAACACAAAGGAATGAAAATAACACAATAACATTCCTGTATTTTCTGAAGAAGTCTCTAAAATGACAAAGCAAACCCTTCAGTTTTTGTCTCTCACTTTTAATGAGTGGAAAATGATACGTCAGTTAAACATCAAAATTCATCATCTTCTCCCCTGACATAAATGTCAAAATCAGTTGTAGAGAAAATGGCTGTCATGCATGATTCACATTAACGCCGCTTTGCTAATATTGCAATTACTTATTGTCAAATGTCCATCCATCCATTTTCTTTACATCTTAGCCTGTTCAGGGTCACAGCCAGCTGGATCCGAGCTGACTTTGGAGCAAAAGGCCTTGACTGCTTGACAGTCAATTACAGGGCACATGGACACATTGAACCCACGCTGCCTGCACATAAGTCAGCCGAGTAAACCACTGTGCTGTCAGTGACTTTCTTATCAAATTTAATGCATGTAAATACATTTGTTTTCTCTATTCATCGATGGCGTGACATTTTAGGCAGAAGAAAACAGATAACAGTCAGTCAACAAAACATATTATTGAGCTTTGCCGGCTAAAATAATACTAACAGTTTTGTAATTATTGAATCATTTGCTTTTTAAATATTTGTCAAACAACCTAACATTTGGCTTGTCAGACGGGATTCAAATCAAGGGGTGTGCTGCCTTTTGGACTGTGTTAAACAAATAATTTGACACTATGAAATCAAAATAATACAATAATAAAGATCTTTGTATTTTTTTTTGTCTGAAACATAAACAAAAAGTTGTGTTGTTTGTTTAAAGTCAACTCTTTCTCTTCTTATCTACCTAGCTTACCTATCTAGTCAGCTAGGTATTTGGCTAGCTAGTTAGCTAGCTAGCCACCCAGCTATCTATCTATCTATCTATCTAGGTATTTGGCTAGCTAGTTAGCTAGCTAGCCACCCATCTATCTATCTATCCATCTATCTATCTATCTATCTATCTATCTATCTATCTATCTATCCATTTATCCATCTATCCATCCATCCATCCATCCATCCATCCATCCATCCATCTATCTATCTATCAAGCTATAGCTAGCTAGCATTTTTAATCACCCTTCAGGGCACTCAAGGACAACATTATTCAAGCACATATTAAAATGCTTATTTCATTTTTTATTGGTTCTGTTTTATACAAATGGGTGATATACATTTAAATAAGCTTGTATACATTTTTATTACCGGTAATCAAAAATGCCAAGAGGTGATCATGTTTTTTTTTTTTAATATACGATGTGATGTAATAATATCACTAAGTGCATTTATTCAGTGTAGTGGACTGAGCCATGTGTTTCTTTATCAGTAAAGTACAGAAATCAGTTGTATTCAATTTCTGTCAACTTTGACACCTTCAAATGCTCTGAGATGGAAAAATGATGACCGCCGACAGACGGTACATTATCACGACCACCCATTTCCATTTGCTCTCATCTTTTCAACGTGTGTACAATACATGAAATGTTCCTTTCAAAACAAGTTGGCCGTGTCTTATTGAAAGAGTTTGTTACTGTTGCTTCCTCTCTTTTTTTTTTTTTTTTCTTCCTCGCTATTGCTTTCCTTTTTAACACTCTTCTTCATTGACTCCCCCCCCCCCAGTCCTCTCTGGCTTGGCTTGGCTTTATCAATCAGCGAGTTTTGCCTTTGTGCTGCTCTCGGGATCAAATCAGATTCACTCCAGGGTTGAACGCGTGTTGCCATGGCCGGCTGCATTTGAAAAGCAATCCATTCAGCTGGAACTTTTGCACTTCAATTTGGTATAAGATGGATGCTGGTAAACTTTGCGAAATGTTTCCTCCGTTGCCTCACATCAATGGCTGATGGACAAGGCTCCCTTATACAATGGTGTGACGGGTTGAAACTGAAATCCCCCACATTATGCCTCGTATATTCATTATGCGTCTTTGACAATAATGAGTATTGATTACATACATTTTAGGGATGCCGCTAAGGTTGTACCCATAAATACATCCCATCAGACTTTAAGCCTTCATTATGGGGGCTCATTGATGTTGCGAGGCACATTTCATCCTTTCCTCCCTTCACCTACGATGATGCATAATTCATGCAGGAGACGAGACTGTCCTTGTCAGATCCTTTCTCACCTGCTTGAAATACTCGCTTTGCTTTGCCGGACTTGCAGGAAGCTGGCTGCAAATCGTGCTTGTGTAAACAAGCTAATCTTCGGCCACTGTCGCAGATTTCTTCGTCAGAGGCTACCAAATCTTTGTTGTCGCTGGGGTATTTCTTCTTATCATTAAGCCCCACCCACACAGTGCCACCAGCAGACTGTTTGTATTCTTCCCTTCTTCTTGCAAACATCATTAATCTTCTCCCACGTAGCTGTAAATTCTCCAGACACGGAACAGCTGTGTTCGCAGACAGCCTCATGTAGTTCATTCATTGTTGTGCTTGGGAGCTGGCAGCTTTATGTCTCTTTAGTTTACAGCCCACATTCTGACAATTACCCTCTTACATCTATTAGGGGCGGGGATGATAAATCCTGTCATTTTTGATCGTTAAAAACAAATGTGATCAAACATTCGGTATAAATAAGGTTATGCTGTGTAAGTTGCTACATCTTGAAGCCAGTGATAGATTGCACTACTTGGCAGGGACCAATAGAGAGCTCAATTAATTCAGGCCTTAATAGTTTGCTACCTAAACAGTTTGCCATTGAAATCGAACAGAAAGTGATGATGGTTGGAGGTTGTACAGTTACTACCTGGTGGTGTAATGTTAGCATGCTGTTTTGTGGAAAACACTACTTCACCTTTATATTTTTATGCAAGATCCTGAGTGATCGGCGGTAACAATGAATACACAGAGACTGATATACTGTGCTAGAATAATTGTGCCTTTTATTCCCCGCAAACAGCAATCAACACACTTCAACGCTAAGCAGCATAATATGATCATCATCAGCGCTTACCTTGACACTAAACCGGAGAGCCGACGGTCCGGGTATAACGAGCTGCAAAACGGCTGGGCAATCGTACATATTCCACAGCTGACTCTGCCCGGACCGTGTGCCGCTCCGTCTTTTATTCGTTAACAAAAAGTTGTGAGCGTGAGAAACCGGGCTGGCCAAGCCCTCTCCCAGTCACCCTCGAAAACATGTTTGCGAAGCAGGGAGGACTGTAGTATAAACAAGGCATTCACTCCCAGGTTGATTCCGCCCTTTATTCACAAATTGTTGGGCACCTGGATTCGTACAAAACTTCAGGACAACAACATATCTTGATATAAGAAGTTACATGAAGACATATCAAACCATGGTTATTTTCCCTTCACATGCCTTTCTCAGAGCTGAGAATTCCGTCTTGAAACTCGTCTCCGGGCTACTCGTGTGGATTTTATATGTTGTTCCCGTACTTCCGCGAGGTTTCTTCTGGCTCTCCAGCCTGCATTTTAGCACGTTCCCACGTTTACATGCGTGGTGGACCGAGTCACTCTCGTTTACATGCTCATTTGTGCTCGATTGGAATATCCCGTTCGGGCCGCGATGCGCGGGAAACGTAATTATGTAAATAACGTAATTTCTGCTTTTAACTTACTACGTTAAATAAAATACATTATATTTATGTCGCTCACCACGCTAAATAAAGTAGTCGGTTTCCTCCTCGCTCCAGAAGTGTGTTTCTTTGCTGTAAGCGTTTGTTGGCACCGGCTTTAGTATTTTCGAATTTTGGATTTATATACTTGTATAATAGGCACATACGTTTTCGCCGTAGAGACACAAAATAATGTGAAAACGCCGCAAAGAAATCAGTGTATTCAAGCTAGGCTGCTTTAGCGAGCGGGACGGAGTTGCACATACAAGTCGTTACGACAAAGAACAAGATTCCTTGCCAATTAAAATAAGCGAAAAGAAGATAGAGAAGACAATAGAGAGCATGCGCACAGCGAAAGACAATGCGCCGTTCAATCGAGGTATTCCGAATGCGTTTATATGTGCAAGAATTTGGGTTTTGAAAGGCATAACCCAGGGGTCTTATTCGGGTTTTTAAAACAGAATGTGAATTTTAGCTGGATTTTCCTGTTGGCATTCTCAACAAGAATCACTTGACCTATTTTGTTGAAATTGAAGAGGTTTATCAGTGAGCCTCTGGCTTTTCTTGCCTACCTACCACTAGCGTAAATATGTCCTGGAAATTTATTTTTCTGCCAATGAAGTCATTTAGAAATGCTATTTGGTAGTCAACTTAACCTAATTCACTTTCTCTCATTGCCAACCCCCAATTGTAGCTCTAATTGATAATAGTAGTGCAACTCCCCAAGTGATGGGTGCATCCGCCACCTGCATCACATGGGGAGGTTTGTGGGGTGGTTGAAATCCTTCTGTTGGTCTTGTCACACTCACACCCCTGCCACTATAAACACACTAAACACACAAGACTGGCACCATCAGATCCCCGGTAATGACCCCCCCAGAATGGTGGTAATGATGAAATCAGTGGGGGGCTTAAGCTGGATATCGGACCCTGTCTAATAAGCCCCCTAATAACTCTGTTAACATCAGGGCCAATCGGGCCACCAGATCAAACACACTCAAGCGTGGTATGAACCCCACATGACGCTCAGTAACCTCACACTCCAGGGGGGGGGTTGAAAAAGTAGAAACCTGCAACATGTTGGCTCACCAATTGCAAAACTAATAGTTACTTCTAATGTATTAATCCTGTTAAACCTTTGTTTATTCACTAACATCAAGCGTTGCTTAAGCTCTTATCTCAAGACGTTAGAAGCGCTACCATCTTATATAATGCAAAATTAGCTTCTGTCCTTCTTTGTTACAATCCTCTGTTGTAATTGTAGTAAACACAGCGATACACTTTTGAGATAACATCTCACACTTCTAACTAGTGATGTCAGTAATATGTTACAAAGTAGTGTGTTACTCTAATGGCTAAATAACACATTACACTTCAGCTTATGTTACACTTCCAACAGAATAATCATCAAAATAATGTTATAAATACAAATTTAGAGTTGCTTAAATTGATGCATTTTCACTTTTATTAATTTTTTTTAAATAACCAATTTAATAAGTTCCGTTTCGTCCAAAAGGATGTTGCATAATTATAGTATTTGCCTTAATTATTTTTTTACATTTAAACATTTTCTTGTTTTGCACCACCAAAAAAAAAAAATATTGACCTAATCGTGATTTCAATTATTACCAAAAATAATCGTGATTAATATTTTCTTCATAGCAGCCCTATTGTATATTGTGTGTATAAAGTGTTTGTTGACAGTCACACCAGATTGTTTGACTGCAGGGTGTCCCCAAAATAAATTAATCACACATTTATAAATGATACACATAAAATGTTGAGTTTTACCATTACAACATTCAAAGTTACACATATCAAGTAAGTGAGACTAAATAAGTCTTTATTTTAGAAACTATTCAAACAATGTAATTTTCTTAATTGAAGTTGAGAAACACTGCTTTTTTTTTTTTATTATTGTAATTAAAAATAATTCACACATTTGTACAATAATTATATAAGTCAAAAAGGTTGCTCTCTTTAATTTTTAGAATAAACTTTGTTCTCTAATTTCATTGTTAAAAACAAAATTCCAAATACGTGGCAAAACCGGGTGCCATTTTTATGTTAAGCGGGTTGGTCAGTATTTGCTGAATGTAGCTATTAAAGTAAATTGTAATGTAACTTTTTAAAGCAAGTAATCAGTAAAGTAACTAAATTACTTTTTAAATCAAGTAACCAGTAAAGGAACTAAATCACTTTTTAAAGCAAGTAATCAGTAAAGTAACTCTCGCCCAAAGTCAGTTGGGAAAGGGACCAGTGTTGAAAACAAGCGTTTAATATATGGACTGTCTTTTTTCACTTGCAATGATATTATAGAATACAAGGCCCTAACACTCGTCCTGTTGGCGACAGTCAAACTCTTTGAAGCCCAGGCCAGCTTCCAGTCAAGACAAATGGCCACTCTCTATCCAGCTCATTGTTTAACATCCGTTCCCCACAAACATGACCACAATTGGCAATTTCCCACATACTCATCCTGTCAAGTGTCTGCCATTGTCGCTGAAGGATAGCCCCCATTCTCTTTGCTTAATTATTTTGATGGCTGAAGACCTTGACTCCAACTAGTAAATCACAGAGTCCGAATTAAATGCCCATTGTTATTTCAAGCCCACTTGATAGTTTTTTTTTTTTTTATCTCATTTTAACAAACAAGAGTCCAAATGTAGCATTTTCCTCATTTTGGACGAGCGGCCATTAATTGCTGGCGCAGGCAGGAGACATTTGTCTCAATGAAACACAAAACAGCCTGATGTTCATTTCTCTCGCTTTGGCCCACTGTGATTATCTCAACGGTCAGTTCTCAAGCTTGCTCATCTTTTTTTATATAACGCGTATGAAAGGGTATTGGGCTCTTAAATATTAATGACACATAATTGCTTTATTGTCAGAGAACTTATATATATGTGTGTGTGTGTGTGTGTGTGTGTGAGGGAGGAGAGAGAGATTTGCTCTAATTCCGGCTTCATATTGCCTTGCTGTGATGTCCCACTGATTTTAATCTTCTCCTCTCAGATGAGAGCCATTCTGGCTTTCACAGTGCACTTTAACTTCAGCCCTCTGAATATTAGCTGCCTTTGATACCTGCCGCCGACAGCCTCCCATGCCTGCACCCCCCGTGCACATTTACTGCCCTTCTGTTACTCTAATTCAGTCATCAGGATCTGTCTCTTTAAAAATAAATATCCCTTGTGCGTTGCTTTTTCTCCCCCCCTCCCTCCCATTGTGATCCTTTAGACACGATTTAACAGACTGTTTTGGATGTGTCATCTTTTTTCTGGTATTGTTTTAAGCTGCACATGCCGCAGTGCTGGCATGGCAATTTTTGGAGAGGAGAATGAGGGCAGCGAGAAAGCGGATCGCTGCAGCGAAGTAGAGACTGTGGATTATAATACTACTGCTATTTTCTTGTTTGCTTTTTTTTTTTTTTTTTTTTTTTTTTGTCGTGCATACAAAGATAAATTAGCTTCACACAATGAGCAGCCAGGAATGGTTTACGCCACCCATGTGATATTGGCTTATCATTTTTGGAACCCTCGCCGAGGAGTTAGTGGATAAATAAAAATTTCAAGATTTAAATTGATGCATTCAAACTTGATTTGGTTGTGTTCAAAAGCAGAAAATGATCTAGGCTTCATTTGGCATTACACATTTTGTACTCGATTATTTGACGTTCTGCACCAAAAGTCGATCAAACCGATGAAAAGTTTCCCAGTAAAAGGTGGATGCACAGTCACAAAAATTTTACAATTTATGATGAAATCAAACCTTTAAAATAATAATGAATTCAAACTTTTTAAATTATAATGCTCTAAGGTTATACTGTATACCTTTGTATGTGTTTATCAAATATATCACTATTTTTCCCCTATGCTTTTCAAATGTTGTTTTAACTCTTGTTTTAGTCCGTATTTGAGCTAAAGTTATTCAAAGCTAACTTGACTTTGTTTCTAAGTGGACCGAATGTGTTCACACTTGATCGTCACAACTCACAACACATTTTAACGGGGATACTTGACTCATTGAGCCATTTTAAGCAATGAAAAGTTAATATTTTGTCCAGATGTAATTTGATAACTTCCATTATATTTTATATACAATAAATAACTAAAAAAAAAACAATTTAAATTCACTTGCTGTCCACTGAAGATGACATCACCTGTGCTTTGGAAATAGTTAACGACCAATCACCTGTTAACTGGATTTGGTCAGCAAACTGAGCCATGATTGGTTGACTCGTGACCTATTTCTTGTGGCAAAATTAGTTTTTAAAGATATTGTTTATGAAAAATAATGAAGTTATAACATTAATTATAGACAAAAAAAATGGCCATATTTCAAGTTATGGGTACATGTGAGGGTGGCCAACCATTTTACCATTGGAAATAAGAATAGAAAATTGCCATTAATTTCATCTAATTTTAAGAAAAAAATGCTATATTGGGATATATTAATCTTTTGGCATTTTTTGGGGAGACATTTTTATGTATCAAAAGTAGTTAAGTACTCGTGCTGGTGGTATGCCTACATCCCTAGCTTTTATTTATTTGGGATTGCCAGTGTTATTAAACTGCATATCCATACATAACGGCAAATGAATCATCTACTATGTCCATGTGATTAATTTCATTTAATTTGATAGATAAATGTCACATTTACATTTGTCCAACGTCTTCAGTGTGGTTGTTTTGTTTTTGTACGTTCACATCAGCAGTTGGTACAATGTAACCATTTTCCCTTTTTGATTGTGTGACATTTACTGTATAATAATGTCAGTATATGTACTATGCAGCGTAAAAAAAGGTAAAATAACAACCAGAAAGTGTTATGTTTTATTCAATAGTGATATTTACATTGAAATGACATATTCACGACGTTTTCACATGCTGCTTCCTACGTCTCCCATGTTTGCACAGCAACCTACTTTTGCATTTGATGCTTATTAACAATGAGACTTTCCTGTTAAAAAAGGACAATGTCACGGGAGCTTCACATATTGAAAAGCCTCGGCGAAGCTTCATTAACTTCCCCCCACCGTGGTTCCAGACAGCAGGATATGGAGCGCATATTTAATGCTGCACACAAGTACAAGAACATTGGCGCCTTTCTTATAGGAAATACTTGATGGATGCACTGCTGCGCTGGATTGACCAGTTTTGAGTGATGCATGCAAGCAAGAGGCAAGTTTGGGAAAGTTAAGTTGTGGGCAAAGTTGCTGAGTCATGGTTCTGTCGCAAGTCAAATGAACAGTTTGCAGGCAAATATAATATCAAGCATTTGAGTCAACTCAATATAGAATGATTAAGCTCCACTACAATATAGGTGCTATTTGAAGTAAGATTTTTAACCCCTTGGCGGTATTGTGTCCCTTTTTGGGCTTTATAGTGGTTCTGATCAGGCCATTTCAAAATAAAATACTGCCCACCGGTTTTGATACTGTAAGTCATTGGTTCTTAACCTTGTTGAGGTCCTGAAGGCCACCATTTTGCTATGCACATTTACCAAGCCTTTTCATCCAATCTGGCTCTTTGTTTTATTTGTTTCATTCTTTTTTTTTTTTCGTTTTTCTTTGCACCTTGAATTCCGAAAGTGTTTTCTTCCTTTGGTTTTGCTTTGTTATAGCTAGTTGTGCTGGACTACAATTGCTCAATTTGGCATTGCAAATCATTCAGTTAGGACGCTGACTTCCATCACTCAACTCAACTCAACTCTATATTTATAGAACACTTTAAAACAATCATGCACCATTGTTCTTTAAACCCTTTAAGCCCTAGCGCCCACCAATTGGGTCCTCTCGAACTTTAAAGAAATTGTGTGAAACAATGCACTAATCACGAAAGAATATAATGATGCATCAAATTAATCTGCAGAGCCATTTTTACATGACCCAAACGCCAACTAATTTAATTATCAAATATAGAAATCGGTATTGCGCCACACAGTGAAGCTTTTTTTTTTTTTTTTTTCACATTTGTGCTGTGTGCCGTCTTCATTTATTTCTAACCAGTAACATATATTACACATATATTTACACATCTGAACAAATCTCACAAGCGATTCCTTTATTATGACACAATAATTATTCAAATAGATTTTGTGGTTGCAGAGATTTCCTCTTTTTATTTTGGGTATGTAATTTTCGAGCAAAAGCCTGAAAAACAGCTTAGGGCTTAAAGAGCTACGATGGAACCCGGGTGCAGCAAAAAAACAAACCAAAAAAAAAAAAACAGCACAGGCCCCAGATTCGAACCCTGTGGAACACCTTTTTCTATTTTTTTTCGGGTGTGTGTGTCTTGACTTCCGCCAAACTTCTGAACCCCTGGGGTTCAATCGAACCCAGGTTAAGAGTCAGTGCTTCGCCCCTTTGCTCCTGGCTGGTTTACTGGATTTTGACTGATTTTGCAAGGTCCACAGACTATTCTGTTCTATTGCTATAAAAAAACATGGCACCTACCAAAAGAAAGATTAGTCTCTTCTTTAATCAGAAAAAAAAAGTTCATTTGTATCTGTTTCCATTTTTGCTGCAATTAGTATTAGAATATAGCTAAGCTTCATCATTTTTCACACACCTGTTGAAAACACTGGCAAAAAGAGCTTGTTGCAATGTGGCCCTGGTTGATCTCATATACTCTGCTGCCACATGCTGGCCTTTTTTGTTGTTGTAATAACTACCATTGCTTAAAGCGGACCCCCTTATGTCAGAAGCTGTATCAAAGCCTTCTGTATGCTCTAGCTGCAGCATAAAAATAATAATAAAAATAAAAATAAAATAAAAACATTAAAAAAATGTATAAATACGTTTTTGGGAGTGAAGGACACAATATTGAAAAAAACATATTTATACATTTTGGGATTGGATTAGTTAATATAACTACTTAAAAATACTATATCTTAGCACCAAAAATATTTTTGTCATGTTTTTATGACTTCTGGCTTCAGTGTTCGTGATTTTTTTGGAATGAAAACATGAAATTGCTATTTCAGTTAGCAGATGGACTATTATAGTTTCCCACCTCCCTTGTGTTTTTACTTCATCTTTTTCAAATGAGAATTCACTTGTTTCCGCAATTTTCAACTTTTGCCAACTTGTTGTTTCATGTTGACCCCGCTAAAAGTGCTTTGGATTTGGATTTGTTTATTGACTTGTGATTTCCATACAATCCCTATTTCTCTGGTGGCCAACACCTTACTAGATAGACAAGCCAGAAAGAAGCCCAGTCGCCTGCTGAGTTTGCTACACGGTATTACGTTTGATTTGTCGTTGAGCCTCTTTGCTTGAATTGGTTTGTGCCGAGAGGAATGGGATCGAGGATAGACAGAAGGAGCGTTGGGGGAAGAGAACAACCGTGATGTCACCTGCTGGATGGGTAAACAATCAAGTGTGGAGTGTGTTCAGGATGGGGTCTCTTTGAATATAAGCAATCATGACTTTTCAAACCACGGCGAGGTAAATTACTTCACAGATGCGCAAAAAAAAAAAAAAAAAGGTGAGAGGTGGACAGACCAACGTGATTACAAATTGCGATTCACAGTCACCCTGAAAATGAACAAAACAAACAACAGCTTGCTTGACTGAGGGAAATTGTATGGGCCGGAAACACTGAAATTGTGAAACCGTTTCAGTTTATCAGAGTCCAATTTTGTTAAATGTGTAGTATATTGCGGTCTTAACCCATTCAGACCTGGATTTTTTTCTGCTGGGCAAATGTTTATTTTCTTTCTTTTTTTTTTTTTTTATAATTTTTTTTAAACTGATTTTGACTCTTTTACCACATAGGAACAACGTAGGATTTTTTTTTGTGGGTTTATGTCATGTTTTTATTTGTTATAGTGGTCGCCAGGATAGTACGGCTGTAACGTGTTGTAAACTTACATAGTTTATATGTAACATTTTTAACGTGATCATCACGCATATCAACTTGTGATTATGATTGGTTAGCTAGGATCCAATCATGAACCAGAAACGTTAACATCAACCAAAATATGCATTTTTATTGGTTTAGGCACACAAAAATCCAATGTCCACTGCAATCATCAATGGGTCCGAAGGGGTTAAGTGGAAGTCAACCCTAAAATTTTCTTTACGATAATATGCTCTATCTGCCCCGACTACTCTAAAGACAACATTTTGATCAATATTCTGAGCGATTCTATTGTTTTTTTACACAAGTAATTGTATTTACTCAAGTATAGAATGGCCAGCTAGTTCGTGAGCGTTCAAATGAGATCCAACACTTTGTTGGCGTCCACTGGTAGCACTCTGCGCTTCCAAACCAACCATGTGGCCGTGGCGTGGGTTTGATCCTTGCACCCTCCCTCTTGTTTTATTTTCTAGCCATACAAAAGAGGCATACGCTAAAATAGTTCTAATGTGTGGCATCTCTGAGTAATCTTTAAGTATCCTTTGCGTGTTTTGAGGCTGTTCCGAGTGTAACGTCACACCCTGGATTTGTAGCCGGTTAATGTTTTTCACAGCTGTGGACAATGTCAAGTCAGAGGAAAGGTTGAAGGTCTAACCAATGTGATTGGCAATGAAAGCATATTTATACTTTAACAGTGTTGTAGACTCAAAATTTTTGCTGTATTTAGTGTATTTTAGCATCCTCAAGATTATTTCAGCATTCATTTCATTGTGCTTATGCTCATTTTGAAGATTTTGACATTTCCACCTGAAGTGTACAATCAGGCTGAAAACGCATTTAAAGCAATAAAAAGTTCATTTTTGCTCTCACACCTAAATTAATCGTTGTAGACTCAAATTTTTTGCTTTATTTAGTGTATTTTAGCATCCTGAAGATGATTCCAGCATTCATTTCATTGTGCTTATGCTCATTTAGAAGATTTTGACATTTTCACCTGAAGTGTACAATCAGGCTGAAAACGCATTTAAATAGTGATGGGAAAATGAAGCTTGATGAAGCCCTTGCAATATTTGTTTTGCTTCTCTAGATGGTGATGTTTGTTTGAAAGATAATAGCTAGTTTTAAAGCTAGCAGCTTTAAAGCAAGAGTGCCACCTAGAGGAGTTAAAAAAATATCACAAGTGCTTCATGAAGCTTCATTTGTCCATCACTACTTAACACGGCTTGACTGAAACATTCTGGTCAAAGTCGTTCTTCTCTATTAGCCGTTTGCTACCGCATTGAAGCGCATTTTCTTTAGTGCGTTTGCTTTTTACTTAACATTGCGAGAGAGGACTATTTTTCTTTCCTCTGTAAAGGTCTGCGCTCGCAAAAGGTCCTCCAGTTTTAATTTGTCATTGCTCAGCATGTTGTGGAAATGTTACCAAAGTTACTCATTAGTAGGTTCCTGTAAGTGAAATGCAGCTAAGCTAGCAATATGATAATGCCTTGTTGTTATTGTCTTGAATGATGCATTGCAGGGGAAGCCAACTTTCTGCTGTGCGTCTTTTTGGCTCGATAAAGTGAATCTGGCAAAATGAGGTCTAATTTGAAGTTATCCACAACAGCTCTTTTCAAAGTGAATTATTGTGAGTGATGACAAATGGTGTTTGAAGAACAGATACAATTAGATCAAGTCTTTGTGAAGGAGAATGAGTGGAGGAGATGTTCAGTCCAAGAATATGTCACAATCCTATTTCTTCTATCGACAGTAAACAAAAGTCGTTTCCCTTTAGGAATGTTGCTGCAAGTTGCTTTCTAAGGTTTACCTTTTTCTTGTATTTATGTTTGTTTCCCCTTGCTTATGTTTTCTTTTCTGATATCTCGTTTCTGTCTTTTGCTTTGTTGACTTTACCGTCCTGTCGGCTCCTTGTCTTTATCCCTGATCGTTTTCTTGCTGCAGTATCCATGCATCTGTATTTCATGGTCTACAAGAGCGCTGAGCTTGTTGTCTGTTTTCCTTTTCGGTACCTCTTTTTAAATAAAATAAATTTAGCGTACAGGGTGCTATGTTTTTTTTTTATTATTATTATTGTGCCTGTGCAGATGCCTTGGGGGTCTTTCTTTGAGTGGCAGTGTTTGTGCGGATTTTGCTTCTTGGTTCTGTCCTTTTGACCAGACTTGATTAACTCCACAGTGCACACCTCAGGAATCTGATGAACTTTGCAGACATTTTGGACAAGCCTGACGTTAAAGGTGGAACAATATTTTGCTTTCTGCTGTGATATGTTGTCTGCTCTTTGCCCCATGAACAAACAGAGAATGTAGTAAATGGAAAGCTGTTGCGGAACAGTACAAGTACTCCACCTGCATACAAGTAAACATGCAAAGTTCAGAGTCAAGTTGTGTTTATTGGTGGTTTTGGCATTACTGTACATATGTATGGAGAACCAAAACTGCCAAAATTAAAAATAAATAAATGATAAAATTAATTAATTAATAAAGTAAAAAGTTACGTAATGGAAATTAAAATAAAAACAGCATATATATATATATATATATATATATATATATATATATATATATATATATATATGTATATCAACAAGATTCAAAATATAAAAATAAATGTCAAAATAAATACAATAATAAATATAATTAAATATCAATCAATGAATTAAAAACGCTCTGCTCTTACGTTTGAATCTTGTTTTTTATTTTTGTATTTATTTTTACTTTCATTTATTTTTTGGGGTATATATATATATATATATATATATATATATATATATATATATATATATATTTATTTTTTGTATTTAATTTTGGAATTAACTTTTTTTATGTCCGTTTTTATTTTCACATTTATTCATTTATTTAGTCATTTATTTTCAATTTTGACAGTTTTGGTCCTCCATACATATGTGCTAATATTAAAAACCCACTATGGGCAGGTAGGCTGGCCAAAGGCCAATGGTTTCCAGCAGGCGTGTCATCATTTAAACTGAAATATGAGCCCGCATCGGCGTATGAGTGCTGACTGAGTCAATGTCCATGCATAAATGATTTGCTGCATGGAAAGTAGCGATCCAGCAATGGCCGATGATTGTTAAGTAGGAGAGACGGCAGTTTTAAAGACTGGACAAATCATACTTTGTACGCGCAGATTTGCATTAAAGTGTTCTCGCTCTCCTTGACCTTTCTTTTCACCTTTCCCGAATATTCGCCAATCCCTCTCTAGCTGAGGTAAAAGCGACTAATTAAAGTGTGCACAGGCCACAGGCATCCCCGGGAATGGAGAGTCTCCACAAATGTACTGTGTAGGACCAATTAACCTGAGCGGATTGATACGCTTTGATTTTCATTTCAATCGCATCAGGCAGCAAAACCTTCTGACTGATTGGGTGTTGCAAACATTTGAACTATAACTACAACTAAGTTGAGTAATACTGAAATTGAGACTATTGTTGCAGTTACCGTGCTAAACTCTTATTTAAAACTTGGAGGTCTTGCAGGAGATGCTAACTTCGGGTATAGAGTCACTTTTGGCCGTCTTTTTTTTGCATAATACTTGGGATGTTCAGTAACCCTTTTTTTTAGACCGATACCAATTCAAGTACTGATGCCACTAATACTTTTGATACATAACATTTCTCAAAAAATCAATCACATATATTTTTATATATCCCAAAATAGCATTTTTCCTTTAAAAATAATTACATTTATCTATCATCTCTTTCCATTTGTTCATAAAAAGAACACAACATAAAATGAGTTTAAATAAATAAATGAATACTTAATGGCATATGTGCCTTATGTTCCTGAGAGAGGCCTTCCGTCCCAGGTATCAGCCCGATACGATACCGGATATCAGTACACACCCATCCCTAGATAAGACCTACTTGGTGACAGTTTACTATTTTTTTGTGTTTTTCCACAGGTAGAAAGTAGATAATTTTCTAGTACCTGGTTCCAAGCATGCTAAGCTAATATTATACGGCTAACATAAGTCACTGCTAATTGCTCATTAGCTGTGTAGATTGGTCATTGTGTTTTTTGGCTGAAACAGTACCAATACAAGGTATCGGTATCGAGCCGATACCCGTCCTTATTTCCAAAGTATTAGCACTTGTGACTTGAGTCATCCTCTTGTGGCTGTTTTGCAATTTGAAACCAGACATTAGAAGAATAGAAAATGTCATGCAATTTAAGGGAAAATGCTATATATCGCTATATATTTTTTTCTTTGAATTACCAGTCCATTCACCCAAAAAGGAAAAAAAAATAAAATAAAAATAAAATAAAAAGTGAGGTCAAAGGGCACTGATGTTGGAACTGAGAGACATCCTGCCTCTGCTCTAGCTCCTCCCCAAGGTGTTTGATGAACTTGAGGTCAGGCTTTGTCAGGTTCTTCCACATCAAGCATATCCAAGCTGTCAAACTAATCTTACAAAGGTGGAAACACAATTACACAAAATGTCTCGTTAAGAAAAAAAAACATGTTGAAACACTTGAATATTGAATTGATGGTATATCTCTCAAATATAGAAATGTTGATATGTTAGATGTTGTGCCTAAGACTAAACTAAAGCTTGCACTGTAAAGGTAAAAGCCTCCTGCCATATTATAATGTAGAGAAACAGTGGTTCACTAAGCAGGTCAGTCTGGGCATTCGCACCCATAAATCTCTCTCTACATGTCGGGCGGCTTTGTTCATTAAAGGTGCGGGGAATGCGTTGACCTTAGGCTAGTCTCGCAACGACTTCAGTGTCTGGAAATAACTCATTAGCTGCTCTTCTCCTCCTGTACTGGACTTGTTCACTCAATCAACGCCCCGTGTGCGCCACCTACGTCGTCGGCTGTATGTTTGTCTGCGTGTCGGCGCATGTGTGTTTGTGATGATGATAGTTCCTAGTGAGATGTAATTAACAGCAGATGTCACAATGTACGGTAGCCCGGGAGAGATTTTCTTTGACAACTATAATGACACCTTAGCCAAAAATGAACAATCTTAATTTGTATCATGCAGCTCCTGCATACTCTACGTCTTTCTTTTGTGATGAAAATCCATGCAGTATTTATGAGATTTGAAGATTTTTTTTTTTAAAAAACAAACAAAAAATATGTATACATAAATAAAAGTATCGCGATGCACATTAGAAATACAATTTTTAAAAAAGCAATTGAATCATTGCATTCTTGTTCTTACTGACACGACACATTGAGATATATTTTGAACTGCAAAGGAGCTAATACTACTCGTTGCACACTCTCTGACAATGAGAGCACCACTGCCACCTACTGCAGTGGATATGCAATTACACTTTATTATAGTACAACAATAAATAAATTAATTAATAAATAAAAATCCTTGGAGTCACAGCATAAATTAAACTCTACATACTTTTGGTTTGGCACCCACTGACTTAACTATTGACCAATTAATATTATTGTATTTATTTATTTATTTATTTTTGGGGTGAAGCAAATCCCCGCTTATGTATATTATTTAATTAATATTTTTTTTTCACTTTATTTATTTTTTTGGTGGAAAATGCTTATTGGAGATGGTTTACAGTGTTCCTTTGTTGATCACTGGTGTTATGTCGCAAAAAAATACACTATACAGTAGTCAGCTTCTCATATATAATATATATATATATATATATAATTCCCGCCCACATGTTTTTTTCGCCAGCACTGTACAACTCCCAAAATTCTAGGCTACTGCTCCATTGGTTAAGTCGTTTTTTTTTTCATAATAAAATGCCCTATCCCACTAAAGTAAAAATAATCCATGGTTTTGCACCTTTTGAACCAAAGATGTCGTTTTTTTTTTTTTTTTTTCTTGACTCACAGCCTTAAATTCCTTGTTGTACGTAGCTCCGTAGAGCTTAGACCTCCAACAGATCTAACCAATGTTATTTTTTATGGATGTTCAAAGATGCCCACCTTTTGTAATTTTGCGTTCGTCGGACGTAACCAACATCGGTGACTCATTCCACGGATAAACAATTTACAAGTGCTTCGGTGTAACAAGTGTACCGTCTTCAAAATCCTCCCTGTTGCTGATTGTTCAACGGCGAAGGCAGTAGCGTACAGTGTGATTCACATCACCCTCATCAAACCACACAAGCTCGCACAAAAAGCCGCCATGCGGTCCCACTGGATTTGCAGGCTCCTCACATTCAGGCTGGCAGGAACTCGTCTCCTTTGCCTTCCTTGTTCTCGGCCGCCACCCCCACACAACCTGGTCCAACAAAGATAAACACATGCTGGGTAGATTATTAGAGACGCACTGAGGGCCCCACAACAGAGCAGCCAGGGCCGCTTTGTGCTCCGGCGGTGGCGGCGGAACCTTTTGCGATCCGATGCAGCCCCCTCCCCCTTAGGGGGTTGTGATACATACTTAGACACAGGTGGGCGCTGATACCAGCGTGTGAGCGACAGTGAGTTGGAATTGTCAAAGGGGAGCTCTGTCACATTGATTTCACTAATGACATGGTGGAGGCTTTTTTTTTCTTCTGCGTTTTCTCTCACTCCCACGTCAAATACGTCACACATTCAAAGGCCTGACAACCACAAAGTCAATCTTGCCACATAGGCAGGACAAGCTATCTCCATTTTTACGTGTCTCTTGCTTTTAGTTCACTGTCTTCATTGGAGAAAATAGCATGTGCAGGTTTTTTCATGCATTTTTAATGATATTTTTAATAACTGCAAGGAACACTGTATGATGATCATCATGATTTTTATGCTTTTTGTTTGTTTGATTTTTTTTATGACAAAGAGAGGTGACACACTCAGTTTTAAAGCATATCCCTTTTTTTTTTCTTCAATATTGATTGTAAGGATGTTCAGTCCCAGATTTGTTCCAGACCGATACCAGTACGAGTACTCAACTATGAGTACTCAACATTAACTCATTCAAACCCAACACATTTTTAAAAATACTTCATCCTACACTCCCAAAAACATATTTACACTTTTTTTTATGCAATAGCATACATGCGGCTTTGATGCAGCTTCTGACATGAAGCGGTAGCTTAAAGCAATGGTAGTGATTACAAAAAAAAAAACGTCCAGCAGGTAGCAGCAGAGTATAAGAGATCAGCCAGGGTCACGTTGCAACAAGCTCTTTTTGTCAGTGTTTTCACCATAAATGTGAATATTGATAGCTATTAAATAATGCTCATTATATAAATATACTTTTTTTTCCTGATGAAAGACAAGACTCTAATCAATATTTTTGGTAGGTTCCATGTTTTTATAACAATAGAACATAATATTCTGTGGGCCTTACAAAATCAGTCAAAATCCAGGAAAACAGCCTGGAGCGAAGAGGGTTGCTTCAGTGAAAATGACTGGTCGTGAATGAGTTAATTTATTTAGTACTCTTCTTATTTCTAGTCCCTGATTATAAAAAGGCAGATACCATCACGAGTACTGATATTTTCAAGTAAGGCCTGCTATTGGCCCAATACTGATACTTGCTATCGTCCATCGCTAATTGTATTTACATTTTTTCCAACATGTCCAAACGACATGATAAACCTTTTCAAATCTATACATGCATCAATCACCCTTGTGAGGAATAAATCGTTAGGAAAATGGATGGCTGGACATACATAGAAAAGTTGCATATTGTGCACATATGAAAAAAAAAATTAAATGAGAGAGCAATTTCTTAAATAATTATTTTTATGTTCCGCCAAATTGCTTTGAATTAATTCAAATTAATTGAGTGTGTGTGGCTAAAAACATTAAGTCAGAAATTATTATTAGAATGCACATTTACAATGCTGATATTTGTAAATCACAACAGGAAAATGAGCAATATATTCACTTAATATACTTAATGACGTGTTAGCAGTATAGAGGGGGAAGAAATTACTTTACTCAATAAAAAAAAAGGATTGCAATGAATACAATTCCACATACAATATATATATACTATATATATATATATAAAACAATCAATGATTAATTAGCATCTAATTAGTCTTATATTTTGCTGCATTTAATACAAATCCTGATTGTTGTCTTGTTGTGATTCCAGTGGTGCCAGTAGGGGGCACTGTGCTAAAGGAAAATGACTGCATGAGGATGCACGTCGTGTGTTTATTTGAGGGTGGATGCAGTATGCTCACAGGCATTGTGTTAATCACAGACATGCCTTAAATGTGTCCCCATGTTATGACTGCGTTTGAGCTGAGTCTACGTGAGAAGATGTTTATTTTTATTTTTTTTTTAACTAGGGAATTTGCTTTCACATGTTCTATTTTTGAAGAAATAGCATTCTTTCTCTGTTGGGTCTGTTATTAGTTTCCTCTCAAGCTTAGGGCCCGGTTATGTTTGCTCTTGTGCTTGCTTCAAAATAACACTTAGCTGAGGGAAAGGCTAAACTGTTCTTTGAAAACATAATCTTGGTAATGTAAAAGCAACAAAAATGTGCCCTTTTAGATGTTATTATCTGACTACTTTTGGAAAGGAACACTTTGAAATGTGGTTTGAGTGCATGCTTACCTGCTTGTGTTATCACTCTCAATTACCTTCCTGAAGTGTTATAAATGGAGCTATCGACAGCATTTGCAAACACAATATTAGACTACAAATTAGAATATAAAAACACACTTGAGAAGAGTTGTGTTTATATTTGTCCCATTTTTGGCTGAATATGTCACACTCCAAGGTTAATGCATCCCAAATTTGCGCTGATTGTTTATTTTCAAATCCAAATGAAGGTTATACGTGAATTGTATGCAGCAATTTTGCTCATAATGGGTCATTTGTAGGGTTTTTGCCCTCTGTGTTCTTCCCATGGAAAGCCATCATTGCCTATTTAACGCCATTTATTTCTCCAGACATGACAAGACTACGTTTAATAATCTAACAAAAACGCTCCCTAATAGACACTTGTCAACACCTGACATACGTAAACAGTGTGCCTCTGGTATTTTTGTCATTTGACAAACTATGTCATCACAGTGTGCATCAAAAGCTGCAATCCATTTCAGCGTTGACATGAAAATAATTGCATATGTCGTGGATGTTATTTGTTTGAATGAACAAATATTTAAACTGCGACTTGCATAAAAATAGGTACGATTTTTTTTAACTGATGATTCTTTTGATAGATTTGATTTGATAAGTTTGTTTTTGATCAGCTCAAACATAGATGTCACATTCAAAAAGCCAAACATAGCAATATATTATAACAAACAATGAGAAAATAATCATGAGGGAAAAAAAAAACATCATCATGTACACCAATTGAAATAAAGCAAGCTCAACGTGTGCTACTCAAAACATGAGTGGGATGAAGAAAACTTAAATTTTAAAATATTTTACTTTGGAATTTGGCATACATTTTGGCCTTTCATGGAGGTAATATTTTAACGAACTCCTCCCACAGAATTAATCCGATTGTCTTCAAATTTTCCTCTAAGGATGTTTAACTCATTATCCCAAAAAACGTATAAATATGTTCTATTTTAAATATTACCAGTGTCCTAAAGACATATCTATACATTTTGTTTATTTTTTTATGCTAGAGAACACAAAAGGCTTTGATGGAGGCTCTGAACTCTACAGAATGGATGAAACAATGGTAATTATTACAAAAATGCAGCAGACTATAAGAGATCAACCAGGGCCATGTTCAAAAAAGCTCATTTACCCACAGTTTTAAACAGATTTGTGAATATTGATAAAACTTAGCTATATTTTAATGCTAATTGCTGCAAGATGGAAATGGATAGAAATATACTTGTTTTTCCTGATGAAAGAAGAGATTCTAATCTTTGTTTTGGTAGGTTCCATGTTTTTTTTTAGCAATAGAACACCATATTCTGTGAGCCTTGCAAAATCTGTCAAAACCCAGTAAAACAGCCAGGAGCAAATGGGGTTGCTTCAGTGAAAATGTCTGGGAGTGAATGAGTTAATACAAAAAAATATTAAAGGCTTTTTATTTTATTGCAAACTGTTGTCGTGGCGACACACTATTTGTAAAGAAAAAGGATGCTCTTCTTGAGGGTCTAAATCCACACTCTAAAAACAGTTGTGTCATAAATAACCCGACAATGGGTCAAAAATTGACCGATCCTCTAGTTGGGTCAAATTGACCCAACTTTGAGTCAAGAAATTGGTATTTTACTGTAAAACAACTAAATATTGGTCAGATCCTTTACTTGGGTTAAAAAATTGGTTACTTTTGTATAAAACAACCCAGAAAGTTGGGTCAAATTGACCCATAAAGTGGATTGGCCCATTTTTGATCCATAATTGGGTTACTTTTGACCCAACTGTTTTTAGAGTGCATGCCTGAACCCCAGCATGCAAGTACCCCAACGTGGCCAGGGTTTGTGAGAGCCCTTTATTGCTGCTTGCAGCTCTAGTTATTATCTATTTTTTTTTTGCTTATCCGTCCATGTTGCTCATCATCATTCAGGTCACTGGTGAGCTGGTAATTATACCAGCCGACTATGGGAGAGAGGTTGAGGTAAATCCTGAAGTGCTCACCAGCCAATCTCAGTAAAATATATGCAACTGGTATAATGAAATGCAACTGCATATATACAAGATTTAGCCTCAAATGACTGTCCGTCATTAAGACGTCAACCGGGTACCCTAAATCCTAATTTTGCTTTAGTTGTGTTGTTTTCTATTAATTATCTTGGAAAATACCAATTCCGGTGTGCGTGGATCATTTTTGCAATATGGTCACCAAGTCCTCTGCTGGGGTTTCCAATTAAGATACAATCTGTTATCTGTTCGGACCACTAATAAGCACAACAAAGCGGATTGAGGCGGACCCCCTGGAATTCATATCAGACCTCTCGAAATTACCATCAAGCCTCTCTATCTGATGCATTGCCAATACCTGCTCACGTTCCCAATTAAAAGCCACAGGCAGGTTGTTCTCCTCTAAATGAGGAATGTATTACGTCCATTGTCACTGTGACGTATAATGAGTGGACACCAGCTAACTGTGTGTGTGTGTGTGGGGGGGTAGAAACACTCCATGTTATTTGCGCAATTATTTTCATCTGAAATCAATGTGTGTGCGTGTGTGTGTCGTGAGCTATGTGAGCCCAGTGGGTCAGTGTGTGATGTGTGTGTGTGTGTTTCTGTGATAATTAGGACATGCGTGTGGCCAATCAAATGCAGCGGCCACCAGCAAGCACAGCATTGTTGACCTTCTTTTCATGGTAAAGCCAATTACGACAGTAACCATGAGACAGGAAGAGTAATGCTAACAATTAGATGCAAACAACATGTTACCTTTGTTCATATTTGGGTGGGTGGGGGGATGGGGGGGCATGGGGGGGAGGGTGTTTACATTCATAAGATTTTTGACCAAATGTGGCAAGCTTTCAAAGCATTAATGGGAAAATCCATCTCTGCAGTCCGTTTAATCATTCTTTGTTATTTTGTTTTTATTAGTGGGTGCTTGTTTGGAAAATCTGTTGCCAGGCAGATTACCAGCAGAAACTGTCCTCACCATCCTCATTTGGCCCTCATGTAACTGGGCAAGAAGCAACCTGGACTTGTCAACAGCCACAAGTAACATAGGGCTACATTTTTTTACAAATTTATTTTTTAATTATGCATAAATCATTCTAAAACTATAAAAAGCACATTAATGAATGTATCAAGTTTAATGATATTTTTAGTACATATGCAGGAAAATGAAATTCTTAGCTTTTTTTGTCAATTTAGCAGAAGGCCTGTAAAAAATGTGTTTTTAAGTATCACTAAATTTTCAAGCGACGAAGCACAATACCTTCTAATATATTAGCCGTGTTGTAACCAAGGTTCCGACTCGCCTGCAGTGATGGGCCAAGGCCGAGCACCTGTTTGCTGTAGGCCGTGTCTGGCCTCTTCCATTGATCGGACGTTTTACAAAAAAGCATAATCTGCTGGCAAACACAATGGTGAATACCTCGCTCCTGTTGGCCCCGCTAGTGTCGGCCTCCTTCTGCACTCTAACAAATTGTTGTAATATCTATAGTAAAAATTTGAACTCTTAATGACCTCATACCAATATATACTGATACTGAAACACAGACGGCAGAACATAAATCTGTGATTCCCAATAACAGAATTTAACAGGCATTTTTGTGCAATAGCATTACACTTGTTTCAAGCATTTTTGTTGTTGTTCAAAATCTTAAGGTATTATATCTTATTTGGCTTTATGTGTTCTGATGGAACGATCACCCATAAGTGAGTTTAAAAAAAACAAAAATAATCAGAAGATGGTAAAATATCCGATCACCAATTTTGCGTAAAATGCCGATCTGTGTAAAGTCTCTTTTTTTATTGGCATTTTATCATCAAATTCATAATTCTATAAGTTCCGTCATATAAATAGTAGACATTGGATTTTTATTTTATTATTATTTATTATTATTATTTAGACGAGCAATGTGTACTTTCTCTTCAAAAGTTTTTGTTTAATTGGCTGGTAATTTAGCTTAAATTATTTCTCATTTCATGAGTTTTTTCTTATTTTTTAAAGCCTAGTTTTTGGATGATATGCCACTGCATGCTTCAGCAGGTGTCTGCACAGCAGATGAACATGAGATTTACTGTCCGCAGTGATGCTTGATAACCGTCCCGCCCCACACATATCACTCATTAGTTGTGTAGACGCAAATGTGTATGCCCCCCCCCCGTGCTGCCAAAATACCGACTTTCCAAGGTATCATAGGTCTCATCGTTTAATTAGGCGCCGCCACCCCGGGGACGCTCCTGAATTTGACACCGGTTTTCAAATGTCACAGGCAAATTAGAAACAAATGTGAGTCATTATTTAGGAGTGTCCTATTTTTTTCGGTTTGGTGGCTATTGCCATTAACAATCATTTATTTGTCCCGGTGAGTTTGTTCACGTGATTGAAGCTGTAGCACAAGCAATACCTCGCCACCAACCTGAGCGACCTTTGCTTTCGCAACCTTTTCATACTGTTCATTTTCCATGCATGCGTAGCATGTTCTTCGTCAATTTTCACTGATTAACAATTTTCTATATAAAAATAGGAATTGCATATCTTTCTTGTATAGACTTTGCAACATTAGTAAATCGATGATTTATCTTTAATCACTGTTGATTTTGAGATTTTGTTTTGAGGTCTGAGCACTCTTTCACTTTTTTGAGATTGCCTCATGACTGACAGTTTTCTGAACTGTTTCAGGCTCCCTCTTTAACTAATTCAAACCCCAAAAACGTATAAATACGTTTTTAATACTTTGTACTTCACTCCCAACAACTTATTTATACATTTTTGTTTTTGTTTTTACAGAAGGCTTTGATTCAGTTTCTGACTTGAAGAGGTCACTTAAAGCAATGTTAGTTATTACCCCCAAACAATAAAACGACCAGCAGGTGGCAGCATAGTATAGGAGATCAGCCAGGGCCATGTTGCAACAAGCTCTTTTTGCCAGTGTTTTCAACAAGTTTCTGAATAATTATTAATTTGAGCTCTATTCTAATGCTAATTGCTGTAAAACGGAAACAGATAGAAATATAATTTTTTTCCGGATGAAAGAAGAGACTCTAATCTTTCTTTTAGTAGGTTCTATGTTTTTATAACAATCGAACACAATATTCTGTGGGCATTGCGAAATCAGTTAGAATCCAGTAAAACAGCCGGGAGCGATGGTGGTTGCTTCAGTCCAAATGGCTGGGGGTCAATGAGTTTTTAACAGTGTTTAAAAATTTCCACCATTGTCACCATTTCCCTTTATTTAACCGTTAATCCATTTTAGTAGAAACATGTTAAGTTTCACCTGGAACAGAAATAGTGTGTAACAAGGATTCTTAAAAAGTTTGGTGTGAGTCCCACTAGTGGTACATAGGCTCCCCCTAGTGGTACATGAAATAATCACTGAATTCAAACACTGCATGTACAGCATACGATGTCTGTGGATGCTGTCTTAACGTAACACACTTGAAAATATGGCAGCTTCCAACCAGAGCTGGTCTGCGACAGGATATATTTGTAACTACTTGTATTTATTAATTTTTTTTAAATATAGCTTTTGCTTAAATAAAAGTGTAAAAAGCAATCACAACATCATGTTTACATTGATGTGTGCATTTCAATCTGTACATTTTCATTTCTGTGTGCTTTGAGTTGCTTAAGGAAAATTCTCGAAATTGAAAGATTGACATTCTTAGTCTTTTAACTGCCGTCAAATTTCAAAATCAAATCTGCCTCAAACTGTATGTAAGGTTTTATTGAAACTGTTCGTGTGGTATACAATGCTTCAGTGTACTGACAACATTGGTTTGGAGTGGCAGACAAGCCAACGTGAGGTTATTGGATGTTGTAAGGTAATTATCTTTGTTGTCCCCCTCGAGGTTGTGTTGTCGCAACTGAGATTGTCTCCTGACACATAACACACATTCAACCTAAATAACCCCCAGTTACTATAGGTGACCGCTCCGTCACCTATAGTACAATACATTACACTCAAGCCTGATCCATCTGTGTGAGCTTTTTTTATCCTCCAGCCAGGCCTCCAATCCGCACACTGTTTGAATTGTTCCTGTGGTCAGTAGCTTTGGGTGCTTCTATTAGTTGGCTCGCACCATGCCTTGTCCCTTAATACACAGCAAATCAATGTGATGTGTTTGGTCCACTGAGGGGGATCATCACCACCAGTGGGGCTCTCCACATGATGTGCTTGCTCAGCAGGGTTGGAAATGGCAGCTTCTTGCAGGCAAAACGATTCCACCGTGACAACTAAACAGACTTAAGGCTCAATGGTGCAAACGTCTTGTCTCCATCATGACATCATGTTTCCCCAAACCAGCTATTATTCAGTCTTCGAACCTCTTACCTTATAATATTTTAAAAATACATTAGCAGTGTCAATAATAATAATAATAGGGGTGTCAAAATTAGCATGTTAATATTGAGTTAATTTAACTCATTTGCTCCCAAAAACGTATAAACACGTTCTATTTTAAATACTGCCATGGTCCCAAAAAGCATCACTTTAAAGTCACTCATTGAAGCATTTTCAACAGTAGGAAGATAATATTGTGTCAATAATTAATGTGATAACTTCATTATTTTTTCATGAAGAGTTATTACCTTTAAAAACTAATTTTGACATTTGCTGTCGACTGAAGATGACATCACCTGTGCTGAGGTAACAACCAATCATGGCTCAGTTTGCTAACCAAACCCAGAAAACAGGTGAGCCGTGATTTGTTGTTACCTTTTTCCTTAGCACAGGTGATGTCATCTTCAGTCAACATCAAATGGAAAAACGTGTTTTTAAGTTATTAATTGCACATGAAAAATAATGAAGTTATCACATTTATTTTTGGACAAAATATTAACGTTTTACTGCGGAAAATAGCGCAATGAGTAAAGTATCCCTTTCATACAATGTTTATTATTTGTTTGTTTTAATTAACAAAATGGGCAGTAGTCCACGAGTTGCTTCGTTTTCCTTTCAACTTTTATTTTGACAGGTATAATTGACTGGAAGTATGTCATGAATGTCCAACGTGAAACACTAATGCCACCAAGTGGCTGAAAAAAATATTCTATTAACTTTAAGCTAAGAACGATCATCCATCTCTGACCCCCTTATCCTCAATCATATTTTATCTATATCATACTTTTCTATCTACTTAGCCATTTTAATGTGTTAAAAAATTTAAGTAAATGCTTCAAAGAGATAAAAAACAGTCAAACCCCCCCAAATAAAATACATAAGTGTAATGCTCAATGTTTAACACTTTTTAACTGTATACTGGTACAGTATATCACTATGAAAGGTGGGTGGACACTGAACAAGAATATTGGAAAAAAGAAAAAAAAAGTAAAGTATTTCATGGGACTTGGATAATGAATGGAGGGAATTTGAACACATAACATTTGTGATTAATTTGTGAAAGTTAACAATAAAAAATGTGCTTAACTCTTTGACTGCCAGACGTTTTCAGAAATGGGTTGTCCCCAGTGCCAGCCGATTTTAAGCATTTTGACTGATCTTTCAAGGTCCATAGAAAATTATGTGTTTGGACTATGGAAACACACATACTACCAAATAAAAGATTGGACTCTCAGCTTTCATCAGAAAAAAAAGTTTGTTTCTACCTTATTCCATTTTTGAGTAATCAACAATAGAAAATGGTTAGTTTCACCTCTGTTTTGAAACAAACGTCTTTTAACGTCTTTGGCACTCCTCCGTAGGATTTTACTAAACGTTATTTAACGTTTTTGGCAGTCAAGGAGTTACAATTATTACAATTCAAAATGTCTACTTAAAAGTGTATTCCTGTTAGATGTGGCTGTATACTGCTGTATGCATACTGTCCACAAAATACAGCGCGCACTCTAGTTGGTCCTGTTTTCCATGCCATCCAGTCTTTGTAGTGGTGGCCATCAAGGAAGGCACAGCGGGGCCCCCTGGGCATTCCATATCCGTTTGAATTGTTTTCATTGCGCCTCCCTCGTGAGCGCAGGACTTTTTGAAATTTTAATAGATCCATGACCTAGATTAAGTGTCCGTGTGATGTGTGTCATTCTTAACCACTGTCATCTGGGAGGGTGGGGGGTAAAACCGAAATGTAGCGTTGGCGAGAAATTGTGTTACACTGTCATCTTGTCTGCACCAGCTTGTATTCATTCCTAAAGGAAATAATGAAGTCAGAAAAAAAGAGGAACCCTGCTGATGATTGTGCGTGTGGCTGCACTTTCAGAAAATGTGACACTGTGCATAATAGTTTGCCCCTCATTTATACATTTATGAAAGAATCGCCCGTGGGGCTTTTTTGGTCTAGTGCGAAAAGCTGCTTTGTGTGAAGAGGCGAGGGACTGAAAAGAGAGACAAAAAAAAAAAAGAAGTCATCACAGACAATCACGTCATATCTTGGCGTATCCACTGACAGGGTTAAAACAAAAACAAAAGTGAATTATAGCTTTCGTCATTTCAGTTTGGCAGTTTGGTGTTCTGCCCCAACCACTTTGTTTGGTTGCCAGTGGAGCCAAGAAACTTCTTAGAAACAGTCAAGACTCTTCGGCAAGTGGGAGAAAGAATGAGGGCATTTAATCAAGAGTTCACATTTTACATCAAATCTTTTTGGCTGCTATTTGATCTTCATTTGAAGCTTTTTTGATTACATGATTTACTCACACCATATAGGCAAGAAAGGTGTACGTTAATGCAAATATACTGCTTTTAAGTGTAATTGATGATTACATAATCTCCAATATTTATACTTAGCTATCTGTGTCAATTGAAAGCCTTTTTATTGAGGGAAAATCAATCCAGTTTTGATTTATTTTCACTGAAGCAACCCCCTTCGCTCCCGGCTGTTTTGCTGAATTTTGATAATACTTAATGCTGCTAAACTTTGACGTCGGCGTGTAAGGGGTTAAACAAAATTGTGGTGTTAAAGGGAGTTTAAATTAACACACTGGTTTTGACACCTCTTACATACATATTTACCAACTAGCTAAACATAATATGAATAAACACAAGGTTTCTGGAATAAAGGCCAACCAATGAAAATAAGACAATGCAGTCTTTTCTTTTTGTACAATACGACCCAAATGTTAATCTCCTCCTATTCTTTAAACCGCTGTTAACCTTGAAGCGACATAGCAAGATAAGAAAGGAAACCTCATCAACCCTTCCAAGGCAAAGTAATGACAATAGAGCATGAATAAATATTTTCCCACATGATTAAACTGGGAGAAGAGTGAGCGAAACAAAAGGTGCTCAACGATGGATGTGAATGTAGGCTGTGTGTGTGTGTGTGCAAGTAGAAGGTTAGATGGCGAGGCGGGATAAGAAGGCAGCAAACAGCCAACAGCGGGGGAGGTGAGCCGGGCCTCCCTTGAGTTCTGGAACCACAAGACGTGCCCTTTGTGTCACCAGTCACACACTACACGTCCACAGGGTCACTGCTAACTACGCTAAAAAAGGACGAAGAAAGCTAGCATAGAGGTGTTGCAAGTGAGTTACGAAGGTCGGACTAATCAAAGTAGATGCGGGTAGGCTCTTCACAAAAAGGTTTTCCATCAACAATCCAGGTTATTTTTTTCAAATAAACATACAGTGTTGTTAGTTTGGTGTGCAATGTACACCAAACTACTCCTTATCTTTACTGCTGTCTATTGATCAAGTGAGTGAGCAAGAGGTGTGCGGCAATCACCGTATCAATGTACAAATGATAATGTTATCTCTCATTTCATACGGAGTAACCCAGCACATCGGAGTGTATCTGTCATACATTATACTTCCCTCCTCTTTAACTTGTGCACATACTGTATCATAGACATATGTTCAGATCCCACATTATGCCTTCAATCAGCGGCTACTTATACATGTTAATAAAAGATAGCCCATATGTGTGATTTGAATATCAATGGCACGGCCATGGCAAAGAATAAAAAAAATATAACGGGTGGGCAAAAAATATTTTTCATGCCACATGTTACTACAAACTCAAACCAGGAAGAATCAGTTGAAAAATGGCATTGGCCATTTTAGAGAAAATAGACTATCAAGGCCAAAGTTTATCCCAAACTACGTCAACTTTAATGCATCTCTGACTGCTGCTGCTACTGTGCTCGCCGTTCATTTAATGACTTCCACACCAGATGGGGCTTTTTTTGTGGTAGTGGGAGCACACATACCCATTTCATGTTCCTCAAAACAAGTTATAAACATGGTGAGGGGGCAGTGGAGGGGGAGGGGGGGGGGTTACAGTTCAGTAACAGGCAACAAAGTGGGCATGTTCAGAGTAGGACTAATGCAGATGGAAAAATCCCTGCTGAAAAGTGTATTTCACTGCTCAGGATTGACATAATAATGATAATAATCCATATTATTATTATTATTATTATTATTATTATTATTATTATTATTATATATAATAATAATAATAATAATAATCAATGTTATTATTATTATTATTATTATTATTATTATTACTATACAATAATAATAATAATAATAATAATAACATTTAGCAGAAGCTAGCCACGCTAACCGCTATTGTCATCCAAATCCAGTTTACAGTATTTCCATACCCCCTGCCCCGCACAGACTTAAGAAGACCGTGTCACCCTGTTGGCTGGATATTTTGCTACTCTAACAGAGCATTACGACGGAAATGGGCTGGCGAATCAAAGGATGCGTTTGGAAATACGCTCTAAAGTCCGTAAATTACACTGTTGTGTGAGCAAGACTTTTACTTGTGTTTTGTTTTGGTTTCAGTGGCTGTTTCGAAAATGGAGAAAAATGCTGTACCACATAGCTAGCAAAGCCCCAGTACTAGGACCACTAAACCCCAAAGTTCCGGAAAAAAGTTCATAACTTACCAACTTAACAATTATCCATGCGTCAGGCCACAATTAATATTAATTAAACAGAAAGCTAATTTCAACCAATACACTGGCAACTTTGTAAGCCCCACGATTGCTCTCATTGGCATCTCTATATCAGTGCACAGTAAATCCATAGGATCCTGCTTGTGCATACGTATTGCACATTGGCTAGAACAGCTTATATATAGCCTATCACCCCCAGATAATTTATTTAAAAAAAAATGTCCTTCTTATCTAGCTCTATGACTTTAAAGGCAGGATTTCCAGGTTATTTTCCTTTCTACTGTATTCTCAGGAGTGATATATGTAATCAAAGATATTGTATAATACCGTACAACAGGCTTAGAGTATGCGACGGCATGGTCCGTCTGCAAGCGGTGTCACCCAAGCAGATGGCCTCTGCCGGGAACTGGTGGGGGAGTCGAGACGAGAGCAGCGCACTGGAAGTGTCAGGCCATGTCCCTGGAATCCCATTGCTTTCCGCTACACTGATCCCAACCGCCGTACACCTGCTCTGCTCTCTAGGCCTCTTGCTAGCCTCACTTGTAAGACAGAATTGAAGATTTAAGGAAGGTGTGCGGAGGGGACCAAACATCCTTTTGTTGCTTGAGCCTCAATTTTGAGCGAAAGCCAGAACAATGATTTTGTGAAAATAAAATGCGTTTCCCGCTGAATGCAAAGATGGTAAATTCATGGCAGATCAGGTCACAGTCGAACTGGAGGCCATCTGCCTACTCATGCTGGATTGCGGTTATGAGACATCGGATTCCCTGACGGTAAAGAGAGATCACTCCGAAGAGTGAATATCATTTTTTTCCTCCCAATAGTTTGTCTTTTTATTTCCATCCATATTCTTTAGTTTTTGTAGACAAACACTGTTTACATGTAGTCACATTGAATTTTAAACTTAAAGCTACTGAATGCAGAAAATATCATTTTGAATCGCTACTGCCACCTGTGGCCTGAAAATGAAACAGCATTTTCCCTTCCTCACGTACGCAACACGCAAATGACGTCACATCCGCAAAAAGACGGCGGGAAATTCAATTCCAGTTTGAAAATTATTGGCCAGAAGCTTGCAGGAGTTCCCATTATTAACAGCTAAGGTGTTAATCTACTAATTAAAAAAGTTTCAGTCAAATAAAAAAGCTATTGTAACAATATTTTGGGGCAAATTGTTACAAAGTACAGCTGATTTTTTTGTACCGCTCTGCTTACACAAGCATGAAGTTGAGTGTTGCCTGATTTCTCAATTTGGGGTTGGTTTACGGGCTTACTCAAAAACTAAACAGCCATTTTCCAATGTAAATGTAAATATGGATAGATTAAAAAAATATGTTCTTCTACCATGTTTCCTTTTTATATTAGTTCCTCCTTTAATACGTAGTATACAACATTCTTCAATTCCTAACGCCTTACATATTTTCTGTAAACCTGGACACAACAGGAAGTAGCTCTTTTTAGTTTACTGTTTTCCCACATTTTTTAAAATTATTATTATTATTTTTTTGAAATATTACATTTTGTGGAGAGTTGTGATGTACCATCATTCCAGTACATTATATTGCTTTCGTTGTTTTGACATTGCTCATTTAGGGTAGTACGTTATTATCTTATGCTATGTGGAGCTAACCTATCAATATTGAGTAAAAACTGTTCAGTAAAGAACAAGGACTGTTAAAAATCATCAGCATAGTAATTTTTCATGGCAGAGAGGAAAATAAGAGTTTTTTTTTCCTTCAATTTTTTTGTTTTCCTTCTTTCACTTAAAACTTTGTGTCCGGTTTTAATAAAATTGCTGACTCACGCTAATCTTATAGCTTGTTAGCTTGCGATTTCTGCCACATTTCAACCTAAATAAAACCCAAAGGTAGCATATTTATCCCATTGGGAAAAAAAAAAAATGATGCAGCACTTCATCCTCATAACAGCTTCAAACTTGGAAATATGGATTTTCACAACTATAAACCTGCCCTCCATATAACCCAGATGTCGGGCAAAGTGTTTATTACAACTCAACTCCTCAGAATGAGCTCATACGTAGAAAAATATAGTTTATGACTTCAACTCGCAGAGGCCTGTTTGCTTTTCTTGCTTGTTGGATCAGCATTCACCTCGGCTACGTCTCCCGCACACGGGGTCCACAGCTTTGGGATCAATTTAGAGCTGGTGTAATTGCCTTGCAACTATTGTAGCATCATTAGGCCAGGAGTTCCAAGATGGCATTTGCCGTGAAAAGAAAGGGCATGGCTAACAGCTTCTCCATACCTCCAAAGGTTACTTTTAATCATCCAATGAGGGATCCTACAGTACCACCCTATTTCCGCTTTCATTTTACTCCCGAGTTTCATTCAGTCAAGGCACAGTTGTATCTGGCAGGAAAGTCCACTAATTAAGGGGTGAGCTTGTTTGTTTTGGAACATTTCTAACCAGAGATGTGAGTTTATACAGGGATGGCGTTATGATTTAAAAAAATATATATATATTTCTACTTCCTATTTTTGTTATTGCCATTGGCTCGATGGGACTTTCAACCGCTATTGAGCATCTTGTAAAAAAAATCATCCCTTATCTGAAGCGCTTAACTAGTGCTGTGCATTTTGAATCTTTCAGGAGCTCTCACACTGTCCTAGCAAGGGAGACAACGTATAAAAATACCCAGGTTTGCTTAGCGCTAGCTAGCAACTGGTACATGGTACAAGCAAGGTCCAAAGACCCATACGATAAATTTACAATTATGATCAAATTGGATTTGGAATTTTCTTGAACCATGACATGTTTTTCGGCAAAAGTACAATTAGTGAATTAGTGTGTTCCATTGGACTCAGTGGTAAGCACGACAGATAAATTATAAATGATTAAAGTGTTTGTCGCAGCTGCTGAGATTTTTAGCCCTGCTTAGTATGAAAAGAAAAATGCACTGAGCTATCACGTCTTACAAATACAATTATGCCATCTAGTGGCAGAAAAATGACCTCAAAACAACTCAATATCATGCTTGTTTTTTACAGTACAGCACCACTTTTTAAATTTTAACTCAATTTGATGAATTATTATGACATTTCTGTATCAATGCCTAAAAGATGCAACCATATTTCTATTAGTTTATTTTTTCCCCACTTTTGTATCAACGAGTATGAAAACTTAAAAAAAAAAAAAACTGAATATTGTACATTTTATTGTACATTTAGAACAGATATAAAATTTGCGACTAATTGTGAGTTAACTATTGAAGTCATGTGATTAATAACGATTAGTAATTTTAATCGCCTGACACCACTAGTATATTATAAGTGTGTGCATCTCTTCACAAAAGATGGTTCGATTTTGGAAGCGGAACCATTCAATTTTGATTCAATGGCATTACGCTTCAATTTAATATGGGTACGGCTTCTGTCTTTTTTATTGTCATTTTACATACACTTGAAAGAACTCGTCAATACTATAAATCTCTCCAATAAAAGACGAGGTCGACGAATCGAGGTCTTGCGTAACATTATGGTTAAAACTCAGATGTTTAGCACCACTTTGGAGGTGTATTTGTCCTGAAAGTTTTTGTACGCCCTTGGTGTAGGGCTCCCACTCTTAAAAAAACACTAAAACAATCAGTTCCATAGAAAGTAACTGTCCATATCAGCACATGGCAACATGGGAGAGTGAAAAAGGAGGTCGACTACTTACACGGTTGAACTCTTCCGTGTTGCATGACTTTAGTCGTAGTAGTGACATTGCCTGTTTCTCATTCAATGCAATGTATATGATATCTTCTCGTTTTCCCTTTCGTATGATTGCTTCTCGTATTCAATTGTGTTCGGTTTGCCAAACAAGGGCAAATCTATCCTTAGGTTGATTGCGGTATCAAACACTCCACGGACCTGCTACATTAACCTCTTTCCTCTGAACGATGTATTTAAAATTGTCGGTTTCTCACACACACACACACACACACACGCAAGTTTCGGAATTTAAGCGGCACCTCATGCCGTTTTTTAATCCCATGAATGAAGACGCGCCGAGCGGTGCAGTCACGCTCGTGGAGCGGCGTTGTAAAGAGATCAGCCCCGCCGTGCGCCACGATCAGCCCCGCATTGTGCATATCTGACATGTCCTTAAAGTGCTCCCAGGCATTGTGATCTGACTTATTTCCTTGAGTGACTTCTTCCCTTCCAAATCGTCTTACTGTGGTAACGCGCTTAGTGTAGCTTGCCCATAGGAATAGCGTCTGGAAACAAGTCCTCTGCGGTATTGTTAAGTCTGTTCACCCGTTGGAATGACATTTAAATTTACAAAGGGAAGCCACTCTTGTTGAGCAGCTTCGGTTTTGGAAAAAAAAAAATCTACATAAACACTTGAAAGATGTTGAACTTAGGATAAAATGGACATTTTTTTCCCACAGTTTCAGTGTTTTTGATGAGAAGTATTTTACCTTCTGAGGTTAATCGCATATTTTAAATCACCCATGTGACTGCAGTTGATGAACGACAGCTTCAGTGTGTACTTGATTCTCACCTAAAGACAGCTGGGATAGGCTTCAGTGATTTGGACAAATGCTATGGAAAATGGACCGTTTGGATCAAACTCTTTACTGATTAACAGTATCTAAAAAATACAATAGAAGTTTGGTTCGATTGGCCATTTTATCCAAACGATAATTTTACAAATCAGACACTGGTTTCTGGTTTCAGGTTTTTTTTTTTTTTGGGAGGGGAAAATATACTTTTTGGGAAACATTTTTGTGTAGGTATAACACAGAAATTCTGGTCACCTGGGGTCCATTTCACAAAGCATGTTCAACAAACAGAGACTAACTCTGAGAAAGGAAACTGCGTTTTCGGTTCATTTCATTTCGGTGCAATCCTGCAGGTGAGAAGCACACTTGACTTAAGATGAAATACAAAAACATTATTCAAACGGTTATAAGAAAAAGCGCAGCGCAAAACAAAATATATGGTGTGATATGCGCTACGGCGACGGTAATTTTTCAAATGTAAGGATGGATTAAGTTGTGTATGTAGGTGAGGGACTGTGATGTGAAATGGTAACCGTTGAAAAAGATAACTGTCCAGCATATCTGATAACAATCTCACGACGAATATTTTATTCCCTGCGCAATAATGCGGCACCTTCAGCAATAGGGTTATTGTCAAACGGACATGCCATGTTCGTGACAAAACTTTACGGACTTTACGCTATACAGACGCTCCCCTACTTACGAACATTCGAGTTACGAACAACGGTGCATACGAACATTTCTGCGCGTACAGTATGTCGAAAAATGTTCGGAAAGAAATGCTGTAAGTTAGATTTTGTATTGCGCGTAGTGCTTCTTTCCGCCGCTAATACCGACGATTGGCGCTGTGAGAGCTCATTGGAGGCTGAGCAACGTGGCGAGGAGGAGGAGGAAGAAACGCCGGTCCCCATGAAGCAGGAAATAACTTTTGAAGCCGATTCCAGCGACGACGAAGAATCTCTCATGATATAAAATCCTCCTCTTCCTCCTCCTCCATCATTTCCTTAAGCATCGAGTACATCTTCCAAAAGTAAGTTAAACTTCATTTTATTTATCTTATTACGTACATGTACATACTGTGTGTGTGTCTCGCTCTCTCTCTCTAACATACGTAGTACAGTACAGTACTGTACGTATTCTCTCCATTTTATTAAAAGTTTTTTTCAGTACAAACCAATGCAGGTTACTTGTACAAGCCTTAAACATACTTATATAAACCTTCAATATACTTATATAGGCTTTAAACATAAATTATAATACAAAATATAGCACTGAAGCAACTTACGAACAAATTCACCTTACGAACGATCGTCCGGAACGTAACTCGTTCGTAAGGTGGGGAGCGTCTGTAAACTATAGGCGTATTTATGCAAAAACTCGCCGCAGAGGAATTTATGAATGAGGAAATGAAATGTCGTGTGTGGTTGAAAGGAGGCGGGTACAGGGAAAACCTCGAGGTTCATTGTAAAAAAACCTGCTAGTGACCAGGTTTGATTCATGGACAAAACAGGGGATTTGGACAATTTTAAAACGATTCCAAGGGACAAGTCAAAACTGGTATTTGTCCAGTGTCATGTTTCGAAACAACGAAGAACTGTAAGGATTTAAATGGATTTGTTCATGCAATGTTACCATAAAGATGAGCCTAATTTATCAAACATGACCAGAATATGTCAAACTTCTTCCAGTTTGGCTGCACAACGAAAACTCATCATCTTCTCAATCAATAACTCCAAGTCGTCACACGTAGGGGGTGATGAAATATGAATAATGAGTTTGTTCAGGACTCCATTTTGGCCGACATCCATCATTGTCAACAAAAATGAGTCCAGCAAATATTCAATTAAGACCTCGGGGTGCCGCTCCTCATTTATTATTCTGGGGTTAATTTTCAACTGTAGATTTGTCTTTTGTCACTCGGGGGCTTAGAAATTACTTTTGCTCTGTAGTGTTTCACTGTGGTCATATTGTAATAAGGTAAAACTTTGGAGTACATAAGTTGCTGTCTAAGTTCCCCATTGGTGTGAATGTGACCGGAAATGTTTATTTGGCGACCGGGCCTAGGAATACTCCACCTCTTTTTTTTTTTTTTAGAGCTAAGTATTGTTCATTCGGTAATTTGATGTCATCATCATTGCTCTCTCTCTTTTTTTTTTTTTTTTGTATGTGGGTGAGTTTATGTATGTGCGTGCGTGCAAGTGTGTATGTGTATTCATTAGTTCAGCTAAAACCTATTAAAAAATCCCATACCGTTCACCTAAACCGAACACTTCCAGCCAGAGTCGTGAGGCCGTCAGGGGACCCGAGGAAGGACCAAAGAAAAGAAAAGAAAGGAAAGTGAAATCCAACACCGACCAGCACCTCTCTTTCTAAATCAGCTGGTATAGACCCCAGCTTCCCTTGACCCCGAACATGATTGGCTGTAGAAAATAAACTGGTAGATGGACTTCCTATCCAGCCATCATTATAGACTTTTGTGCTGCTTGCGTAGGATCAATTCCCTCCCAGTACCTTCACAATTGAACTGTGATTGGAAATCAGTCCATTCCTTTTGCCCCACGTCATTCCTAAAATGATATTTTAGGATTGTATTTCTTTAAGGATTAGTGTACATTCTGCATATGTGTATGTAATATTGTCCGCTTTAGCACAAAGTTGCGGAAGTAGCTGACTTAGTTTGCAAATAATACCCTGGCACGGTTAAGCATGGAAAAATCTTGACTGCTGAGTCTTTTCTCCAGCCTCGGGCGTGCATGCCAGCCGGTCCAGCTCACAGATTGATTTTTCATCAAGTGGGTGGGGGTTTTTACTGAAGAAGAGGTGAATGTCGCGCTGAGTGGCAAGCGGAGGAAGCAGTGGGAGAGCCATTGGCCGACACAATGAAAGTTTAACACTGGCCTGTGGTCTTGTCTCGCAGCTGGAGTCAGATTGTTGCCTTGGGCCAGTGGCCTTGTGTATTGACCAAGCTGGTCCCCCTCACCTGCCAATTCCTACCTACTTCACATGGATTTTCTCTTGGCCCGGTGAAGTCTTAGGAGATGCTCGTCTGCTATTGATTCGAGCTCTCGCTGTTGTAGCAAGTGCGCTGCTTAAATTTACCATTTAGTGTTCCGTGACAGCAGACAATTTCAAGTTTCTCTTTCTCATCCCTGACCAAAGGGATTCCCGGTGCCAATGATTCTCAGTCTGTGATCAGTCCTACATGGATCTGCACCAATCCTGTGTCCAGTCAGGAGGAAAAGGTCAGCCAAATTGAGCTGCTAACTGTGGATATGTCAACAGCGCTCTCCGGCCATCTGCCTGTATGTCATCCACGTAGGCTGAAGTGAATTCACTTCAGAACAAGAACAAGAACATTATACTTAAATTTATCTGCAAGATTAAAAAAAAATAATGAAAATAATACTAGGTCCATATCTCCCACGGCGGTCTTGAAAATAGTATTTTTAGACTAAAACCAAGTAATGTTGACTTTTTCAAGCTGTAATATATAGATCTATTTTCTTAAAATTCATACATCCTCATTTATGTTTGGCCAAGTTAGCCTGAGTGTCAAGCGTTGAGGTAACGGTCGTGATGGACAAATGAAGCTTCATGAAGCAGTTGTGATTATTATTTTTTTTACTTCTCTCTTTAAAGATGCAATATAATCAATTTACAATTTCAATTAATTCAATTAAATTCAATTAATTACTTAATTAATCTTTTAAACAAAGAGCACCATCTAGAGGAGTAAAACGATATTGCAAGTGCTTCATGAAGCTTCATTTTCCCATCACTAGGTAACGGGTCCCATTTTGATTGTATTTGGTATGACCCAGCCAGGGATTGAACCCACAACCTTGCAGTCTGAGGGTATACTGTACAAAACACTCTACCACTCGACCACTGAGCTGGTACTATATTTACTGGAAAGAGAAAAAAAACACTTTTTTATTTTTTTACAAGAAAAAAAAATGCTTTTGTTTGATGTGTTTTTTTCCACACTTGTATTGTTTCTATTTATCTTATTACTAAATTAGGCTAAATCTTAAAAAAAGAAAATTCAATTTATAAAACTCCAGTTCACGGCCTTTGATGTTGGTTAGTCATCTTAACATGTGGAAGATATTTGTTTTAAGCCTCACAGTACTTACAACTGGCTGTTAACACTCAAGGCTGACTCCTTGATCAAATACGATAATCAAGCAATACGTATCTTAACTCATTCACTGCCATTGACGGCCATTGACGTCAAAAATTCATTTGAACTGTTTCTATTAGTTTAACATTATTTCCCACTTTTGTTAACAAGAGTATGAAAACCTAGAATTTTTTTGTGGTTTTATTAGAACAGATATAAAATTTGTGATTAATCGTGAGTTAACTAGTGAAGTCATGCGATTAATCACGATTACAAATTGTAATCGCCTGGCGCCCCTATTTTTTAACTCTTTGACTGCCAAAAAACGTTAAATAACGTTTAGTAAAATCCTATGGAGGAGTGCCAAAGACGTTAAAAGGCGTTTGTTTCAAAACAGAGGTGAAACTAACCATTTTCTATTGTTTATTACTGAAGAACGGAATAAGGTAGAAACAAACTTTTTTTTTCTGATGAAAGATGAGAGTCCAATCTTTCATTCGGTAGTATGTGTGTTTCCATAGTCCAAACACAACATTTTCTGTGGACCTTGAAAGATCAGTCAAAATGCTTAAATCGGCTGGCACCCACGGCATTCCCTTTTCTGAAAACGTCTGGCAGTCAAAGAGTTAAAATAAGCAGAATGATCTTGTCTAAAAATCTTATTTTAACTAGACTAGAGCAAAATTAGCAGATTTAGGTTAATTTTAGGAAATTATATCTTACTTAAGATTTCAGTTTTTGCAGTGTGCACCCACTGTATTTCACAGCATTAACATTTATGCCAATGTACTGTAGTGTCAATGACTCATTGGATTGACATATTATATGTTTTTATTGCATTCCGGGCCTGAGGTCAGGACTCTCAAGTTGTCATTGGTTGTGATTGGTTTCTTTGTGACACTTGTATAGGTATGCATATTTCTGTTATTAGTAGGAAGTAATAATTAGTAGTAATTTTAGCAGTATGCCTTTTCTATAGTTAACCTTGATGTGTTAACCCTCAGACATTATTTACCTTGGCACATTGCCATCTATTCATTTTTTCAGAATCCTCATGCTCTTTCATACTTGATTTTAATGAAAGCAATTCCAGCCATCATGCAGGCACGGAGTCTATGTATATATGTATTTATGTATGTAGGTATGTAGGTATGTACAGGTATTTATTTATTTATTTTAATTTATTTTCTGTAAAGGCTTTGATGGAGCAACAGTGGGGATCTGTTGATGAATCGGTGTTGTCATCTTATTAATGCTCCTCATATACCCAGGATGCCTGCCATGGATTTTCCATCCCAACGGATTAAGCTTTCATTTCTTACGCTTAACCACAAAACAGAGAGGTTGGGGATAGCGAGCGAGAAGCTAACAGCTCAGCCACTAGACTTGGCCTCGTCCTTTTTTGGCGTGGAATATCAACAGTTTTGAACAAGCAATACAGTATGCCTTAGTGGGATTAGTGTCTTTGGAGCATGGAATGCAGTTGGTTTAAAGCATTAATATGAGCCACTGCAGGTTTTACAATATCTTGATCAAAACATTTTTTTTTTTTGACAAACCAAATCTTTAGGCTCCACAAAAAAGTCTTGTCTTTTAAACTAACAAATAAACAGATTTTTATTTTCTGTTTTCAGTTCAAAATTGTCATACCCAAAACCAAAATAAACCGTATACACGTCTCTTCTAGACATGAGCACAAATAATATTTATAATGTTTAGCTTTGATGCCTGGGGTTGATTTATTGTGAAGCTTTGGCCTGACCGTGACCTGTGTTTACTTGTCCATTGTATGTTAACACAATCCATTTGCCCGCAGGCTCAACGTTAAAAGTTCCCCTTTTCTGAAACATCCATCAGTGTGAAAGTGTGGCTAAAAGTGAAGTGTGACTAGGGAGGCTGTGGCGTTCACAATAGTACACTTTTTGTGCGTACCACATTCACACCAGAGGATTTGTCATGACCTCCACAATGTCACCAAGATGCATCTTGGCAATTGTGTCGCACTGAGGGGATTTTCGGGGAGAAGAAGAAGAGCGATGGGGAAGGATTTCAAAGTTAGCTGTGGATTTATGTGACGCTAAAAGAGGCGTTTATGAGGAGATTGCACCCCCCACACACACTTTTTCCCTCCCTTTTTTGCTTGTTTGCCTCAGAAGCCGGTGTGCAAATATTAGCCAGCCATGTGCACCTGCTACCATTGTGCCACTGAACATCCACTTCCAATCTGGTTTCCCACCCTGCATGGCTATACACTTCATTTGTCAAACACACAAAGCAAGACAGAAACACAATAGACGCCCATTTTAGCAGCACCGAGCTCTTCATTGGTGTCTCGACAAGGAGTAAACAGGGGGGTGACATGACTTCCAAGGCTTGTGCTGTTGTCTTTTAATCTCGGCTAAGTGCGGGCTGCATACTGAAGGACTGCTCAGTTGTAGGCCTCTACAAGGTGCCCATGAACCTGAGCCACAGATGATGAACCCATGCACATGTGTTGATTATGAAAATACATAAGACGTGGTGCTAGGTGGCAGTCTGTTTTCCTGTGTTTCTACACTGTATTACTGACATTTCCCCTTGTAATATTGCTATTATATTATATATTCTATTTTCCATCTCACAATCAACAACCAATCACATAGCGGCTTCAGAAAACACTATAATTGGTCGTTGCCTGAGCCCTGATCAACATTGACGTCATCTTCAGTCGGCAGCAAGTGTCAAAATGGCCGATCCCCTGAGATAGACAAAAATGGCTGGATTTTGCTGCATAACTCTTATTCCACAAATGTAATAATAATCAGAATGTCATTTTTAGACTCGTTAGGTCACATATTATTGTCAAAAAATGTTTAAGGTTGACCTGCACTTTAAGGCACTCTTATAACCTCACTGTTCTTCAACTCAATTCAACTTAATATATAAGAGCACTTTAAAAACAACCACAGCTGATAAAACAATAAATTAACATAAAAACAGTGAACACAATAAAACGCTAAAGCAACACATCGCAAAGCGCAATACCGGCAACTGAAAAAGCTCCATCCCCTCCGAGGCTGTTCGTAGTCTTCGGTACCTCCAGTATCGTCTTGTCCACTCACCTGAGGCACAGGGCAGGTACCTAGAGGTGGATAAGTCTATACAAGCAAGGTGGGGCAGGAACATTTAAAGACAAGTAAAAAAAAATAATACAAAAGTTAACCCTAAATTCTACAGGGAGCAAATAAAGGGAGGTCGGAATTGGAGTAATGTGCTCCCTCCAGTTAGCTCCAGTTAGGAGGCGAGCAGCGGCATTTTGACCTGCTGGAGATGCTTGAGGGAGGTCTGGCTGACTCCCGAAAACTAAGTTCATTACAGTAATCCAGATGAGACATAACAAAGGAACTGATTATTGTTTGTAAGTGCTGTTGTTGAAAGGAGAGGCCAGAAAACAAAATCAAAACAACAGAGGCCCCAAAATTGAACCCTGTGGAACACCATGCGACAGAGTGGAACTCAGAGCAACCAAGGCTAACACACAAAAAGTTTATCCATCCATCCGTTTTCTTAACCGCTTATTCCTCAATTTCAATACAGTGCCCAGATTTAATACTCAAGACATGTGCTAGTTGTTCCAAGCATTTTCTTAATGCGTTCTTTATGTATTTGCTCTGTTCAACATGTTCAGTGGGAGTGTTATTTTTGTTTGCTACACAACCATTCTGTCACTACTGTGCATTGAAATAACATATATATATATATATATTTGTGTATTCATTATATCTGACAGGCCACATTCCATCTCCCCTGCTGTCTCATGGACATCTCCTCCCACATTGTAACCTTTCTTTATACATACTACACATGCACACCATATGGGTAGGGAATTTATTGTCTGCAAATGATGCCTCGTGGAAGAGTATGACATGTTATATTTACATCTTTGTATTATCAATAGTATTAACCATATTGAAAACATTTTAGGTATTGAAAGTGTGTATGTTTGTATCCAACTGCAAACTCATTCTTGGCAGATCAGAAATGACGGTTTGCCTTGAATACTTCAATTAAAGTACATTTAAATAAATAAATAAATGTCAATTTGAACTTAAGAAAAGCTCCTTTGAGAGCAATAACCTCTCCCAAGGCCATCAGGGGGAGGTAAAGTTCCCCTTGTGTTTTATTTTCTTGACTTTCTCAAAGGCCTGCTGCATTCCTCTACCTTTAAACAACGACATGTTTCTAATATCAGTGAAATTGTTTTGTGTTTTTCCTTCACCTGAGCGGATTTCATTGTTATTACAAATGTGCTTTCTAAAATCTATTTGGTGAGCATTTTGTAATTGCAGTAGGGGAAGCGAGATGGCAATTAATTTGCCATAGATATGCAGTTACATGAACCCATTAATGGGGGTGGAAATAGCTTTAACTTTGTTTCTAATGTAATATAAACTTTAATTAATAAAGGCGGTGATGAAGTGGAGACTTATCAAACAAGCCCTGTGTCCATTAAAGGCCCCAAACCCTCACAAGGCAGCCTTATTAAAGCCCGTTTCCAAAAGTGTTTACGAGCCCGCCGGGAAAAAAACAGGCAGAAATGCCGAGACATGAAGAAAAAGAAATTAGTTTGTGCAATTAGTTCAAATTAAGAGTTTTGAATCCAGGAGGAAGGACAATGGAAACGTGTGGAGTGGAGGCAAGGAGTCAGGGTTGGTGAGATGGCTGGGAGGGGCTGCTTCGCCTCCTTTTGTTTGCCCCCGAAGAAATGTACTAGGACCCTGAGGCACACAACTAATAAAGATACTCATAATAAAAATATGGTTGGTAATCTTTGGAAGGGGCTTTGGAAGCGAAGTCCACCTACCTGCAAGAGATTTTTTGCTTTGAGAAAAAGTTGCCGTTTGGCATGTTTATATCATATTGGAAATCAAAAGTTTTGTTGGCAGAAACAAGCTAAAAGTTGTTCAACTTCAGAGGCTCGACTGTATGCATTTATATCAATATATGAAACTATAATTTCAAAGTTAATTCATAATGTTTTTGTTATGAAGCAGAAAGTCTTCATATGTGCTAACAACCTCTCATGATACACAATACGATACGTATCGCGATACACGTGTATCACGATACGTATCGCGGTACACGTGTATCGCGATACGTATCGCGGTACACGTGTATCGCGATACGTAGCCTTTAAGGCGATATTTTACACTACATACATTTTCATTTTGGTCACGTGTATACCCAGCTGATATTTTTGTCGTGCTAGATGGCAAAGATGTTTCTTTCTTCTAATTTCCGTAGAACTTCCGGTATACCAACGCCGTGCCTAGTCGAAAAATGTGTGCACACTGCACAGCAAGGAGCAGTTTTCAGAGATGCCCCATAAAACTTTATGAATGAACAAGCAATATCTATTTTGACACCTCCATATCGATACATGTTGCAAAGACATCCCGCAACAATATATTCACGTATCGATATTTTTAGCACAAGCTCTCTAGTGGCATCCATTATAGCAATGTTTCTTTTAAAACTACATGGAAGTTACTGTTGAAAAAAGAATGTCACAGTACTTGGCAGCAGATCTATTATAAGCTCAACGTGTCATTATTTGTTCTTTAAGACAAGTTTGCCAATTGATTTTAGATGGAGATATGGAGTGACACATTTGGGAACCAAGACAGAAAAAAAGAAAAGAAAAATCACTCATATATCCATAACATAAACATATGCAGTTCATAATAAACATATTAGGTCACCAACGCAAAATAGAAACCATTCAAACAAAACAAATGTTTAGTAATCTCTAATAGACGTTTAGTAAAACAATATGTTTACAAACTAATTGATAACACTAATTTAGTTTTCATATTACAAATGAAAAAGCTCCTACTTATTTGTGTATTAACGATTACAGAAACAAAAACAAAAATTTTTTTTATAATTACCAATGCTGTTAACTCATTCACTGCCATTGACGACTATAGACGTAAAAAAATAATTAGAACTATTTCTTTTAGTTGCACATTTTTTCCCACTTTTGTTAACAAGAGTATGAAAAGCTAGGAAAAAAATGTATTGTACATTTAGAACAGATATACAATTCCTGATTAATCTTGAGTTAACTAGTGAAGTCATGTGATTAATTACAATTTTTAAAAAATGAATCACCTGATGTCGCTAATTAAAAAAAAAGAAGAAAAGATTATTTAAAAATTAGAGGCGTCAGACAATTACGTTTTTTAATTGTAATTAATCGCATGGCTTCAATAGTTAACTCACGATTAATCACAAATTTTATCTGTTCTAAGTGTACAATTTTAAAAAAATCTAGGCTTTCATACTCTTGTTAACAAAAGTAGGAAAATTTGAAACTAATAGAAATAGTTCGAATGAATTTTTGACGTCTATAGCCTTCAATGGCAGTGAATTAATTAGAGGAAGCTGTGATATAAAACTTGCATTGGTTGGGGTCTAATAAATTTGTTAAGCACTATATATTATATATTAATTATAGTCAACACAACAGATGTGACTCCATTTGGCCAAACATGAATCAAAAAGCCCTTTTAAATGTGTGCCTGCTTGACAATAAATAAAATACCACACTTGACTCTGACAGTGGGTGACCCAATTAAAACTTGGTTTGAGAACAGTTGGTTCAAGACTCTTTTTAGGTGAATTCCCATATGTTGCTTTACATACTGCATACATTTTTTTTTTTATAGATCTTGTTTGAGTCCGGCCTGGTTAGAAGTATACCAGTGGGACAGAGAAGTCTAAAGGCATGTGTCAAAAAATCACTGCCAGAGTGTGTTTGGTTCTGCATGCGGCCAAATAAATGAGAGGGAGATCACATGCCACTGGGCTTGTTTTTGCCCACACGGGATGTTCCCCTTCATCCAGCACTACCTAGTGGACAGCCCACAGCGGCCACAGTTGGTGCTCTTGCTTCTGATCGGGATATGACACGGACTTATTTAAAGTGTGTATTGGCGCCTCTGAGGCTTTAACTATCAACTCGTTTCAGACACCCGGTGGACTTTATGCTGACTTTCAGATTTGGGTGTGACTGGGCGCTAGACTTGTCATACATGTCTGGAATGATTCAGTGGACTGAGCATCTCGGTCTTACCGTGTAAAGTCAAGTAAGCCATCATTGATGTATTTAATGCGGTCGGTAAAATATTCACGGTTTAAACACCGGCGAACATGGAGGTGGAAAGCCACAAAATAATATACGACACGGCACAACCTTTTTATAAGGACAACCAACAAAAAAAGGCAGGGAAAAAAAAGGTGAAATCAAAGGTTGCAGTCCACCTCTATTTCTGGTTCTACAGACAAAAGTGTGTTTATCGTTGTTTTGAATGCCACAATATCGCGCGTGGTCACGCGAGACACGGCGGGAAGTTGTCCGTGACGGAGCTGCCAGACCGCAGCTCTGCGCAGCCGGTGAGTTTTGTCCATAAAATTTGACGTGTCCGGAGCACACAGTCAAGACGCAGCGGAGCGGAGACGCAACGCACACGCATGCGGTGTAATCCCGGGGTTAGAGGTTGTCATTGGACAGTGACAGTGGTTTAAATATTGTTGAAGAAAATAATCTTTTTCTTCGCGTGTTCATTTTCTTTCGGCTAGAGAGAATGTTGATTATCTGAATACAAGCTGGAGATCAGTGAACAGTTCCTTCGAAGGTTTTATTTTACAGAAATATTCCGGACACAAGCAAGTTTACAGAACATAGCTGCAGCTTCTCGCAAGTGTGTAGTTACAGCGGACTCACAACATTCTTATACTATCTTGAAGGGGCGGTACCAGATCGCCCCCTCCAAACAGCCCACCTGGAGTTCACCGGACATGAGATAAGACTTTAAAAATATAATTGATTACATTGTTGTGGAAATTGATGAGATCCCAGTCATGACGATAAGATTTTAAAAACATAATTGATTAAAGACACTTGGTAGAAATCGCGACATCACTCACAAAGACACATCCGCAGATAAAAGTTCTACTGAGGAAATAAATAAATTTAAACAGTTATGACTAAATCTGGGCAGAAGACCCTCTTCAATATCTACTGATTGTACGTTATAATACTTATTTGTGAGTGCCAACTGCAGTTGAACATCATTTCAAAGACCAATTTAGGAATAAAAAAGCGAGCGGCACATGCTACATGTAGAAAAGAGTGGCATATATTAAAAGTGCAGAGGCTCACTGACTGTGACTTTAGGATTTGACTGCCGTTCTTCGTGGATCTTCAAGCAGAACCTTCAGGTTTCTGACATACTCACATCACCAGAATTCCCCACTAGAATCACCGGGTGACAGGGAGCAATCCGCCTTGGGCTTTTTAATCATCACTTTAGTGCAGGTGAAGAGACTTGGAATTATACAGTACTGTATGTGTCTGTCCTCATGTTGATTGCCAAGGATAAACCTTTTGGCGCTAACAGGCGTGGATCGGAGCTGCCTGAAAGGGGGGGAAAAAGTCATTTTACATCCTTACCTCCTCCTGTCCTCATCTCTCAGGAAAAACCTTGACATTTTCCAACATAGAAATGTGAAGTATTTATTAAGTCATTTCACGCCTCGGCAGACAAATTGGATCAACCTATCGGTTAACCTTCCCTAGGGGAGGAGGAGGAGGTAATACGTTAATGCATTTACAAAAAAATAAAACCTACAGGCATGGTAACGTACACTTTTTAATACTGTTGTAGATTTTGGAACATGTTGCTACTTTTAGCATGTCATCTTTGTACCCAGAACACACTTTAACACCATCATTTTAGAAGCAAATATAAATTAGGATTCCATGTAAATGTGTCCAATTATTCTCAATATGAACCTACTTTAATGAAAGAGCATGTCTCGTGAATACAAGTACAAAAGCTGATTGTTTGTCTCGCTCTGAACCTCCTATTTTTATCTCCTCTAATAGACAATAAGACAAATTGGAAAGGAGTTGGGCCGCTTCCAAAAACAGGGAACGAAAGTATGTGGGGTCGAGAGAGGGCGGATTGTTTTCTGTCATCTGTGAAAAGTACAGAATTCCACCCTGTCAGATAAACCTCAAAGCAGGACATAGTTTGTTTGCTTTTTTGTCACAAAGTCTCTAAAGGTTACGTACGACATTCTAAAAAAGTGGTACCTTCAGCGGTTTGCTGCCAGAAGTCGTATGAGATGAGCAGTAGCCTTTAAAGTGAAAGATAAGTTCAGACAGATCATCAAAAAATAGATGGTTGACCTCATAATATTTGGATTTCAGATTTATCATCAACTAAACAATTTGTGATGTCCTATTTTCGTGTACATATGTTTATTTTTCTAAAGACACTTTATACCTTACCGGGTCACTTTTTTTTTTTGACAGCCTGTCAACACAAAACTATGCTAAAGCAGCCACTCCTCTTTTCAAGCCATACACCCTCTGACATATGAACAGATCCCTCTTCTCAGTGCACAAATTAACGATCAATTCATAGCCAATGACAACACTAACCAATATTTGAAATGAATTAACAACTCATCAAAGAGTTTAGCTCATTTAACCTGTTGTTGAAAAAGACAAGACAGTTACCGTCCGTCCGTCCGTCCGTCCGTCTTCTTCCGCTTATCCGGGGTCGGGTCGCGGGGGCAGCAGCTTTAGCAGGGAAGCCCAGACTTCCCTCTCCCCAGCCACTTCAGCCAGCTCATCCGACGGGACCCTAAGGCGTTCCCAGGACAGCCGAGAGACATAGTCTCTCCAGCGTGTCCTGGGTCGTCCCCGGGGCCTCCTACCGGTAGGACATGCCTGGAACACCTCCCCAGGGAGGCGTCAGACAGTTACCAAACAGTGTAATTTTGGGTCTTTTTTTCCCCCTATCATCATAATATTATTAATGATGATGATGATGATGGTATTATTATTATTATCATCATCATGAGGGATTAGGTGAGTCCTGTATTACACCCTTATGGGTAAAACATAACCCAAATTTGGTAACAAATTGGACCGACCTGCTATTTGGGCCAATTTAACCAGAGTTATTTTGTGTCAAAATGACTTATACTGTAGTGTGTGTGTGTGTGTGTGTGTGTGTTTTTGTACAGAAAACAGACAAAAACTAAACAAAAACAAAGTTATTTTGTACAATATAAACCACAGTTGGCTCAAATTGACCCATGCAGTGGGCTGGTCTAATTGTTTGACCCAAATTGGGTTATTTTTGACCCAGCAGTTATAAGAGTGTTCCAAACTGCCATTACTCTCACTACATCTTAGATATTCATCAAAATGTAACGAATGATTCAGCATTCAGATTTTTTAACTCATAACAAATACCTTCATTGTCAATCTAGACTTGGCAGTGTTGAGACTGAGAAGGTTCAAGTTTTGGGAAAGGCTTTAAAAAAAAAAAATAAAAAAAAAATAATAATAATAATAAAAAAAAAAAAAAAAAAATATATATATATATATATATATATATATATATAAGGCCCTAATTTCCACAGTTTGGGAACCCATGTGCTAAACATCTTCAGATCCGTTATTACAAACTCACACACACACAATCTAATATTGCCACCTTGAAACATCCCTCAATTTTCCTCTTTCACCACACCGGTGCCTCTAATAGAGACCTTAGGGATACTGTATGTGTAATCTATCCATCTACCCAAGGAATAGCCTTAGCGTTAAATCTCTCATCGTCATCCCCGCCCGGCCTGCACCAATATTGTCTACTGAATGCTTAAAGGCATGGCCGGGTCTTAACAGACAGCCTTTAGCGCCGCCGAGCGAGCTCCTTTCCCAGCAGCGCTCAAGAACGCTCGGGTCGCAGTGCGATGCCTTGGCACAAGCGCAGAGCGGTTCCTTCCAAATGATTGGCTGCCGGGATCAATCCATTCGCTGCCCCGGGAGCACGTCCAATTTGAGAGGCAGAGTCAGAGCCTTCCCACACTCCCTTGCCTTTGACTGACAGCACACAAGCGGCGTGTTTAGATACAGGGCGGATTAAAATACACTTGTTAAAAGATGCGGGTCAGGGCAGTGCTCAGGGTTATTGATTCAAGAGATTGTTTTATTTGCCTGACATTGTTGTGCGTTTCGCCATAAGACTCATTTTCTAGCTTTTGAACAAATACGTTCTCTGAGTGTCAATTGGTATTTTATGAATTTGAGCACATGAATACAAATGTTTTACATTATTATCGAGTATAACATGAAAGGTCGGACAAATCTGCTCAGGGATGCCTGTCGATTTCTAATTTCTTCTTTTTCCAAAGCAAATTCTGAATATAATGCAGATTCATTCTATTTCCATTATTAAAGAAAAATACACTCTCTTAATAAATGCCAGGTAAGGAGAACATAATGCAATTGTCTCGCTCTGTATGATTTACTCGATTAGTCCATGGGGTTATCAGTATAATAATCTATCTATAATAATTCTAAAAACAATTTAAAACAGTTAGTTTGACACTAATGAACTCATTCACTCCCAGCCATTTTCACAGAAGCAACCACCTTTGCTCCCGGCTATTTTACTGGATTTTGACTGATTTTGCAAGGCTCACAGCATATTGTGTTTTATTGCTATGGAAGCTACCAAAAGAAGGTTTATAGTCTCCTTTCTTTCATTAAGAAAAAAATATATTTATTTTTTCAGTTTTGCAGCGATTAGCATTAGAACATAGCTAAGTTACATCAGTATTCACAAATCTGTTGAAAACACTGGTGAAAAGAGTTTTTTTGCCACATGGTCCTGGTTGATCTCTTACTCTGCTGCTACCTGCTGGCCTTTTTTTTTTTTTTTTTTTTTTTTTACAACTACCATTGCTTTAAGTGTCCTCTTCAGGTCATTCTGTATTCTCTAGCAACCCCCTCCCCCCATAAAAAACATATAAATAATGTATAAATATGTTTTTGGGATCATGGCAATATTTAAAATAGAATGTTTTTATATGTTTTGGGGAGCAAATGAGTTAAGTATCACAACAAAGCCAAATAAGCCTTCCATGGTAGTGGAAGTTCTTTAGCCCATACGATTTGTTTTTGTCTCAATAAAGATAAAAAACAGAACCAGATAGAATCCTGTAGGAATGTACTGCATGTGCTAAAAATGTCTTGTATTCACCCTTAAGTGTGTTTTTGGGACTCTCAATGGAAGTTATCACGATCTTTCTAATCCCACTTATCATTGAACATGATGATGATTGCAAAGTTAATTGTTCTTCCACCCCCCTGCGTTCATCATGTTTTTCACCTTGAGTCATAAAGACAAAAATGTTCAGAGATTCTCAAGTTTACAAAAGTGCAAGGCCAACTTTAATTCCTAAAGAAGGTACAGGAAATTCAGGGAATATACTCACTCATTACTCCATATCATGTCACTCATGTTTATATGCTGAACCGCAACGGTTATTTTGACAGACTGAAACGACATGAGACGGTTCGGAATTCTTTAAACTTGTGGTTCATTGACATAATAACATAATTTGCTTTTTTGTTGTGGCGGTAGCTTCATGATCAAATATCTCCTAGCAAATCCCCGATGGGCTTCTGTCGGACTTCGATGCAGTGATTGCGGAGGCCATTTGGGTAAAATGACCCCCTTGTCGTGTTGAAGTAATGTGAGCTTTGTCAAGCTTTATTCGGACCAGATGTGCAAGGAGTCGTCATGCTTAAAGATCCACCCTTGGGATCTTCGGTTCAGGCGGTTGATGGACCCGAGGCTTGTAACACGGTCTTCAGTTTCTCGAAATTAGTTTGGAACAACAATATGACATCAGCTAAGGGAAGTTGCGCTATATTCATGCTAAGTAGACAACTCTTGGGATTCCCCAGTGATTTTTTTTTTTACAATGATGTAGGAAATATTAAACCAGACATCTAATATGAGTTTGAAGGCATATTTAGACCACATTGTCAGTCTTTGTTACTTTCCCTTTAACCCTATAAAGCCTGAACCATGAAATATATGAGAGAAAATTCACATTATTTCTTTATAGAGTATTTATTGGTCCTTTTGACCCCCAAAAACTATTTTGGGAAATCAACTTCCAGATATGGCTTTTGGATTTGTGTCATATTTGATACATCCGGTCACAATGCTTTAAATTGGTACATTTATAACTGTCAAAAATTTAATGATAAACAGACATATCAAGCATATTAGTATTTCCAAAAATCTATTATTAATACGTATAGTATAACTGTTATCATGCACTATTGATATTTGAGAACTCCACCAAAGTAACTGGAAACAGCATTTATTTGTTTTACCAACTTTGTGGGTCACAATTTTTTATTTTCAATAGTAGAAAGCCTCAAAACAGTTTCTGTTACTTTCTTACAGTAGACTTAGGCAAAGTGGCCTGTGCAGAGCTTGCATCTCTCTTGTGTATTTTGGGAAATGATCAACTATGTATGATCAATTATGCAATTGAAACATTTTATTAGTTTGGTTGAAAAACCAAGCTTTGATTGCATGGCAAATGCAACAATTTACAAAAAAATAACAATGACTTTATACACTTACTGTTTCAAACGTTATACACTTTTAACACGGTTTTGCTAAAACATTTAGTCAGAAATATTGAGTACTTTCACATTATATCCACCCATTAACTTCTCATAATGTTGTCTAAGTAACATTTTTCAACTTTTATAGTTGACAAAGAAAATCTTCAAAATCAGGTATTTCTCCTTTCTCAATTGTGCCGATGTTGCAAGGTCGCTAGAAAAGCCATCCGATGGGTGATTACTGCCCTCTAATGAATTATCCGTGCACTGCATGTGTCAGGTCATATACGTCCGGGTTCTAATGGGGAAAAAATATAATCATGAAATGGAGGGCTCAAAATGTCTTTTAGTTAATTGATACGTTTGACGTTATAGGGTTAAATATGTCATTTCTTGACTTAATTTAAAGTCCCACTCCCACCGTGGTATTCGGTTGCTTCCGGAAGCGAACATGTGGCGCTGTTTAGCTTGCTAATGCCGTGTGTTTTAATGGGCGTCTTGTGGGACACGCCCGCATGGAAGGCAACCAGGATGCTGAGTGTGGGCCAGCGGAACATGCGGAACCTTCAAGTGCTGGAGAACTCTTGTTTATCACAAAAGGTCCAGAGGGAAAACCTCAGTCCAAGACCCACAAGGCGTAACAGTGATGCCAATTGATACTGAATAAGCCAAATGTGTTTTTGCTTTGTTGCTTTTTTTATTTTCCCAGCGTAATCCTTGTTAATTTGGTGACTGTGTTTTGGCACAGGGGGAAGTTTTTACCGCCTCCTCAGCTAATAGGATGTGTTACAGTTTACAGTTACATTCACTAGAGAATTCTCCTTATGTGCTTTTTTTTGGAGTTACTTGGGATCATTCAGTTGGCTTAAGTTTTACATGAATATTTACAAAAAAAAAAAAAGAAAAAGAACCAGGGTAACACATTTATTAAAACATTTTTCTTTATCTCAAATGTGCATGGCCAATAAAAAAATAATTGTTAAGAAAGACTGCCTCAGGGGCCCATTTTTGACCATAAATTAGTTCTGTTGAGCTCTGTGAGACCGCTTGATTAAGTCCTATTAATAGGCTGTATTTTACAGGATTGAAAACGCCTTATCTTTTCACACCCAAAACTGTTACAACCGCAAGCAAACTAACATTAAATTGAAATTATCCCATGCTGTTTATCTGATTCACAGAAGCAAAACGTGTCTCAGCTGGCCTTTTTCAGTCGATAAAACATTGTGAACATCACAAATCGCCCTTTGCCGCGCGATTGCTGTATGGATTGTATTAGGGATTATTTCACCAAAGATAAATCTGTACAAGCGGGATGGTTTTGTTGTCACAGTCTTATGCTGTAGCCGCTGGGCTACTTGTCGAACACGTTTAAATATTGGCAAGGACGATGGTCAGATGTTACTGGTTGTCACTGTGGGACAGGTTAAGCTCGCTGGCGGAATAATGAGTAGGCATGCTTTGGCTGATACAAAAAAAAAGTTTTGTGAAGTATTAAGTTTAGTTCTGATTTTTTACAATATGACATTCATGCTTTTGGACAACTGTGGTTGAAATATTGCTGCCAGGCAAGGCCTGCCAATGTGTGTATGTATACACACACATACTGTGGCATTTATGCCATTGAGACAGAAAATAGTGTGAAAAGACAACAGAAAAATCAATGTACAGAATTCAAGTTTTGCAACGTAAGATGGCGAAAACCTGGATAAGAGCATATCGCCGCTGCTACGTGAAAAATATTTATTTCCATTTTTCTTCATTTTTATTTTTTTCACTTTTTGGGATGAAACTGAATGGAGACATCCCAAAAACTTAGATGGAAAAAAAAATAAAAATAGACAATGACCCGAATATCGTCGCTGCTTATGTCATTTTTTTACATAGATTCTGCACATTCTTGTCCATTTATTATTTATAAGTTTTTCAGATGTCTGCATTCATTTTCATCCTATTTTTACATAGATTACTGTCCTTTTTTTCCTTCTTTTTTTTTCTTTTTAACTTTTTGGGATATCTCTATTCAGTTTCCTCCCAAAAACATAAAAAATAAAAAAAAAATAAGAAAATGAAAAAATGGACAATTTTTTTTCACATTTGTCCTTTTTTATTTTTATTTTTTATTGCTATGTTTTTGGGATGAAACTGATTGCAGACATCCCAAAAACGTAAAAAAATAATAATAATGAAAAAAAAAAATGGGCACAAGTGTTTTTCACACAAGCACCGACAATATTCGGGTTTTTGGAAGTTATCATTATCAGACATTCTTTTCTCAACCCACGTGGTCCAGTGCTTTAAATTCACATTTTGTTGGGCACATTTTGGCAACCTTAATATAGTGAACATATTATACATCTTAAATGCAAAAAAAAAAAAAAAAAAAGATAAGTTAATGTTCAGTTGCTCATGCCAATATTATCAGTAAGACATTGTCAAGATTTATATACAGTATTTTATTACAGTAAATCTTCACCACTTCTGAAGTTGTTTTACAAAGTGAATTTTATAATACCTTTGGTATGACATAACCATTGCATTGATAAACGAGGTACTTCGGGGCCTACAATAACGTCAAGCAATCAAGGTCGGAAGCCAAATAGTACCTGCGGAAAATATGGCGGTAGGTACACAATTACTAGCGCATGTGCATGCCTTTTAGCACGACCGATTTGTATAAATGCTCCCCTCCCTCATGTCGCGTGTCGACAGCGAGGCGTCGGAGCGAGGCAGGTGCCTTCAGCGCTGCTTCATCTGGCTGCCCAGGAGATGCTTCGTCTCTGATTGTTTCTTCAAACAGCAGACGCGTGGCGCTCGGGGAGCATGTTGTTTGTTCTTGATTTCTTGGGAGACTCCTCTTGGGAGACCCGTCCTCTTCTTTCTGAGCAGTTGTTAAGATTATCAACAAAATCTGCCGCCGTTCCCACAAGTCGATGCAGAGGAGCACTCTTTGGGGATTACATTGTGTTGCTGTAAAATCAAAAAAGTCACTTGGAAGCAAGTTGCTTCCAAAATGTAATCTTAGTATATATTTTCATTTGAATGTATAATAATTTGAATAATTTTGCTTTAGTCTTTGATTCAAGGTTATCAACTTTTTATCTAAAGTGCCTTTTTCATCATTTAGCGTTCGTTTTGCATCTTGTTAACCCGTCTTGAACTGTTTTCATCATTTTGGCCGTGACATTCTTTGGCAGAGGTTATCAGTTATGTTATGTGAGCCTTCACCAGCAGCCTGTTATACAACCGCTCTGTTATTTCTCCCATATTTTACACATTTCCACCAATTTTGCATCATGTTGAGCTGATATAGTCTTAAAGGCCTAATTTCCTTTGACGTTGTCTGTTTTGTTAATCAAACATGAACTAAAAGATTTTCATAAATTAAAAGGTTAGAATAACATTAGCCCTGCCATAACCTTTTCAGAAGATATATTTAGTCTAATATAATATTTTCGATTCAATGCACTCTGAATAACGTCAAAATACTACCACCAACAGCATTTTTTTCCCTATTTTTTATTTTTTTACTAAATATTCTTCCAAAGCACCCATCTTTTTGAACTCATTTGCTCCCGAAAACGTATACAAATGTTTTATTTGAAATGTGTTAAGTGTCCCAAAGACGTATTTATAAAAAAAAGATTTTTTTTATGTTACAGCATACAGCATTTTTTTTCCAGATTTTTTATTTTTTTTACTAAATATTCTTCCAAAGCACCCATCTTTTTGAACTCATTTGCTCCCAAAAACGTATACAAATGTTTTATTTGAAATGTGTTAAGTGTCCCAAAGACGTATTTATAAAAAAAAAAGTTTTTTTTTTATGTTACAGCATACAGCATTTTTTTCCCCTATTTTTTATTTTTTTACTAAATATTCTTCCAAAGCACCCATCTTTTTGAACTCATTTGCTCCCAAAAACGTATACAAATGTTTTATTTGAAATGTGTTAAGTGTCCCAAAGACGTATTTATAAAAAAAAAAGATTTTTTTTTATGTTACAGCATACAGCATTTTTTTTCCCGATTTTTTATTTTTTTACTAAATATTCTTCCAAAGCACCCATCTTTTTTTAACTCATTTGCTCCCAAAAACGTATACAAATGTTTTATTTGAAATGTGTTAAGTGTCCCAAAGACGTATTTATAAAAAAAAATATTTTTTTTTTATGTTACAGCATACAGCATTTTTTTCCCTATTTTTTATTTTTTTACTAAATATTCTTCCAAAGCAGCCATTTTTTTTAAAACTCATTTGCTCCCAAAAACGTATACAAATGTTTTATTTGAAATGTGTTAAGTGTCCCAAAGACGTATTTATAAAAAAAAAGATTTTTTTTTTATGTTACAGCATACAGCATTTTTTTTCCCGATTTTTTATTTTTTTACTAAATATTCTTCCAAAGCACCCATCTTTTTTAACTCATTTGCTCCCAAAAACGTATACAAATGTTTTATTTGAAATGTGTTAAGTGTCCCAAAGACGTATTTATAAAAAAAAAAAGTTTTTATTTTTATGTTACAGCATACAGCATTTTTTTTCCCTATTTTTTATTTTTTTTACTAAATATTCTTCCAAAGCACCCATTTTTTTTAAACTCATTTGCTCCCAAAAACGTATACAAATGTTTTATTTGAAATGTGTTAAGTGTCCCAAAGACGTATTTATAAAAAAAAATATATATATATATATATATTTTTTTTTTATGTTACAGCATACAGAAGGCTTTGATGCAGCCTCTCAACTGCACAATAGCTTTATAGCAATTTTATTTTTTTATAGCAATAGAAAAAAACAGTCAAAATCCAGTAAAACAGCCAGGAGCGAAGGGGGTTGCTTCAGTGAAAATGGCTGAGAGTGAATGAGTTAAAAGAGAAATAATTGCACACAGAACATTAATTTCAGAGATTTCCACAAAGAAGAAACAATGATTGCAACCATAGTAATAATGAGATTAGAATTCAACATTTTAAAACAAACAAGTAACAAAAATGTGCATTTAAGTTATTTATGCCCATTGCTGTTCATCTATTCGTCAAAAATCCCATCATTGAATATGCCTACAATGTTCTCTGTGTTTTTTGACCTCTCACTTACGGGCCCCACTAATTGCAAATTACTGCCTTGAATTACAGCAAGTGACTGTAAGTGTAAATTTTTTTTGCATTACTGCAAATGCATGCAATTATTTGCTTGAACGTTATACGTTCAGAGACTCCAAAGTGGAGAAAAAAAAGAAGGCTCTCTGAGAACAACGTCCCTTGTGGCGCATTGAGACAATTGAGCATATGAAAGCTCCTCTGGCCAGCACTCTCATTGTTCTATTCTTCACCCAATGTCAAGTAGCTCCAGCTTTTGTGTTTTTGCATTAGCGTGCTCACAAAACCTCATAGAAAGGAAATGCAATTTGCCTTGAGTAGTTGCCTGTTAAAATACTTTATAAACATATTAATGCAATATTTTTTTCCACTCTCTATAGTGAGAAAAGATACAAAAGACGAGACCGACGACAGAATGGCACAGATTAAGAAGAAAGCAAAGGAGCTTCGCATCTTGGACGCCAAGACAGCACAGAATCTATGTAAGTCTGTCAGCCATGACCTTTAATTCCGTTTTTTTTTGTTTTACATCCATGAACAGCTCAGCTCAAAATGTTGGCAAACAGCTCACTATTGACGGTGTTTTTACTCTTTCCTTGTCATTTAACAGTCATCACAAGCATCTATGGATTGTACACGCCATCCATCTTTTAGCATGTGGAAAATAGATTCTTAACACAAGTAAGCCTTGGGGCTACATGTTAGCAATTTCAATCTCCCGGGGGCCTAAATTGTTCGTTTAATGGTGTATTTCCTCCACAACCTCGTGTGCTCTCTTTTGTTTCACAGTGGAAGGAAGCAATATATACATTGACACCATCTTACTAGCCTCCTTATTTTTTTGCGGTAAATGTCTTACCTTCCAACTGATGAAACAGTTTGGCAAGTTATCAAGGTGTGATGAAGACACACAAACTCGTCATATGTTCCCGACATATGGACGACGCAGGTGTCATGCGTTCGTGGCTGCGACAATGCTCCCTTTTGCCAATAGCGTCGCTCATTGAAATGTGAAGCAACAAGAGGTTTGAAAATCAGCTATTTAAAAGGACTGCATGTTGGAGTTGAGGTGACTGTGATTGCAATAGTTAGCAGGCTATAATTAATGCCACAGTTGTCAATGCCTCTAAGGTACAATTTGACTAGAACCAATGTGTTGTTTTGTACCTCTCATCACAAACAGTAGTGATAGCGTATAAGCAGATGAACAAGAAAATGACATATTTTAATTGTTGTCAGTCATGATCTATCCAGTATGAATACAGTATAGTATCGCCTGCAACTCTGGCCCCCTTTTTTTTTTCTTTTGAGCAATTCATTTTGAACATGAATGCAGTGGACCAAACATGGACAAGAATACAGGCGCTTCAATTTTAGACAAAAGAGATTCCATTTAATCAAGTCAGAGAAAAAAGATTTAACAAAAAAATCCAACATCAACGAATAGCTAAAATTTTAGGCCCAATTTAAAATAGGTTGTTGAAGAAAATGATCTTTTTCTTCGCGTGTTCGTTTTCTTTCTGGTAGTGAGAATGTTGGTTATCCGAAAGCAGGCTGGAGATCGATGAACAGTTGCTTCGAAGCTTTTATTTCTACAGAATATTCCGGGCACAAGTGAGTTCCAGACAATGGCTGCAGCCTCTCACAAGTGCCCAGATTACAGTTACTTACAACATTCTTATACTGTTTTGAAGGGCGGTACCACAAAGCCCCCAGCAAACAGCCCACCCGGAGTTCACCGGACATGAGATCCTTTAAAGACATCATACTAACACATTGACTTCAACCACAGACAAATGGTCTATTGTTGTGGAAATAGAGGAGGCCCCCCAGACATGCCGGCAGCTGGCAGAAATCGCGACAACACTCACAAAGACACATCCACAAATAAAAGTTCTACTGAGGAAATAAGGAAATTAAAACAGTTATGACTAAATCTGGGCAGAAGACTCTCTTCAAGGTAAATTTAACATAATAAAACTCAAACTGAACTCACTTTCAGACAAACAATTCAGGTGGCTTAAATAGGGGTGGACCAACCTAAATAAACACGAGGGAGGCATGACTACGAATCAAACAAAATTACAGATACATTACTATAGAAAAAAAATAACAAAAAAAATAACACCAACAAGTGAAAACTAAAATGCCTTTAAACCAAATTAACAAAAAGAAATACTCCAAACAACTCATTAAACAAGTACATTCCCCCCTCCAGTCTTGAACAATGGGAGGTGCCAGATTGTCAGCTCCTCCCACCTTCCAGCCTGGTTGCTTCCCTCAAACAAGAACAAATGTAGTAAATATTCAGACAAATATTAACTGTAAAAGTGTGCACCCCTTAGAAAATATGTGTCCCAATAAAACCAAGGGCTTAATTTAGTAATTACTCTAAATGCATAAACATAAGTGTACAGTATAATACATTAACTTTAATAAAAACTACAAAATTAGGAACTTCAATAAATAAAAAAGAAGAAAAAGCACATTTATAATTATTTATATTAACATTATTTATATTTATTTATTATGAGAAGTAATATAATATAATGATTTCCTTATTTATAATTATAAAAATATTAGTTATTAGGGCACATATGCATCTCTCCACAGAAGACAATTTAATATGGTTTTTGATACGTGGGATACAAAATGCTTAAAGGACAGTTTTATTTGAAAGTGGACTGATTTGATTTAGGTCAACACAGAGGGATTAGGATTAGATCCGATATGGTACGGCTCATTTTGAAAGGGTTTGATTCAATGACTTGTTGTATTGTCATTTTATATACATTTGAATGAACATGTCAGTACTGTTAAAGTGTAATTTCCTTTAAGATATATCTCACCATTAAAAGACGATTTGATATGTATCTCAATACATTTAAAAATGTAATGATTTCATTTGGTTCCATTTTTTGCACCCGTATCTTTTATTAACTCATTCACTGCCATTGACGGCTATAGACGTCAAAAACACATTTGAACTATTTCTATTAGTTTCATGAAAACCCAGAAAAAAATGCAGATTTATAGAACAGATATGAAATTTGTGATTAATCGTGAGTTAACTATTGAAGTCATGCGATTAATTACAATTAAAAAAAATTTAATCGTCTGACGCCCCTAATTTTTTTCTTTTTTGTTTGATTACTTAATTATTTAAACTCAAGATTAATCACACATTTTCTGTTCTGTATTTACAATAAAACAAATTCTAGGTTTTCATACTCTTGTCACCAAAAGTGGAAAAAAATGTGAAACTACTAGAAACAGTTCAAATGAATTTTTGACGTCTATAGCCGTCAATGGCAGTGAATGAGTTAAATAAAAAAATAATAATCCAGTTCAAACTGTTTTTTTTTTTTAACTCCCCTACTCGCTAAAAAGGTCTGGTTGGGATTATTTGAATTATTATTATTATTAAATTATTTATTATCTGAATTAAAAATATGGTATTACCGAAGGCTTGATTTCAACTTACAACATAACTTTAATTATATTTGGTTTGTTTGCAATACGCATTAAGTTTATCTACTATCATCTGTAATACTCAATGTTTTGCTCTCATATTTCCACAAGCTTTTTCTGTGGCCGGACTTTGCTCTCACGAATGACACGCTAGCTCTTTTTTCATTTAGTTTTTGGAACGTGTTAAAATGTCTCTTGTACAACAGAACAAAAAGGAAATTGCGTTCTTCTCCTCTTCTTTCTCTCCGTCTCAACAGCAATTTTCTTGGGCTCGTTCCGCCTGCCTTATGAAGAGATCCGAGAAATTGTGCTTCAGGTGGACGAAGAACGACTGAGCGAGTCACTCATCCAGGTAAGACGGATATTCGGCTGAACAGGTTCCCTCCCTCCTTCACACTTTACTGACCCTAACTTTGACCTTAAAATACAACATATTATGGAAGTTTTACCTTTTATTTTTTACAACTAGGGTTCTTTGCCATCCATCAAATTAAATTTCACAACACAATAAGCCTTCTGTTTCCCCAAAAGATCCTCACACTAATTGGCAAGCTTAATTTGACAGTTTTGTGAAGAAGTGCTACCTTCATACGTCAGAGGAGTAGGGCCAGTGAAAAGAAGAAAAAAAAAGGTTGGCAGGATTCTGACTTTATTCTCAACATTCTGACTTTAATCACATAATTCTGACTTTAAAGTGAAGATTCTGACTTTAAACTCAGAGTTCTGATGTTAAAGTCTGACTTTAAAGTAAGTGACAATTCTGACTTTAATGTGAGCATTCTGACTTTAATCTCAGAGTTCTGACTTTAAAGTCTTACTTTAAAGTCTTACTTTAAAGTCAGTGATAATTCTGACCATTGACTTTAAAGTCAGAATTCTGAGATTTAAGTCAGAATTATCACTGACTTTAAAGTCAGACTTAAAAGTCAATTCTGACTTAAATCTCAGAATTCTTACTTTAAAGTCAATGATAATTCTGACATAAATCTCAGAATTCTGACTTTAAAGTCAATGATAATTCTGACTTTATTCTCAGAATTCCGAGTTCCACCCACAATTCATAGCTCTACGTCACAAAATCAGAATTCTGACTTTAAAGGTAGAGTGCTGAGAATAAAGTCAGAATCCTGCCCACTTTTTTTTTTCTCTTTACTGGCCCTTATCCTCTTCCATACCTTCATGACAATCTAATCAAACTATTTTCTTCACCGGCTTAGAGTAGAGTAGAGCAGTAGAGTGCGCGGTGTGAGCAGTGGCATATTATATATACGAGAAAGGCTGACTACCGAAAACATGGGAGAAAAAAAAGGTCTGCCAAGTTCTTATTAAGGTACCCGGAAACTGTTTCAAATTATGAAAACATGCATAATATCTCCTTCAATTATTTGAAATGAATGTGAAACTCCAGAGAGTAGAAACAAATGGTGCCTGGTCGCTACGAGGTTGCCGACCCTATTTAAAACGTGCTACGATCTGCGTTTGGCACAAGTCGGTCTCCTCATTGTCAGCTGGACCGCGGAGACCCCACATTCATCGTCTCATAATGGATGATGAACGACAGGGTTTGGCGAAGTCTCCACAACTCCACCCTCTTTTTCCTCCAGCCTTTTGTCTTAAAGCGTGATTGATGAGCTCACTAAAGGCTACTTCTTTTTGCTCCATTTTGGCTGTTTTTGGCATCTCCAAACGGTGCAAGAGGTAAAGATGTGTCATTGTGCACTTCAGACTGTCAATAGGTTTAAACGGAGCCTATCCACGGAGCACCCCTACTGGGTCTTTGTTGAGTTGTGATAACCTTTAATTTGCTGGTAATCGAGCAGAAAATAAAGATTGAACAGTATGAGGCTGCTCTGCAAAGGTGAAAGACAATTTAGCTGTTGATATTTTTTTCCCCCACCTTCAGCTATTACAGAGTGGAAAGGTGCCAGATAGTCCAACTGTGTCCGTTCAATTGTTTCCATCTTTAATGATTGTTGCCCACTTCTCCTGAATTCTCTTTTAGGCCAGAATGAGGACTCATAATCAGAACATTCAACAATATTTTTTGTTTATTGTTTTTAAGTTGGTCGAAACTGCGGGTTGCAACAGATCATTGAAAAATGACGTGCTATTTTCAAGGCATCTGTAATGGCATCATTTGTGGGATTAGATGGAATCACAATTACAGTAAGATGCCATGTATAATACACACAGGGGTTTGATTTGATGGTATCCTTTATTACATTGGCCAACATGTTTTTCCCCGGGGGCTAAGGACATTTTAATGATTTGAGTATGATGAATGATTATGGGCTGCTAAATCCAAAAATTACCAAAATCCAAAATCTATGTATTTGGATTGGCTCATTTTAGATATATTTTTATTTTTGTAATTAATTGATTGATAATTCATTCAATCAAAAAAGGCTTGTCGTTTATTCTCTAATAAAAGTGGAACAAGCTAATATTGTCAGGGTTTGGCGTGGATGTGAACCCAAGTGCAGGGAAGGGAGGCAGATGTGCTCAAAAAAGAAGTATAATTGAATCAGACAAAACAAAAGGGCAAACAAGGCACTTGGTAACTTAAACAAAAAACAACTAAGTCCAGATACAAACAATAAACCTAACAACTAACAAAAAACCTGACATGGCTATATGGGATGTGACAACAACTGCGGGAGGTGGGGAAACAACAATGGTTCGACAAGGACTGACAGGAAACAGGAGGCTAAATACACAAACACTGATTGACATAACAAGACACACCTGGGCAAGACACAAGTGGTTGGGGGCACTGATTGGCTGACACACGAGGAAGGGTAGGCAAACACAGAACACATCATGACTAATTAAAGACACTTGAGGGATAAAGCAAACTAAACCCAAACCAAACCACGACAAATGTTGCCTAATTTTATGATTTTTTTTTCTGACATTTTTCGTAAATCTCTCTACTTTAGATTATCTGTCCACTTGTATATATGTTTTTTAGTAAAGCACAATTACTAAAAATGTTTAAAGGTATTATATATATATATGAAGCAACATATTATTATATTGAATTCATTATTTTTTGTAATTTTGTAAAATTTTGTTTGTAAGTGTGCCTTGAATGTAATTGTCATTCATTTTGTGTTGAATAGGGGCAGATTTTACGTTCCATTATAAGTTTGACTTTTTTCTGCCCCCTTTCATTGATTTTTAAAAAATAATGAAATAAATAAATACATATATGAAATGAAATCCATCCCCATAGAATTTGATAGATGAAACAAAGTGACGTCCGTAATGATTTTTGCCAGTTTAAACGGCATATTTGAGTGAGCCTGGCTCGTTAAAAAGGGGTCAGCCTGTGTCAGGCTGTCAACATCGTGTGCCGTCATTTATTTTATTTTTTGTGTGTATTAAAGTGCCTTTGAAAAGTAAATTGATGGCTTTTACCGTCCTGTTTGCTACAGGTTAGCTAGCAAGTAGCGGCTGTTGGTGCTAACACTCGAGCCGACACTGAAATACTTGAAATACTGATGTACCCCCCATCCCCCAAAAACAAAACAAATCAAAGGATTTTAATGTTTAAACCACTGCTCCACTATGAACTCAGGCCCAATATTTGATTGTGCACCGGTGCACCACTTATGTGCACCTCTGTATATAATATTCAATTAAAAATAGGCCGACTCATCTTGTTTTTTTGTTTATATGTTTCCCAGTGAAAACGTTAGTGTGCTGTTTTATCACAATTGTCTTCATTTGCTCAGGATTTTTATGAGAAAAAAAAAATATGTTCAATAACTCAGTAAACTTAGCATAAGTAGCTATATTTTTATTTTAGGCTGTAATAGTTAGAGATGGGAAAATGAAGCTTCATGAAGCACTTGCAATATTTGTTTAACTCCTCTAGATGGTGATGTTTGTTTAAAAGATAATAGCTAGTGCAATGGAAATTGTTTAAATTTCCACTGAAGCTTTAAAGCAAGAGTGCCACCTAGAGGAGTTAAAAAATATGACAAGTGCTTCATGAAGCTTCATTTGTCCATCACTAGTAATAGTCTCATAACATACAGTATATTACAAACAGACACATGATACACTACAACTTATAGTAAGCATAGGTAAATAATCACCACCTAATCGTCTGGTAAAACCTGACAAAATCATTCATTACGCATCTCCGTTCAATTCAAAACTCTTACATATTCTATTGGGATGAGAGTAAACTCCATCAGCTCCCTGACAAGCAAGTGATTAATGGAAGGGATAGCCAAAATGGAAGGAATCAAGGAAGCAAGGGGTGTTCATAATGCATCTAAAACTCTGTAACTCAATCTTATTATCCTCCTTCTCTGGCGACGTGTCTAATGTAATGATTTGTCAGCAGAATGTGGCAGTGCATTGGCCTTGAAGTACCCCCACAATGTGTCACCCTGGGCAGAATGGATAGATAGGAGTTGATTGGCTCTCCTTATTCTGCATTAGGGCCCATCAATGCCTCCGAGATGATGTACCCGTGCCTGAATGCTGCCAGACAGACTCTCGGGTGCTCGCCATTCATCCAAACTCCATTTGAATCCCCGCAATTCCACATATGCTCCCCCCCCCCCCCCTCGAACCTCCCCTCCCCGCCCGGTCCGCTTACAAACATATTTACACTACATGCAAATGGAAAGAATGTGTCAATTATGCCCTCTGCCTCGGGTGCCCGCGGCCAAATTGTGTCGTTTATCATCCAAGCGATGAATATGCGAAAGGTTGGTGCGTACGGGCAAACTGGCAGACATTTGTGTGCCGTCCCTCACACCCCTCGCATCTCATTTGTCGACAAGATTCACCGTGTCGGTGGACGGGGGTCACCCCTGTGGATCGGGTCAGCTCTATCAAATGCACAGCTTACATGCATAACATCATACCTGGCAACCTGATGTAAAAGTAGGGAATGCGCTATCAGTCTGATGGTCGGACATTATTCGTTGGCGATTGGCAGTGGGAATCGCTTGCATTGCTTACCCACGTGACTACGTTTTTTTATTTATGGCGCGACCATGCCTGTGACCTTGCTGTCATTTCATTATTTTATGCTCTGCTTCTGTGTTTTCCTCAAAAGCACTTCCTTTTGCTTTTGCTTAATCGCCCACGGAAAAACTTAACTGGCTTTATGATTACCAATTATTGACAAAGGCAAACAGTAACAGCAACATGTATTATTTTATTAAAGTAGAGGTGTGTGTGTGTGTGTTGTGGGGGGTAATTTAAAAATTGCTAGGAAGATTTAACTGTAGCTTCGCTTCACTAATAAACGTCCGGCCTCTCTTATCAAAGCCACACCTGATTACAAAACGTCAACAAAGTAGCGGTGGCGCTAGCAAAACAAAGCTACCATTAGCACTGTCAACAAGCGGATGTTAGCCACGGATGCTACGTTGGAGGGGTGACTGATCCAAAATAGAGTGTTACTGTAACACTTAATGTTATTGGTTTGAAGATTTATTCCTAGGGAGGCATAATTAATGAGCATTTTAAAAGAGTTAATAAACTTGGTCCCTTCCTCAGCTTGTTTTTGCTAGAGTTATAACCAGGTGATAGCAAAGGATGGATGGGCATGTTTTTTTATTATTATTTTTTTTAAAGAAATTATATATATATATATATATATATATATATAATTTCTTCTTTTAAATTAAAAAATTCAGTTTGTTTGAATTTTTGGAAAACTTTACCTGTATAAAGGCACTCTCTCATGCATGGACCCCAGTGAGTCAATTTCTACTTTCACAATGGCGAAATGCCAAGCACTGTGTTTGCTTTGACTGCCCTAATTTTAATGGTAATGAGAGGAGCCGCTTCGATAGGCTGGTAGTCGGCCGTGTTCCTCCTTACAATGGGGCACAATGGGGCACAATGGGGCAAACATCCCCTTACGCCAAATTCTACCTGTGCAAAGTCTAAGACAATACCAAACGAATGAAAACCCCAGTTAGAGTTTAAATAGAAAATCTAATGAGAGGTACAAGTTGAGGCCAGGGAAAGATGACCCCCCCATCAGGCAGTTTCAAGAAATATGACAAAAATTATGCATGGTGGACCTCAGCCTGAGCAGGGATTTGAATCATGCTGCCCTCGTCACGACTGTATCATGTTAATGTAACAAAAGAAATGTAATGCACCCGATTTGATTCTTGACCAGCTAATTGATATCAACCCCAAAAATCAAGGATTAATCCTCACCTGTTTATGATGTCATCAGCAAATCCATCAAGCCATCTTTCTGCATGCATCTTATAAATCAAGCAATAGCACCTGGGACACTGCATTCCTGTGATCACCAAACGTGGCTGCTTTCAGACATTTCCACGTCACATCGATGCTCATGTCTAGACTGACCTCAGCGAGACAGAGCCAGCGTACAATCAAACGGCAGTAGCAGGAATCACAGCAGCTCCATTTTCAAAGTTATGCCAAAATAAATGCAAACACCTGATGCACAAGCAGAAGTGAGATAAAACTTAAGATTGTTTACCATCATCCAGACCCAGACTCAACCATCATGGGGGACTCGTCACGAAATGTTTAAGCACAACCTGTTTTTGGCATGTGTGTGTGTGTGTGTGTGTGTGTGTGTGTGTGTGTGTTTGGTGAGCTAATCCTTTTTAGTGGATGATTTTGCCCAGGGGGCTTGTTTTGTTGGCTATCAGAGTGGCATTTTAATCTTTAATGTTTGCCAAAGTGCATTTTATATGTGGTCATTTTTCTGCCACTAGATGGCATAATTGCATTTGTAAGACGTTGGTGACAGCTCAGTGCATTTTTCTTTTCATATTAAGAGCAATCTAATCTTAACATGAAGTAATTTGTGAAATTCTGCACATTTTTAAAATTGTACAACGCCCAGTCTCCACAAATATAAGCATTATTATTGAATTTACTACTGCAAAAATTTTGACGCGGACGTGTCTTCTGCGTTGCGACTGGAATTCCCCATTAAAGGCTTTCCAAGTAAGTGACAATCATAAATTGTGTGTTAAAAAAAGTGTGGCGTTAAAGGAACTTTAAATTAACTCAAAATTATTGCTTCTCTAACATTTGTGAATACTAGAAGCTAGTTTTTTTACGGGTCTCAATAACAACTCACAAGTCACTCATAGCTGGAAAGTTAGGAAGAAAAAAAAAAAGGGCTCCAATTGTTACCAGGTAAACTTGACAGATGGGCCACACAACATCTTTTTTTGTTTTTTTGTTTCCCTTCACCAGCTAACGCGGGTTGAGGATGACATCGATTTTGCTAAATATTTTTGACGGTTTGCCTTGAAAACGGTGGTGCCAGGGTGCATTCATCGCTGCTTTCAACTTTAATGACCTTTTATTAGTATCTTTTTCTTTTATGTTTGCCTGCGAATCCTCTTCCCAACATGTTTTGTCTGACAATCGGTTTGTTTGGGGGTAATAATTTGACAAGCACACGGGGAAATGTGTGTCACTTTAAATGAGACTTGCCTACAGTCTCCAAGGAAACCATCACAGTAAAATCCATCGACAACAGCTGGCTCACAATGCTGCCTGCAAAATATTTAGTAGACGTTGACATTAATTACATATAAGA